>NC_050463.1:29100893-29400893 GCF_903995425.1 Onychomys torridus
CCTCCTGTTCTTCCGTCTGCTCTCCTTTTTCTCCTCCTCTGGTCCCCTCCCCACCTAACTTCCATCTGCTTCTCTCTCCTCTCCTTTCCCAGCTCCTTCTTCAATACAGGGTCTCATATGTAGCCCAGGCTAGCCCCATACCTGCTGCACTCCTCCTGCTTCAGCCTTGCAAGTGCTGGGGTTATAGCGTGAGCACCACATTCAGCCACCTTTTATCGTTCTGTTTAATGCTGTTCTATCTGAACAGCATGCTTATAGCTAAGTACACGCCCCTCCATTTCTGACAAAGCCACCATGGTTATGTGACTGTTGTGAGCACTTGCTGCCCTTTGTGATGACTAATAGGACCGGTTGTGATTGGTGATAGGACTAACAGTCACGGAAGAAAGACGGCACCAGGTCTGTTTTCTTTTGGCAGGCGGTCTGACTGACAGCTTGGGTAATCTGAAGAACCTCGAGAAGCTCATCCTGGACAACATTAGGATGAACGAGGAAGATGCTAAAAACCTGGGTCAGAATTTGGTTTCTTTCATATTCTTATTACTGTAGGTGTGATGATATGCATGGTTAGCTTCAGATTATTTGACACTGTCTGCATCTGTAGAAGGCAAGATCTTTGCGGGGTGTGTGTGTGTGTGTGTGTGTGTGTGTGTGTGTGTGTGTGTGTGATGATCAATGTGGTGGTTTGAATAAGAACAGCCCCCACAGGTAGGGGTGGGGGTGGCACACGCCTTTAATCCCAGCACTCGGGAGGCAGAGCCAGGTGGATCTCTGTGAGTTCGAGGCCAGCCTGGTCTACAGAGCTAGTCCAGGACAGGCTCCAAAACTACATAGAGAAACCCTGTCTCAAACAAACAAACAAACAAACAAACAAACAAAGAATGGTTAGCTTAAGATTATTTGGCACCATCTGCATCTGTAGAAGGCTAGATCTTTATGTGTGTGTGGCGGGGGCACGTGCATGGCATGATCCATGTGTGGCACTGTGGTGGCCTGAATAAGAACCGCCCCCACGGACTCATCTATTTGAATGCCTAGTCACCAGGGAGTGGAACTCTTTGATAGGGTTGGAAGAATCGGGAAGTGTGACTTTGTTGGAGGAGGTATGTCACTGGCAGTGGACTTGGAGGATTCAAAAGCCCTTGGCAGGTCCAGTCTTTCTCCCCCTGCTGCCTATAGATCAGAATGTAGAACTCTCAGTTCCTTCTCCAGCACCATGTCTGCCTGTGTGCTGCCATGCTCCCCGCCGTGATAAATGGACTAACTGAAACTTCGGAAACTGTAAACTAGGCCCAGTTAAATGCTTCCCTTCGTAAGAGGTGCCCTGGTCACCGTGTCTCTTTGTAGCAATCAGACAGTGACTCAGAAGGAGGTCAGAGGATGACTATGGAGTCTGTCCTTGCCTTCCACTGCATTTGAGGGCATTTTTGTTGGCTGTTACTGTATTCTGTATATGTTGCTTGATGGCCTACAAGCTCCTGGGGATTCCCTTGTCTCTACCTCCCACTCACTGTAGGGACACTGGGATTAAAGATGCACCCAGCATGCTTAACTTTGAGTGCTGAGGATCTGAACTGAGGTCTTTGTGCGAGTGCTCTGTGTACTCACTGATCCATTTCGCTGACCCCAGCAACCTATTTTACAAATCCCTGACCACCATGGTTTCTTGGGACACTCTCCATCTCCCAGGACAAGGCTTTAGGAACATTCTATTCAAACTGTACCGCATTTATGTGTGGCCTTTGTTAGAGGGAAAGTCATCAAGTGTTTCATGTCCCTTTCCCTGGATGATTTAAAAGTTTAGAGTTGTTCCATTAGCAAAACTTTAAAAGAGAAACAAGATTCAGGAAAACATGAGCTCAGGAACAGAAGCAGAACTCACAGCTTGCCACAGAGCCCAGAGCCTCCAGAACAGAGAGGGCTGAGAGGAGCAGAAGCACCTTTCTGCAATGTCCTGGCTTTCCTTTCTCTCTTTTTTTCTTTCACTCACCTTTGCTCTTTTGTTCTGTCTCTTCCCTCTCGAGCCTTCCATAAAAGGTTCCTTTCTTTGTTCTTCATTTCACTTCCTGCCCAAATATAACTCTATGCAATAACGAAAACGTAGCTGACCTCTTTTTCCTTATATCATACTCAAGTTAATTTAGAATTCAGTAAACACACAGTTCACACCTAGGAGTTCCATAGACTGTCAGAGCTGGAGAGGGCCCCGGCACATCCCTGCTCGGTGCATTCACTTTATAGAAAATCACCTGTTTCTAGAATGGCTTGCTGATTCGCCCAAGATCTCAGGCATGCTCCCCAGGACAGTGTGCTTGCATTAGTAAAGAATCCAAATGTGAGCTGGGCGGAGGTGGCGCACACCTTTAGTCCCAGCACTCTGGAGGCAGAGCCAGGCAGATCTCTGTGAGTTTGAGGCCTGCCTGGGCTACAGAGTGAGTTCCAGGACAGGCTCCAAAGCTACACAGAGAAACCCTGTCTCCAAAAAACAAAAACAAAAAACAAATAAACGTAAAAAAGTTTAAATGTAGCCAGGTGTGGTGATAAACTCCCGTCTTCTCTGTTCCTGGGAGGTGGAAGTGGGAGGATGAGGAGTTTGGGGCTAGCCTTGGCTCCAGGGTGACTTCCAGGCAAACTTGGGCTAAATGAGACCTCTCAAAACAAAACAAAACAAACAAGCAAAAAACCCCAGCCAAACCTGCCAGGTGTGGTAACAACGTGTCTTTACCCCCAGCTCTCAGAGACAAAGGCAGGTGGCTCTCTGTAAGTGCAAGACCATCCTCGTCTACATATTGAATTCCACACTGGGTAGGGCTACATAGTAAGACCCCATCTTTGAAAACAAAACAAACAAAAAGCAGGGCCCAGAGATAGCTTTGCCCTCTGAGGTGGCTCAGAGGGTGAAGGTGCTTGCAACCAAGCCTGAGTTGAATCTCCAGGCGTCAGGTGGAAAGAGAGAACTCCTGCAAGTTATCCTGGGTCCTTCTCTGGTGCCATGGCACGCATGCTCCCCACCACAAATAAATACATAGAATAAAAATGTTTTTAAGTCTCTCCTTTTCCACACTCTTTCCTTCCACGTGGTCTCTCTCTCTCTCTCTCTCTCTCTCTCTCTCTCCCAATAAAGCTCTAGAAAGGTTAAAAAAATGTTTTTAAATAGAAAATAAGGAATCAAAATCTGATTGTGAAGAAACCAATGGAGCCAGGCGGTCATGGCACACACCTTTAATCCCAGTACTCGGGAGGCAGAGGCAGGCAGATCTCTGAGTTTGAGGCCAGTCTGGTCTTCAGAGTGAGTTCCAGGACAGTTGGGGATTCAGGACAGTCGGGGCTTCACAGAGAAACCCTGTCCCAACAATACAAAACAAAACACAAAAAAGAAACCAGTATAGTTATATTAGTAATAATTACTATGTACTGAAAAGTTGCTGAATTCTATAGGTCAGCAAGTACACTATATAGTTTTCACACTTTATCTCTTCAAATGTTCACAAGAGCCCTAGTATGTAGGACTAATGACCCCCAAAGCCCCAGCTGAAATGTTGACTTGCCTGTCCAAGTTTACACAACTATGGAATTGTGAATCTCCAAGTCTGAATAACCACAAAGCTCATGTATACACCTCCCATGACATCAGTTAACGTTCATTGAGTTTACTATTATACATACTGAACGCATCACGTACATTATCTGCAGTCTCCCCTGAGCTCCAAAACATGGGGATTGATAAAACCTTGATCTGAAGGATGTAGCTCATTGGTAGAGCACTTGCCTGGAGTGCACAGGGCCGGGGTAAAAGCTCCAATACTGAAGGAGCAGAGGAGGAGACAGATAGGCTCCAAAAAGTCACTGTGTACTTCTTTCCTTCCATGGGTACCATTGACTCAGGATATATATTGATGATCTAAATCCCACTTAATCTATCCTGAGTGCCACACCAGGGCTATGCATGAGGGGCGCTCTAGGACACCTTCACCTGTCCTGTGGGTGGAAGGGTACACTGACTCTGGTTGAACATATTGTTCCAGGTGTCAGTCTGGCCCTGTGTCCCACAGTCCAAAGCAGGGGGTCTTTGAGCTGCGCCATTACACTAGCCCTCCACAGGGCTGCAGCACCTGCTGCCCCTCTGAACTTGAGAGAAGGAAAGACCTGGAAGAAAGAACAGGTCTGGAATCCAGCAGTAGGGCAGCCTTGTCAGGAGACTCTTGCACTTAGGGCCAGCCTGGGCTGAATAGCAAGAGTCTACTTCTGTAGAAGGAAATATATATATAGTTTGTTTGTTTGTTTTTGCTTTTTGAGACAGTGTTTCCCTGTGTAGCTCTGCGCCTTTCCTGGAACTCACTCTGTAGACCAGGCTGGCCTCGAACTCACAGAGATCCACCTGCCTCTGCCTCCCGAGTGCTGGGATTAAAGGCATGCGCCACCACCGCCCAGCTACATAAATATGTTTTAAAAGAAAGAAGAACATGAAACTGTTTCTTCATATAGTTGTCATCCTCCCATTCCACGAATCTGGATTTAACCAGATGAATGTGGTCTGCTCACGTATTCCTTTCCTGTGTCGTTGTAGCCGAAGGCCTGGGAAACCTGAAAAAGATGCGCTTATTTCATCTGACTCATTTGTCTGGCCTTGGGGAGGGGATGGATTCCATAGTGGAGTCTCTGTCGAGAGAACCCTGTGACCTGCAAGAACTGAAGTTGGTGGCCTGCTGTCTGACCGCAAATTCTGTGAAAGCATTAGGTAACCCTCACCTCCACTTGCTGGATGTGCGACAGAACACTTGATATTTCATATCAATGAGCTTTGTCCAACCCAGGATTAAAATTATTAATGGCAACAAGAGAGGCTTACAGAATAGTTGAAGATGTTGTATGTGCAAGGCCAGCTCCCACCTTTTCAAGGGCTCTCTTGAGGAGAGAGGGATAAGAAAATAGATAGAAGCCCGGGTGGTGGTGGCGCACACCTTTAATCCCAGCACTCAGGAGGCAGAGCCAGGTGGATCTCTGTGAGTTCGAGGCCAGCCTGGTCTCCAAAGTGAGTTCCAGGAAAGGCTCAAAGCCACACAGAGAAACCTTGTCTCAAAACAAAACAAAACAAAACACTGCCCCTCCCCAAAAATACATAGAAAGGTAGCAAAGAGGAGAAAGACAAAAACACAGGATAGCGTCACATCTAAGATCACATCTTAGCTTCACATCTGGGTCAAAACCCAATGGCCCTTTCCGTTTATTCAAAAGGACTTTTTATGACAATGCCAAGGGGCGGGGCAAAAGACCTTCGCCTTGCTAGATCAAAGCACATGGCACATCCAAGTGCAGACCCTTCCAAACACCTGGTAACCACACCTGTGGACCAATCATCCCCTTATGCTGCCCTGCTGGGTAAAGCAAGCTCAGCTTTTCAGACCCTGAGTAATTTGGGCCTCCACAATTATAACCTTAAGAGAAAGTGAAAAGTAAGCAAATTAAAAAAAGAAATTCCTCCCGTCTCAAAACAGCCCCCTACCCCCAAATTTCTACCATTTTTGTCATTGTGTTATCATCTCATAATAATGTCCTTGGGTAGATGGACAAAGGATAAAGAGAGAGAGGGCTTGCCTCAGCATCACTAGGTTTATTACTGTTCCCTTTGTCCTGTTAAGATGGAGTTGGAAGACATGATACAACACTTCAGTCTTTTGAGTTCCCAAACGTTATGCATACCAATGATAGAGAAAAATTTGCATATTTCTAGATAAACTGTACACTTCAGACATGTCTTAAAGTTTAGAGTTTGGGGGCTGGAGAGGTGGATCAGCAGTTAAGATCACTGTCTGTTCTTCCAGAAGAGTTTGGTTCCATTCCCATCACCCACATGGCAGCTCACAACCATCTGTAACTCCAGTCCCAGGGGATCTTCTGGCCTCCGTGGGCACCAGGCACACATGTGGTGCACAGACATACATATAGACAAAACATCCATACATGAAATAATTTTTAAAAACTTAGATTTTGGAAAAATCAGTGGTATAACCTTGTAATTATATTTATTTGTTTTGTGAGACAGGGTCTCACTATGTATCTCTGGCTGGTCTGGAACTTGCTATGTAGCTCAGTCTAGACTGGAACTCACAGAGATCCTCCTGCCTCATGAATGCTGGATTAAAGGTGTGCACCATCACACCTATCCTAACTCTCTGAAAATCAGCATATGGGGGCTGGAGGGATGACTCAGAGGTCAGGAGAGCTTGCTACTCTTGCATGGGACCTAAGTGGTTCCCAGCACCCATATCTGGCAACTCCCAAACTTCTGAAACTGAAGCTTCAAGGGTTTTGATGCCTCCTTCTGGCCTCCATGGGCAATTGCACTCACTTGCACATACCCTCACATAGAAACACACACACACACACACACACACACACACACACACATACACACACAAATAAATAAATAAAAGTGCTGGGAATCTATAACGATTATCATGTTTGCATTGATATAGACTTATAGTTAAAGAAGCCCACAATTAGGAAAGGCTAGACCAATACTGAAAACATAGAATGATAGAATGCTGAGAACATACCTTCACTTCTCCACTTTTGCTTATAAACTCCCTATAAGGGAGAAGAGAAACTATAAATATTGATGAAAAGCTTTACCTGCTTTTTAAATAGAAATTGACCTTTATCTGTTTTACTAAAATCAATTCCACTGTGCTACAGAGAACCATTTTAGCCATGGTATCTTATTTTTCAGATCCCTAGTGTCTACCCACTACCTGTCACAGCCAACCAGGGCCTATGACCTAGGAGACCCCTGACCCTGAAGCCGTGTGAGCAAACTCAGTCAAGAACCATGGAGTTTGTCTCAGTTGTTTCCAACAGAGAACAGCGCTGCAGGCTGAAACTTGTTTCCTTTAAACAGCTGTGTAAGACAGAGGCAGGGATTAAAGGCAGAGGCAGGGGGATTTCTGTGAGTCTGAGAGTTTGAGGCCAGTCAAGCCTACATAGTGAGACCCTATCTTAACCAACCAACCAACCAACCAACCAACCAACCAACCAACCAAGGTCAGTAAAGAATAAACTACAATGTAGTGTCTAGAATTACAAATGCTATATTCTATGCATCTTCAGGCATAGAAGGGTTCCACCCATTCTACTTCCTTTGAGAAATAATCAAGTCCAGTAACGATGTGTATTGTCATCAGCAAAGACAAAAAGGATGCAGAATTCTAAAGATAGTGGGAAATGCATATATGGTTACCCGAAAACCTTTTCTTTTCTTTTTTCTTCCAGCACAGAATCTTCACAATTTGGTCAGACTGAGCATTCTTGATATATCAGAAAATTATCTGGAAAAGGATGGAAACAAAGCTGTACAGGAACTGAGTAAGAATGATGGTTCTGCCCAAACAATGTGCTTCTTAATATGTGTACCCCAGGACCCATGTGCACCCCACTAACTCATCTTTCTTAGGGAAAAGCACTTTTTTAAACTGCCATCAAGGAACATGTGCCTGTCTTTTTTTTTTTTTTAAGGTTTATTTAATTTGGGGGCTCAGTGGTTAAGAACACTTGATGCTGGGTTGGGGATTTAGCTCAGTGGTAGAGCATTTGCCTAGCTCAAAAAACAAAAACAAAAACAAAAACAAAAACAAAAACAAACACTTGATGCTATTGTAGAGAACTCAAGTTTGGTTCCCAGCATCCACATGATGGCTCACAAACATTTATAACTCAGATTCCAGCGGATCTGATGCCACCTTCTGACTTCTGTGGGTACCAGGCACACATTCTTAAATGCAGATGAAACACTCATACACAAAATAATAATTAAAAAATTATCTTCTCTCTCTCTCTCTCTCTCTGTCTCTCTCTCTCTCTCTGTCTCTCTCTCTCTCTCTGTGTGTGTGTGTGTGTGTGTGTGTGTGCAGGATATATGCACACATGTATGTAGGTACCTGCAGAGGCCAGAAGAGAACACTGGATCTCCTGGAGCTGGAGTTACAGGCACTATGAGCCACTGGGATGGGTACTTGGAATGGGATTCAGGTCCTCTACAGGAGTAATGCATGTTCTTAACTGTTGAACCATTTCTCCAAGCCAAGCTTGTGTCTTTTGAGCGGTCAGTTTGTATATCTTCAATGTACCTGAGGCTCCTCTGGTTTGCCAATGACAAGGAAGCTAATATTTGATGCTGATGATAAACTTCCTTACGAAGTTGGTGATAGGGCTGTTCTAACCCCAGACTTATAAGACTGGCTATATGCATATGGACTTAGTCATCCAAGGACTGCAGTATTATGCTGTTTAGTTTCAGCAAGGGACTGTGCATGAGCGCTCCAATGAGCGAAACTTCTGGAGGTTTTTTTTTTTTTTTTTTTTTGAGAGAGGGTTTCGGGGCTGGAGAGATGGCTTAGAGGTTAAGAGCACTGACTGCTCTTCCAGAATTCCTGAGTTCAATTCCCAGCACCCACATGGTGGCTCACAACCATCTGTAATGAGATCTGGCGCCCTCTTCTGTATACATAATAAATAAATAACTCTTAAAAAAAAAAAAAAAAAAGAAGAGAGAGAGGGTTTCACTATGCAGCCCAGGACTCTTTACGGAGACAGGGGGTCCTTGAAATCACAGAGATCCATCTGCCTCTGCCTCTTGAATGCTGGTATCAAAAGGATTTTTAGTCTGATAACATTGTTACAGGAAAAGGAGGCAGGGAAGCCGCCATGCTCCAACAGGCACCAGAAATGCAGTGGGGGATCAGGAAAAGCTGATTATGGCAGGCTTAGTGGAGTTCTCTTCATGACTCTGAGCAAGTAACTGGACAGGGTTTACAGTATATATAGTCTTCTCAGCATTGTTACGTCATCGGTGAGCTGAAGTTTTTATCAAGGCCCACATGGCAAAGATAAAAAACAAGAAATTTAAGCTGGGAGCGGCAGTGTATGCTTTTGACTCCAGCACTTAAATAGACTGGCAGACTTCTGTAAGTTTGAGGCCCACTGGTCTACACGGTGAGTTCCAAGCCAGCCAGGGGTCTAGCTCAAAGAAAAGACAGGGCTTGTAGGGGGTCAGAACATGTTTCTTTTTATAAAACAGGGTAACTGTAGGCAGCTGCTTCACCAGATAACTAAGTAGCCGTCTCTCCTCAAGTGATCCTTGCAGTTCCAATTCCTCTCTTCCGCTTTTGTTCTGAGGTCATTTCCTCTTTACATTTCCCTGGGAGTGAGAAGCTTTTTAAGGTGCTCCAGTGGCACGTGGTTATGATAAAATGACTAATATATGCCTGGAATCCACTTCAGAAAAATACATGAGTCTGGTCAGGATTAAGCAATCCAGTCTATGATTTGTCGTTTATTGAAGGTAGGATTATTAGTAATAGTTTCATTATTATTATAGTGTTTATATGTTTGAATGTTTTCTGTAAAAATAACCAAAAAAAAAAAAAGTAGATTCTCATTGAAAGATTAAGTAGCCTACAGGGCCACCAAATTTAAAGACCGTTCCTTTATCTGCAACCTGCATAGATTTGGAGTTGACGTCATTCCTGAATTGTTTTTCTGTTTCAAGTTGGCAGGCTCAGCCTTCTGGAACAGCTAATGGTATTGATGCTGCCTTGGTGCACAAATGTGCTCATCAGCCTGCCCAACCTTTTGAAGCAACTGGAGGGGGTCCCAGGGCTTGTCAAGCTTGGACTGAAAAACTGGAACCTCACGGATGCAGAGATTAGAAGTTTAGGTAGGTACACCCAAACAGAGCAGAAAGAACAGAGGCTGACTTTAAACAAAGCACTTCCCCACCCCCTACCCCAACCGAGACAGGGTTTCTCTGTGCCTCCCTGGCTGTCCTGGAATTCACTCTGTACACCAGCCTGGCCTCGAACTCACAGTGCTGGGATTAAAGGCGTGTGCCACCACCGCCCATCTCTTTTCTTATTTACTAGGATCTTATTTCTATTGAATGTTAATTTCTGAAAAAAATTATTATTGAAGCCCCCCCCACCCCCTGCTTTGTTTCCTGTGTTACCTTATGCTTTAGTTTGAATGTGTCTCCTAAAACTACATGCGTGCCAGGCGGTGGTGGCGCACGCCTTTAATCCCAGCAGAGCCAGGCGGATCTCTGTGAGTTCAAGGCCAGCCTGGTCTCCAAAGCGAGTCCCAGGAAAGGCACAAAGCTACACAGAGAAACCCTGTCTCGAAAAACAACACAAAACAAAACAAAACAAACAAACAAACAAACGAGACCCAATGCAGCCATGCTGGGAGGTGGGAACTCAGAGGTGTTTAGGTCCTCCACCCTCTTGGATGAGTAAAGCAAATGTGGAAGGATTTGAGACTGGGAGCTTGCTTTTTCCACCCCTTATCCTTCCGGTATGGGGAGACTCGGATGGGAGGAGGCCTTGCCACATCTTAGTTCTGCAACCTTGACAATGTTGTAAGTTTACCAGCCTGCGGTATTCTGTTACAGAAGCACAAGACAGACTAATAAAACTCAGTCTTCTTCTTCTTCTTTGTTTTGGAGACAGGGTTTCTCTGTGTAGCTTTGTGCCTTTCCTGGAACTCATTCTGCAGACCAGGCTGGCCTCAAACTCACAGAGATCCACCTGTCTCTGCCTCCTGAGTGGTGGGATTAAAGGCGTGGGCCACCACCGCCCGGCTCAAGGTCAGTCTCCTTTGCTGGAGTTCTTTTTTTGCTCTCAGGTGGCTCTTCTCAGACTTTAGAGTGAGGTGCAAGCTGCTAAGACACTCTTTGTGTCTTAAGAAGAGGAGGACTTCAAAATCATCATTTTACGTGTATGAGTGTTTGCTTGCATATACGTATGTGAACCACACATGTGCCTGGTGTCCATGGAGCCAGAAGGTGTTGGGTCCTCTGGTATGGACTTACAGGTGGGGTGGGATATCATGTGGGTGCTGGGAACCAAACCCAGGTCTTCTGCAAGAGCATTCAGCGCTCCTTACTCCAATCCATCACTCCAGCCCTGGAGATGACTTTTGACTGGATGTGGGAACCAGGCACGCAAAGCGGCTTTGCTTCTTGGAGGCAACTGAGTTTCTCCTGAGAACCTTCCAGTCTATACAGGACCAATTCTTAGTGTCCTGGGAACAAGGTGGAGTTGGAATACCTACTGCTTTTGTGGGCTTGTTCTCAGGTCCCCTCTCCCAGCACCCTCTCTGCCATCTCATTATCAGGTGTCTTCACACTATGCTGTAAGCCCAAAGTGACAAGGACTATGCACAGTCTGTGGTACATGGTAGATAACTCAAATGCTTGCTGAATAAATGCGTGGTGCCACAGTTTATTATGCAGGGCCTATTTTAAGGCTCCAGGTTTCAGGTTCCAGCCAGCCTGTCATAGTGGGGAAATCATGGGCAGGAGCTTGAGGAAGCTGGCCTGCCACAGGGCACCCACTGTCAGGAACAGAGAACAACACAAGAATGCACACAGGCTGTTTTCTTCCTCCAGTCAGGGAAGGGGGGCGCCCAAAGTGGGCAGGTCTCACTGCCACAATGAATGCAATCAAGATAAACCCACCCACCCACCCACCCACCCAGGCATGCCAAGAGGCCCACCTCCCAGGTGATCCTATTTTTGGTCAAGCTGACAGTTAAGCGCTGACTCAGGTGAATTGTAGGGCAGTGTTAGGGGCGGCTACCGAAAGCCCATGATATTTGGCCATTTGCATTCTCCACAGCCCACAGATGGCCAAGTTCCAAATGGCCAGATTCTCTTCCTGTGGCATCTGGTTTGATTCATATTCCCTCAGCAAAAAGCATGTCCTTATACCATGGAGAATGGGGCTTGGTCTCTGTTCCTGCACCTGCACACACAGAGGACCATCCGGGAAACCCAGCGAAGACCCTCAACCGAAACAGCCAGCCACAGAAACAGCTCATGTTCTCATCGCAGAGTGGGGTTTTGACTTTTCTAAATTCCTTCTCCTTGGTAGTGGAAAAAAGTTGCTCTAGGGGGAGAAAGCCCACAAACTGGGAAAAAAGAAAACAAAAACGTTTTGGGTTCCTGCCATGCTGGGAATCACATAAAAATGGCAAATAGGAACCTGAGCTGCGAAGGCTGGGAGAGGGCAGCGCTCTTAGAAAGGGAGGTGAGTGCTGCACGCCTCTAATCCCAGTACCCGGGAGGCAGAGCCAGGCGGATCTCTGTGAGTTCCAGGCCAGCCTGGGCTACAGAGTGAGATTCAGGACAGGCTCCAAAACTACACAGGGAAACCCTGTCTCGAAAAACAACAACAACAACAACAAAAAAAAAAAAAAAAAAAAAAAAGAAAAAAAAAAGAAAAAGAAAAAAGAAAGGGAGGTGAGGGATAGTGTGCCTGTTAAGCTGGCCACAGAGGGAAGATCAGCCAAGAATTGGCTGGACCATGGCTGGCTGGAGCTGGAAGCTGACTTCCTTCCTATCCTGTAGTCCACAAATGTGCCATCCCAGCAGACAGGGCAGCTGTGCCCTGCGTGGCCTTCCCCAGACAGCTGTTATTTTGACTCCCTCGTTCCTTGGTTTTATTTTTAACTTCATTGTCATAGTTACTGTCAGAGGGGCCTGTCAGGCCTCGTGGGAGGAGACAAAACAAAAAAAAAAAGTGGACGGCTCATTCTTTTCAAAGTGCATGGAAGTTACCCACCTCACTCCTTCTCTTTCCTTGGTAGAAGCTCAGATACACTTAGGAGCAAGGGAGTGTGAAATATGAGCGGCCACGATTCCAGATTAGCAGTTTGTCTTCTAAGGAAGTTAAAGTGTAGAAAATGGGGCCCAAGGGTGGTCTCAGCAGAGGGAAGCACAGTTCCGAGAAATGATGGGCGCCACCCTCTTTACCTGGATTTGCCGACTTCCTGCACTATTGGTGAAATTATTAAGGCCACTCCACGTAGTTAAAAGGGAGGTTTATTTTGTGGGGTAACTTACAAATGAAGGGGTAGGTTGCAGGGTCTGGCAAAGGTATGGCGCAGTCCGGCGGTGTTCTCTGGAGAACTCTGCTCGGTCTACCTCCAGCTTCCAGGGTCCTGGAACCAAGAGAGAGCCTCTCCTTTCGAGCCTGGGTCTTCAGGGTCCTCCCTCAGCCCCGCCTTGTGGGCGTGACCATTACCGAAGCCTCAATGGGGGTTGGAACTTCCAGGCCAAGGCTGGGATGGCTACCCACTACTCTGCACTCTTGATGACCTCGAGGTCAAGATGCCTTTACCGCAGGTATTTGTAGTGAAGAGCCTAAGGAACTTTCTAGACTAAAATTTGCAAAGGTGATCAAAGTCCTGACTGACAGTGGCTGAAGATACTCTGAAGTAAGCACCGGGTGCTGTGTCATAGCAAACTACACGGGCCACACAACCATATCTGCCCATTAATTCTCAGACACCCTCGCCAGGGAGCCAGTCAACAGGCTTCCTGAAAGTGGCTAAGAGCATAATCGCTCAGAGTATACCTGGGTCAGCCTCAGCCCACACAGGCTGGTTCCACAAGACCTCATCTTTAACTTGCAGGCCAAATCAAAGATGGCAATGGCTTTCCTTATTTGTTTGCTAACCACGGCCCTGACTTGGGGTTTTTGGAGATGGATTAGCACTATGTAGCCCAGGTTGACCCAAATTTGTAGTCCCTGACTCAGGCTCCTAGAGTTCTGGAATCACAGACTTGTGCCATTGCAGAGGTCTGGTGTTTTGTCTGTGGGGACAACAGGCTTCTTACAAAGACTATGGAGAGGGACCTTTACAGAGTCTTTTCCAGGGAGCATCTCTTCCTACTGAAGAGTCCAAACTTGCTGGGTGGCGGTGGCGCAGACCTTTAATCCTAGCACTTGGGAGGCAGAAACAGGCAGATCTCTTAGTTTGAGGGCAGCCTGGACTATAGCAGAGTGAGTTCCAGGATGGTCAGGGATGCACAGAGAATTTCTGTCTTGAAAAAAACCAAAAGAAAAAAAAGTCCAAACTGAACCTTGAACCCTCATTCTGCAAGGCTGTAACATGCATCTCCCAAATCTCCCAAGCAACCCCAAGTTTAATGTCTAACAAACCCCTCCATGCCCACTGCAGGGCGAGGCTGAATGTGCTGACTCAAGCCTATGAATGTAGCATTGTGGGAGGCTGAGGCAAGTGGACTACAGTGAGTTTGAGGATAGCCTAGGCTATTTAGCCAAACCTTGTCTCAAACCACCACCACCACCACCACCACCACCACCAACAACAACAAAAAACAAACAAAAGGAGCATCTTCTTCCTTTTTTATTTACGACAAGGATTTCTCTAGGTAGCTTGGGCCAGCCTTGAATTCATGATTTTTCTGTCCCTGCCTCTCAGGTACTGGAATCAGAGGTGTGTATGGGTGTATGGTGAATGGTTTTTGTTTTTTCCCATATAGCAGGATTTACCTGATTCCAGTGCAGTTGTAAAGGGTATAGGGGAATAAGGGATAAACAGAGAAGGCCTGTGGTGTTCGGTGAATCAGCAGGAGAGGACATCCCCTCCTCTGTGTAGGAAGCCCTTTAGAGTACTCTTTTTAGGTAGCCGAGGATCTCCCAGAAGAAGCCAGGAAGACTTAAAATTGAAGCCCTCTCTGGATGATTCTCATTTACTTAACTTTACAGGGATATCCTTCGCCCAAAGATCAAACTGTTAAGTAGCTTTACTTCTGCAAACATGGAAGGGCCTACTATGGCCTGTGTTTGATTCCAATCTTAAAAACAATGCCTTAATGTCTAATGGCATCTCTCCCACCTCAATGTTTAATCAACTTTCCACTTCCGGGAGGAATCTGGACTAAGGTAAAACACACACACCACTTACATTTGCCTTCTGTATGCCTCTATCATTGATGGTCTTAGACATTAGGAAACAGAATTCATAAATCTAATGGGCACAGACACAGGCTGCCTGTAGGGATTCTTACTTCCCAGGGCACTGGTCTATACACGGTCGTCTTAAAATGGAAAAACGATTCACGTGTATGCACAGAACTCATTTCACTGTAACTGTGGCTTCCTTCCAACTAACATACTTATTTCCTCACCCAGGTGCCTTTTTGGAGACGAATCCTCTGAGAAACCTGCAGCAGTTGGATTTAGCAGGGAATTGTGTGAGCGGTGATGGATGGCTTTCCTTCATGACTGTATTTGAGAATCTGAAACAATTGGTATTCTTTGACTTTAGTACTAAAGACTTTTTACCAGATGCATCACTGGTGAGGAAACTTGGTCATGTGTTATCGAAGTTAACTTTTCTGCAAGAAGCAAGGCTCATTGGGTGGGAGTTTGATGACTATGATGTTAGTGTTATTAAAGGCACCTTTAAGCTAGTAATTACTTAAAGGTACTCCAAACCACCAAGTAGTTCAGAGAGACTCCTTTACATTCAACGGATCATTACAAATTTTGGAGAAGCCGGCTGGAGAGATGCCTCAGTGATTATTACCACTGGCTGCTCTTCCAGAGGACTTGGGTTTGACTCCTGCACCCACAAGGTGGCTCACAACCATCTGTAACTCCAGTTCCAGGGGATTCAACACCGTCCTCTACCTCCATGGGTACTAGGCAGGCAAGTGGCACACATAAACATGTGCAAAAATACTAATACACATAAAATGAAATTTAAAAATACTTATGAAAGAAATCCTGCGGAAGGAAGTCAGACATGACCAAGAAGGGGAAGGGGGCTGAGAAACACGTTTGGCCTCATCTCTCTCCACTTAGGACATCTGGATGCCCTTCAACTGGTGTTCGTGTTCCTTGGCCCTAAGAACATTGGGTCAGAAAAACTTGATATTCCCTGTTCCTCTGTACTTAGTACACACCTGGCCTAGGGACTCAACAAGTACTGATGGATATGTCACAACTAAATTACAAATAAATAAGCTAAAACGGTCTAGAGAGCAAACTTCACATGTGCTACTTAATTCAACTGGCTTACTGAAAACATTTTTGGAGTGAATGGAGTACTTTCTCACTTGCAAAGTGTTATCAAACTTGAAGGATAGGTGTTCTTTAAACGAACCAACGCCAGGCGGTGGTGGCACACGCCTTTAATCGCAGCACTCGGGAAGCAGAGGCAGGCGGATCTCTGTGAGTTCGAGGCCAGCCTGGGCTACAGAGTAAGTTCCAGGAAAGGCACAAAGCTACACAGAGAAACCCTGTCTTGAGAAACAACAACAAAATAAATAAAAAAATAAAACGAACCAACACTGATGTGTATATATGTAAGTGGTGTGTATGCCATGGTGCACATGTGGGGTTAAAGGGCAGCTTGTGGGAGTTGGTGTTCTCCTTCCTTCCAGAGGATGGAAGATCTAAGTCAGGTCATTGGGCTCTGTGGCGATAAGTGTCTGTATCTGTTGAGCCGTCTACCAGCCCCAAATGGGCATCTGTGGCCAAGCAAGAATTGGCAGTTCAAAAGCAGCTCAACCTACTGGGTGGTGGTGGCACACATCTCTAATCCAGCACTTGGGATGCAGAGGCAGACGGATCTCTGTGAGTTCGAGGACAACCTGAGTGACTTCCATGACAGCCAGGGCTATACACTGAGAAACCCTGTCTCAAAAAACAAAAACAAAACTACACACACGGGTTGGGAATTTAGCTCAGTGGTAGAATGCTTGCCTAGCAAGTGTAAGACCCTGGGTTCGATCCTCAGCTCCTCCCCCCCCCAAAAAAAACTACACACACACACACACACACACACACACACACACACACACACACACACGTTTCCTTCATAAAATGAAAAATTTTAAAGCTAGTTTATTAAAATGAGCCAAAAATTCCATTATTGTCAGTGTTTATGTAATGTACATTATGTTAGTAAATTGCCATGTGTTTGTTTAAACTCTTTAAGCTGCTGTGGCTGGGTGGTGGTGGCACACGCCTTTAATCCCAGCACTCGGGAGGCAGAGCTGGGCAGAGTTTGAGGCCAGCCTGGGCTACCAAGTGAGTTCCAGGAAAGACGCAAAGCTATACAGAGAAACCCTGTCTTGAAAAAACAAAAACAAAAAAACAAAACAAAACAAAACAAAACAAAAAGAATCTGCTGTGGAAATGGGTGCCCCCAATCCCATTTCAGACCCAAACATGTTTGTCTCAAAGTGTCCTCCAAGGCCCCCTGTCTGGGAATGGACTGTTGTGTGATATTTTTGTGTGATATTTTTGTGTTCTGGCAAATAAAGCTGGCCTGGAGATCAGAGGGCAGAGCTGGCCACTAGTCAATCATAGAGGCCAGGTGGTGGTGACTCACACCTTTAATCCCAGCATAATCAGGTGGAGAGAGGAATATATGGCAGGTGGAAACAAGATCTCAGGCCCATTTGGTCTGAGGCTTCGTAGAGGTAAGAAGTCTCTAGTGGCTGCTGTCTGCTTCTATGATCTTCCAGGTTATTACCCCAATATCTGACGTCTGGTTTTAATTGATAAGACTAATTAGGATCACGATTCAATGGACTGGCCCTCTGACATTGTGATAGGGAAGGAGCAGAACAACAAAACAGTTCAAGGCTTAGTCCAGAGGTAGTGTGGCACACGCCTTTAATCCCAGCACTCAGGAGCAGAGGCAGGCGGATCTCTGAGTTTGAGGCCAGCCTGGTCTACAAAGCGAGTTCCTGGACAGGCACCAAAGCTACGCAGAGAAACCCTGTCCTGAAAAAACAAACAAACAGACCCAAAAACAAAAAAACAGCTCAAGGCTAAAACATGTGTCCTTAAGAATAGCTAGGTGAGCTATTTCCAAGAGAGGTTACGATTGTTTGCCCCATGATACAAAGTGCCCAAAGACGGTGAGAAGCTGCACACTCAGGCATGGGAAGATCGATCTGGAACTGTAGCTAGCCCCTTTACCGTCTCGAGTTGGTACCTGTCGGGTGCGGTTGCCTCTCATTAGATGATTTCATCTCTGTTGCTAATTGGAATCCTCACTAGAAGGGACACTGCTCTGCCCAGACTCTACAAGGACTCCAGCCAGCCGCCTTACAGGGGCTGCCCCAGTAGGATTCTAATGATGTTTTGAGCATCAAACTCATATGATATCTTCATATCTCTTGTTCTTTATTCTTTTACCTTGACTATATACTTAATAAATTTACTCATTCACAACCCAAGTATGGCTATTGTAAGTCAGTGGACAATTGACTAAATGTAACATGGAAAACTGGAATTTTTTTATAACTCATTCCATTTTACCTACGGTTTGGTATTTGTAACCAAAATAAAACACTGAGAATAGTGGACTGTTGAGAAATGTACTACATTTGTGAATGAAAAAAACTTTATTTAAAACCTGTTACTTAAAAATTTAGGGGGCTGGAGAGATGGCTCAGTGGTTAAGAGCACTGCTTGTTCTTCCAGAGGTCCTGAGTTCAATTCCCAGCACCCACATGGTGGCTCACAACCATCTGTAATGAGATCTGGCGCCCTCTTCTGGTCTGCAGGGATATCTGCAGACAGAACACTGAATACATAATAAATAAATAAATCTTGGGAAAAAACCCCAAACATTAAAAAAAATTAGACTAAACCTGTATGGTGGCTTAAAACCTACAATCCCAGCACTTGGGAAACCGAGGAAGGAGGATTATGGTTTTTTCTTTTTTTGGGGGGGCAGGCTGAGGACTGAACCCAGGGCCTTGTGCTTGCTACCACTGAGCTGAATCCCCAGCCCAGGATTATGGGTTTGAAGCCAGCCTGGTCTATACAGCAGGACCCTGCTTCAAAAGACTAGTAATAAGGATTAAACTGTGCTAGGTAGGAGAGTATGTCTCACAATTTCCAATAAAAACGTTTACTTTTTATTTAACAAGAAATGGTTCAGGAGGACCTCAAAAAAAGTAGCAATTAAGCTTAGAAAAGCTACAAAAGAGACTTGGGACTTTTCAAATGGACACTCAGGTTTCCGTTTCCTGAAATGGGCCGCACACATGAAGCTCTGGAGGAATGACGGACCGTTGGTGGAGTGGGGATGCACTCCCCACTTGGCCTTCCCATTAGAGGTGGGGTCACACCATACTGTGGGCGGCCACAAAACAGCTGATATTCAAGCTGAGGGAAACGGGCTTTTTGAAGGGAGTCTAACACCCATGGCATTGTCAAAGACCCCACTGCCACAAGAACATTTTACAAAAATAGAGTTTATAGGTTTCACGAAATATGAACAAACCTGCAATAATCTGACACTTACATGGTTGAACAGTCGATGCAAGTTGGATTACTAAATACACGTGAAGCCAAGGAGTCGACATTCCCCATACATATAAGGTAGTCCTTCAAGGTCTTGGCTGCCCTGTCCTGTTGTTCCCATACCTACTGGGTATGTGTGGGAAGGTGGGCTTCAACCCCTGGCCTGCTCCAATTCCAGGAACTGCCAGTCCTTGGCTGAGCACACTGCTGTATGGCGTGTATCCACGACTAAGACCCAAACCATACGGCCGTGTCTGTGTGTTCAGAATAACTGGGCTCATGTTTTTCCCAGGGGTATTAAATGCAAACTCCGGAGGTGGGCTGGTAGGTTTGGATGGTGTTGACGTGACGGGGGTCATGTCATCTGTATTCTTTAAAAGAGGCATTGGGATTATGTGATGGTCTGAGAAGTGCAGGACGTTGGGGGCAACAGGCCCAGACAGTAAGGCAGGTCTAATCCAATCATCCTTGAAAATCTGAACAGTCAGAGTGGACACAAGTGTGTACAGCCTGCTGGTCACGTGAGCAAGGACCATCTGTTCATTGGCATCTCGTCGAATTCTTACATGCACTGATCCAGCCTGAGAGAGAGAAACCATAAAGGACTGCTTAGAATGGTAAGACTGAGGGTTCTGCTTTAGTCACAACTTGACTGGTGCTTGGTATTTTCTTTAAAAGAAGAAAAAACATAGCATCTTGCTATTCACTACTGGCACTTATCAGTGTAAAAGGTGAAGGAAATGATTTGTGGCCCTTTAAAAGACAGACTAGATACAGCTCGGCTGACAAAATGCATTCAAGGGCCCTGGGTTTGATCCAGGTTTGTGCATAAACCAGGCACAGTGGTGCACATCAGAGACCCTGGCACTCGGGAAAGTACAGCGTGGAAATACAGAAAAGTTAGGATTCCATTACAGTGGCTGAAGACTTGAAAAGACAATTGCATCTGACCCAGAGCTTTTAATTAGATGGAATTTCAGAGACCAGGAAAAGAGATGGGGTGCAGTGGCTCATGGCTTTAGTCCCAGCACCTAGAGGATTTCTGTGAATTTGAGATCAGCCTGGGTTCAAATGAGAGACCCTGCCTCAATATGTAAGTTAGGAAATGATAAGAAAAATACCGGACATCAACCTTGGGCCTCTACATGCCTGTACACACACACACACACACACACACACCCCACACATACACATGAAAAAGCACTGCAGGGGAGTGTTGGTTGGTATAGCCATTCTGCTTTGATTAATTTGCATTAAAAACTGTAAAAACTCACTTCTAGAAATTAAGTTTTCCTTTGTTTTTTGAGACAAGGTCTTGAACTTACAGAGGTCTACCTGCTGATGTGCTGGAACTAAAGACATGTGCCATCATGATGCCTGGCTAAAAATTACTCTTAGAGAATAATCATGGGGGGTTGGGGATTTAGCTCAGTGGTAGAGCGCTTGCCTAGGGTTTGGTCCTCAGCTCCGGCAAAAAACCAAAAAAAACCATAGTGGTAGTGGTGGCTGGAGAGATGGCTCAGTGGTTAAGAGTACTGATTGCTCTTTGGGAAGACCTGGTTCAATTCCCAGCACCCACATGGCAGCTTATAACAGTCTGTAACTCCAGTTCCAGGGGACCTGATACCTATGGCAAAACACCAATGCACATACAATTAAAAAAAAAAGAAAAAGAAAAAGAAAAATCATGTAGGTATGTATAAAAATTATTTTCAAAACTGCTCATCATAGCCTATTTAAATAGGGAAAATGGAAAACAATCTAAACTAGCATTAGGGGACTGATAACGGAATTTGAGGATATTTACACAAAACTCTGCAGCCATTAAAATAGATACTGGGGAGTCCAAGGGCGTGTCTTCGTGGCAGAGTACTTGTCCACCACATACAAGGCCCTGAGTGTGATCCCCAGTACCATCATACATGCATACATACACACGCCCAAATATTTTCACACAAACAGACTGTGACAGCGAAACTGAAAGCCTGTGACTGTGTGTTGAAAACCAAAGTGCTGTGGTATCTATGAAATCGAAAGCATAAGCTCTGCGTCCTGAAAGGTGCCAGAATTGTGACGGGGAAGGCAAGGAGGCACCGGAGACACCGACTGACCTAAAAAGCAGGTAACGATAGCCACTGACTGGGAATCTTAGACGGGGCACCAGAGAAAGGCCCTGGACACTGCGTCCGCAATGGCATCTGAAGCTCTGCGGTAGCGGGAGCCCTGTGACCTTACAAAACTACCAGGCACAGCTCCTTTCTAGGACAAAGGCCCACAGTAAGAGGCTCAGTGGTTAAGAGCACCGACTGCTCTTCCAGAGGTCCTGAGTTCAATTTCCAGCACCCACATGGTGGCTCACAACCATCTGTAATGAGATCTGGTGCCCCCTTCTGGTGTGCATGAAGACAGGCCACTTATATACATAAAATACATGAATAAATAAATACTTTTTTTAAAAAAAGGAGGAGGAGGAGCAGGAGGAGGAAGAGGAGGAGAAGGAGGAGGAGGAGGAGCAGGAGAAGGAGGAGCAGGAGGAGGAGAGAGCCGAGACCTTGGGTGGGGGAGGTTAAGCCAGCAGGAGCAAAGCCAGGAGAAACACTTCCTCATTAGAGCCCCATGCGGTTTTAAGTGCTGCTCTATGTAAGCTACTCCTCATTTTAAAGGCATAATGACAAGCAACAGGGCCAGGTGCTGGTGGCACACACCTGTGATCCCAGCACTTGGGAGGCAGAGGCAGGTGGATCTCTGTGAGTTCAAGGCCAGCCTGGGCTACAGAATGAATTTCAGGACAGCCAGAGCTACACAGAGAAACCCTGTCTTGAAAAACAAAAACAACAACAAAAGAGACTTTATGGGGGCTGCAGGACCTCTTCCAAGAGGTCTTGAGTTCAATTCCCAGCACCCACATGGTGGCTCACAACCATCTATAGTGGGATCTGATGCCCTCTTCTGGTGTGCAGACATACATCATATAAGTCGATAGAGCATTCATATATATATAAACCTAAAAAAATAAACCTAAAAAAAAAAAAGATAAGCAACAGAAGCCACCCCTTTAATCCCAGCACTCGAAAAGCGGAGGCAGGTGTATCTCTGTGAGTTCGAGGCCAACCTGGTCTACACAGTGAGTTCCAGGCCAGTCTGGTCTATACAGTGAGTTCCAGGGTTGACAGGGCTACAGAGAAACCCTGTCTCAAAACAAACAAACAAACAAACATCAACAAAAAGAACAAACAAAAGGACATGTAAGCCAAATGTGACGGTACATGCCTAGAAGGCTGGGAAAAGTCTTGGGAGCTCAAGGCTATCCTGTGCTACAAAAGTGTGTTTCAGAATAGCCTAGTCTGCAGAAGGAGATGTCATCTCAAAAGACAAACAAATAAATATATAGTAGGAGAGTATTTAATAACAGGAAAAACTGTGAGGCACGAGGTCCCAGATTCAATTCTCCACACCTACAACAACAACAACAACAACAGCAACAACAAAAACCTCCAGTACTTTCAAGGTTAAATTAAAAAGATTAAAAAAAAAAAAGATCCTCGATCTCAGTAAAATAATGAGCCTGTTAATATTTCAGATGCCATTACACAGAACAGAGAATCAAAGCTTCCATGAAAACGTTTAAAAGATTTTTTTTTTTTAATTTTGTATGTATGAATGTTTTTCCTGCATGTCTATGTGCCATGTGTGTGTCTGGTGCCTGGGGAGGCCAGGAGAAAGTCAGATCCCCTAGAACGGAGTTACCAAGTGCTCTTGACCATTGAACCATCTCTCTAGCCCATCTCTCCCCCCCCCCCCACCAGCTGAGGACTGAACCTGAGCTAAATCCCCAACCCCCCCCTTTTTTTTTTTTTTAAAGATTTATTATTATGTGTATGAGTGCTTTGCCTGCATGCATGTTTGTACACTATGTGCATGTCTGGTATCTGCTAAGGTCCCCCCGGGAATGGAGTTAACAGACGGCTGTGACCCACCATGTGGGTGTTGGGAATTAAACTCAGGTCTTTTGCAAGAGCAAGTGTTTTTAAACACTGAGCCAACTCTGCAGTCCCCCACCATGAAAATTTTAAAGAAATTCTACTTTAAGTTTTTTTTTTTTTAAAGATTTATTTATTTATTATGTATACAGTGATCTGTTTGCATCTATGCCTGCAGGCCAGAAGAGGGAGCCAGATCTCATTACAGATGGTTGTGAGCCACCATATGGGTGCTGGGAATAGAACTCAGGACCTCTGGAAGAACAGCCAGTGCTCTTAACCTCTGAGCCATCTCTCCAGGCCCCTAGTTTAAGTTTTAAAAATCATGTTTAAATTACACTAAACTAACTTGTACAAAACATACCAATGAGCCAAATCCGAGGGTCCAAAAGTGTTCATTTCGGACTTCTAAGACTCCATCCAAGGTAGATACCTGATCGAGAGCACAGAACAGTTTATCAGTTACCTGCATGTGACACAGCAGTGTCGACCAATGACAGTACAGACTTGCTGTAAGCCTAGAAAGGACACCGCTCCCCGTGACCAAGGACACATGTCAGCGCTGAGGCCTCGGTTCCTCCTCTCTGTGCAGTCCTCACCCAGGCTGCTCCAGTCCTGGAATCGGGTGCAGGCTGCTGGGCCTTTACACTGCCATGGTCTAGTTTCTGAAGCAGGCAGACACACTTATGACCAACCTTTGTGGTTGCAGGTTTCTTCTGTGGGGTGTATATGTGTGCGTGTGTTAGTTGTTTCTTTGCCTGTTTGAGTGTAGGCTGTAAGTAAATTCCCGGGCCAGATATACAGGCACGGGGACCGTGACAACAAAGACATCTCAGGGCCAGGATTCGGGCTGAGACATGCATCTGCTGTGCTGGAAGAAGTGGCCTTTGGGACACTGACAACCAAGAACTGAGTAAGTGTCAGCATCCAAACCAATGAGATTTCTCATTAGCAGGTGGAACTTTCTTACAAAAGAAAATAACCTGCCAACTAAGAAGTTAGGTGGATTAGCATGTAGAAGTGGATTTTCAGCCAGCTGGTGGTGGCCCAAGCCTTTAATCCCAGCACTGAGAGAGGCAGAAGCAGGCAGATCTCTGTGAGTTCGAGGCCAGCCTGGTCTACAGAAAGAGTTCCAGGACAGCTGGGGCTGCACAGAGAAATCTTGTCTCAAAAAACCAAAACAAAAACAAAAAACAAGCAAACAAACAAACAAACAAAAAAGTGGACTTTTGCCTTTAGTCAAATCCTGAAGACAGAGTGAGAAAAATCCTTTACTCAGCTAACCCGGTATCTTCAGATCATTACCTTCCATATTTCTTAAGGCAATCTGGCTTCCATACTGAGCAGTTCCTCAAATGTTTCTACTTTTGTCCCCATGTTATAACTTCTACTGTTAGCATAACACACAAACTCCCCTGGAATAAAATTCTGGAGTTGAGTATATTATACACTCCCACCCTTTTGTTTCCCTAACATAAATTTTTAAAAATGGCGTATTCCATCTTACCTCTCTGATCAGCTTGTCCAACTGACCAATAACATGAGGTGGTGTTGTCTGGAACAATGAAATAAAACATGAATAGCTTCGGGAGAAAATAACTTTGCAGTAATGATTCTGAAGCCCCTCCACACCCACAAACATATTTCAAACCAGCCTTTCTGACATGTGTCCGTTCTATTATGATTCAGGGAAGAGAGGTCACTGGCCCACATTCGTTTGTGTTTTCTTTCTTTTTTCTTTTTTTTTTCCCAGCAAAATTAGATTAAGGAAAGAATTGCTGAAGGGGTGGGGGCTCCCGGAGAGGAAGACACCATCCTCTTTTCCTCATGAAGAAGCTGCTCTCTCTAGAATCTCACAAGACTTAAGGAACCAAGGAGCCAGGGGCTGAGTGACGGCTCAGCAGTTAAGAGTGCCCTTACCATTGCAGGGTGTGGTGGGACACACCTGTAGGGGATCTCCGGGTTGAGGCTAGCCTGCTCTACACAATGTGTTCTAGGACAGCCAGGGCAATGAAGGAAAACCTTGTCTCATAAAACCAAACACAACAAAAGAGTGCTTACTGCTCTTGCAGAGGACCAGAGTTTGGTTCCCAGGACCCAACCGGAGACTCACAATCCCTGCAACTCCAGTTCCAGGGTACCTGAGCTCTCTTCTGACATCTGAGGACATACAGATACTCATGTATACACACTTAAAATAAAGCAATAGCTAGCCAGGCATGGTTGGCTTACACCTTTAATCCCAGTACTTGGGACAGAAAGGCAGAAAGATCTCTGTGTGAGTCCCAGGCCAGCAGAGGCTACATAGTGAAACCTTGTCTCAAAAAGAAAAACCAGGGGCTGGAGAGATGGCTCAGAGGTTCCGAGCACTGGCTACATAAGGACTACGCTGTGTTCATTACTAAGTACAGGACATAGTACTACATAAGGACTACACTGTGTTCATTACTAAGTACAGGACATAGTACTACATAAGGACTACACTGTGTCCATTACTAAGTACAGGACATAGTACTACATAAGGACTACACTGTGTCCATTACTAAGTATAGGACATAGTACTACATAAGGACTACACTGTGTTCATTACTAAGTACAGGACATAGTACTACATAAGGACTACACTGTGTTCATTACTAAGTTCTAGAAAAGCAAGGACAGGACTTACATGCACCTAGCTCTGGGAAACGTTGTCTACATTATTTCAATACCCAGATTGTCACTGTGACGATCCAATGACAGGAAATAAAGAAATCAATGGTGGCCGGGTGCTGGTGGTGCACACCGCTTTAACCCTAGCACCTGGAGGCAGAGGAAGGAGGATCTCTGAGTTCGAGGCCAACCTACTCTACAGAGTGAGTTCCAGGACGTCCAGGGCTAGAGAAAGCCTATCTAAAAAAACAAAAGATAACCAAGGGTAACCTATAGTGATATTTTATTTGTACTGAAATGTGTTTTTATTTGTATATTAATAAAGTTGCCTTGGGGTCAGAACAAGCCATAGCAGAAGCCGGGCAGTGGTGGTGGTGCACACCTTTAATCCCAGCACTTGGGAGGCAGAGCTAGGCAGATCTCTGTGGGTTCAAGGACACAGCCAGCATGGCGACACACGCCTTTAATCTCAATACCAACCATAGAAGACCTGGAGGTCTGTACAGACAGGCAGTGACGAGGAGGTCATGTGGCTGGGTTTACAACCAATGAGAATACAGAACAGAAAGTCTATAAAAAAGAGGACACAGGAAGTAGGTCTCTTGCGGAAAGGAAAGACAGAGCAGCAGTGAAGGGTAAGGTTTTCAGCTCTCAGCTATTGCTCTGACTTCTTGGCTTTTAACTCTGCAATTGGCTCTGTGTTTCTTATTTAACAAGACAGTGACATCTATAGTAACCAGACTACGTATAAAACCCAGAGCAGGCTGGCGAGATGGCTTAGCAGTTAAGAGCACTGACTGCTCTTCCAGAGGACCTGGGTTCAGTTCCCAGCACCCATATGGCAGCTTACAACTGTCTGTAACTGCAGTTCCAGGGGATCTGACACCCATGGCAAAAGAAAATAAAACAAAACAAACACCAATGCACATTAAAAAATGAAGAAACTCAGAGTATTTATCCAAAAAAATTCAGTATCTAAAAAAATACTCAAACAACATTGTTTTCCCTTAAAATTCAATGAAGAGGCAAATAATTACCAATTCATGGTTGCCTGTCACAGGAACACAGGAAAATGTGAGCCTAAACTATCCCAGGGCAATGAAATTCCAACCAGTTTCTGCAAATGAGTTTCCCAGATCCCAGCCATATACGGCTCCTGAGTCATTATTGTTTTACCTGTCTGCTAGAACACACACCAAGTTCCTACCCAGTGAGAGAACACGGCTCACACTAAATGAGAACGAGAGCCTCACCTGGAGAAGAACTTTCCCACTGTACACACTCATGGGGTACATGGTGCCGAACGTCATCAGGGCAATGGCAATCGCAGAGGCAGTATCTACAGCAAAGTAATTACTGCAAGGAAAAGCAATTGTCAGTCTTAAATGTATAGTTCACTTTACAATTTAATAAAATACCAAACATTAATTACCAAAACCAAAAAAATAAAATTAAAAAAACAAAAAAACAAAAAACAAAACCCAAAAAACGAACAACAAAAAACAAAACCCAAAAAAACAAAAGCCTTCAAAACTGAGTTGGGTGTGGTGTGTAGTGACCCACACTTTGAATCCCAGCAATCAGCAGCAGAGGCAGGCGGATCTCTGAGTTTGAGGGCAGCCTGGTCTACACAGAGAAACCTTGAATTAAAAAATACAAAACAAACAATCTCAAGTTTCCTGGAAATCTGTTATAGTGACACTGTAGCCAAAGGACTATGTCACATCAATGTTTCAAATTCTGAAGCTCTCCTAACTGAGCAAAATACTAATAGCTACAAGATGATTCTGAACAGGGTTACTTGCTGGGGACAGAAACAGGAATAAGGCAGTTTCTGCCGTACAAGGAGTACACACAGGAAAACTACAGTGAAGCACTCTGTGTGTGTGTTAGAGAAGTCTCCAGTGGTCATGGCACACACCAGTAACCCCAGCATTTAGGAGGTAAAAGCGGGAGGATCCACAGTTAACAGCCAGTCTTGGCTATGTACTAAGGTCCAGGTCACCCAGGGGCTAGCCTGGAGCATGCAGCAGATGTGAGAGATCCTGCTTCAGCAAGCTGGAAGGCGAACATGGGCTCCCCAGAGCTGTCCTCTGCCCGCCACACAGATGCCGGCACACAAACAAATACTAAAAGGAAGGAAGGAATGCACAGCATTGTGCACTGCTCTGGGAGTCTGCAGCTGCAGGCACTCACATAGAAAATGTCAGGGTTGGGGATTTAGCTCAGTGGTACAGCACATGCCTAGCATGCGCAAGGACCTGGGTTTGGTCCTCGGCTCCAGAAAAAAAAAAAGAAAATGTCAGAAAGAGCTGTCAGTCATGGGGAAGGATGCTCAGGTGAGGAAACACGACCAGGAGGCAGGGAGCTAATGCCTTGGAATTCAATGGAAGTATAAAAACATAACTTTAGGAAATAGGTAATAAAAGACCCTAACAACTAAGAATCCATTACAGTACACCTCACTGTTTAAAGGGTAAGTTAGTCAGACAATTCAGCTGTAAAATGGTGATCTCCAAGCAGCTGTAAGTTCTACTGAAGTTCGACTCTGAAGTGGCTTCTGGCCCAGCTGGCCTCTCCCTCTCAGCAGGAATAGCAGCGGTGACTTAGACCTCACTCTTGCTGCTGCCTGCCTCTCTCATCAGGCCAGCAGGAGGATCACGCATTTTCTGATCCTCATTATAAACTGTAGTGAGAAATACTGAGGCCTGATTCCCTGAAATTTTTAAATTAATTAATTTATTAATTTTTAGTTTTTCCAGACAGGGTTTCTCTGTGTAGTTTTGGAGCCTGTCCTGGATCTTGCTCTGTAGACCAGGCTGGCCTCGAACTCGCAGAGATCCACCTGCCTCTGCCTCCCAAGTGCTGGGATTAAAGGCATGAGCCACCGCCACCCAGCCCTGAATTTTTTAGATGGAAACACTGGAGGATAAGACCTGACCAAGTTACACAGGTCATTAGCAAAGACACTAGAAGCCTGGCCTCAAACCATGTTGTCGACACCCCTAAAGTCAGACCCTAGGAATCAAAACATATCTGATAGCAATACAATATACTCACTTAATTTCAATCAGCATGTATGTTATACAGAGAGCAAATGCCCCAGCAAGGTCAATCAGGACAAACGGATTCATGCGGGGCAAGAAGATACTGCTGAGTCCTGGGATAATCCCACACAAGCTACGGAAGACCAAACAGAGTATTCATTAGAAGAATTCACGCAATATCAGTAAGAACACTGGTACAGATAAGGTGCATTTTACTTCTTACAGAGCAAAGAGGACTCTGCCACCATAGAGAATTCTCCTGCGGCATCAATTAGAAAGCCAAGAGAGAATGAGAATCGGACCAAGAGCAGCTCATGCAGTGATTTCAGCTGCAAATTTAAGCATCCGTCATAGACACACTTCTCGGGGAGTCTTGTCAAATTATGCAAGTCATGAAGTCCCCCAGCATCTTACCTTCGACTAAGGTCTGCCACGTGCTCTTGAAGCCAGCTCGTACTAGCAGCTTTAAGGAGAAAATACTTAAATTACCTATACAGAAGAGTAAGTCATTACTAGAAAAATGAGGTCTTTTGCTTTGAAAACAAGTGCGGCAGTGTCCATGTAACGTGACAACAGGCAATGTTTCTCCTCAACTCTACACTTCTTCCCTTTTCAGGACAAGACACTAGTTCTAAAGCAGTTCTAACTTCCATGCACAGGTGAGGGAGTTAGAGAACTTGACACATCACCGGTGCTTTTTTTTTTTTTTTTTTGGTTTTTTTTGGTTTCTCTGTGTAGCTTTGCGCCTTTTTCCTGGAACTCACTTGGTAGCCCAGGCTGGCCTCGAACTCATAGAGATCCGCCTGCCTCTGCCTCCCAAATGCTGGGATTAAAGGTGTGCGTGGCTGAAGTTTTTTTTATATAATTAAAAAAAAATTGCGTCTACATAAAGAATGGGTTCCAGATCATGCCAATTATTAATTCCTTTGGCTCTCAGAAAGGCAGAAGTGCATCTAAAGATACCGAAAGACACTGACCAGGGACTGTCCCTTGAAAAATAGCCCCCAAACTCAAGTAGCCATCATCCCAGTGTGCTACTGACACACTCATTTTATAATGCAATTATGTTGTAAAGAGACTGGCAAGCTTTCTGCAGCAGACTGGCCAGCACTAAAGAGAAGGCAGCGACACCAGCGTGCCGGCTTTCAGTTTCTGACTTAGCCTGTCATCCCGGGTGTGGGTTTTTGGCCAATGATTTCATCTCTGACTGCCCCGGTGTGAAATGAGGTATCTGTGTCAATGGCTATGGAGAGAATGACTGAAGACTTCATCCTCAACCTCTGACTGGTACAGTTTGTCTTCCTAACACCTGTGAGGTTGCTCATCGCTGTCTGTCGTGGTGTTCAAGTTGAAAGACCCTCCCCCCAAAATCTGTATTCTCTGTTTCAAATATAGGTGCTCTGGGCTGGAGAGATGGCTCAGAGGTTAGGAGCACTGGCTGTTCTTCCAGAGGTCCTGAGTTCAATTCCCAGCCACTTCATGGTGGCTCACAACCATCTGTAATGAGAGCTGGTGCCCTCTTCTGGCCGGCAGGGACACATGCATGCAGAACAGTGTATACTTCATTAAAAAAAAAAAAAAATCTTTTTCTTTTTTTTTTTTTTTTTTTTGAGCTGAGGATCAAACCCAGGGCCTTGCACTTGCCTACCACTGAGCTAAATCCCTGAACAAAAACAAAGAAAAAAATCTTTAAAAAAACAAAACAAAACAAAATTTCAAAATAGGTGATCTATGTGCCCACTCACTTCTCCATCAGTTAATGGATAAATCCTTTCCTGGTTTGTGAGATTTCAAGATACTGAAAGTTTAAAAAATGATCAGTAATACACCTATGAAATAGAAAAACTGCCTAAACTTGAGAAGACTTTGGGAATCCTTTTATTTGTTTTGTTGGAGGCAGGTTCTCACTATGCAGCCCTGGCTGGCCTGGCATTCATTGTGTGGCACAAAATGGCCTCAAATCAATTGCAATCCTCCTGCCTCATCCTCCCATGTTCTGAGACTATAGGTATGCTCTACCATGCCTAGAAAAACCTGTAGTTTTACCGTCCTATTATCACTTAGTTCAAAGCTAGTTCACTGGCTTTTATATATTATTTTCAGTTTGTGCTAATGAGATGAAATTCTGTATAATTTTCCATGTAAAAACTTGAGAAGCTTTGGGCTAGCTCTTACTTCTCTGCTGAATACATTTCTCATAGATCTACTAGCTAATGTGAAAAGAAACTGGGTGGTAATGGTAGTCCATGCCTTTGATCCCAGCACTCAGGAGGCAGAGGCAGGCAGAGCTCTGAGCTCAAGACCAGCCTGGTCTATACAGCGAGTTCCAGGACAGCCAGGACTACACAGAGAAACCCTGTCTCGAAACTCCCCTCCCCCCAAAAAAAAGAATGAAAAGAAAAAAAGAAACCCACCAGTTTTTCTAAGAAATTATTATTTTTTAAATTAACAGTAAACTATAACAAACAAACAAAAAAGACCTACCTTCAGAGACATAAGCAAAAGGTTTATTCCGGATAGAAAGCATCGTGAACAGGTTGAAAGAAAGAGCCACAAAAGTACCAACTAATAATCTTCCCCTAGAAAGAACAAAACATTCGCCTTTCATTTTTCTTGGTAATTCCCATCTGTAACTTCCGTATGTGGAGAGAAGGAGGAAGGGAAAGGAAGGGAGAGGGGTCTGTTTTAACCGTCTGCCAACCAGAATCCACTTGTTCTCTAGCCACATAATGCACGCCTCGCCTGCTGCTGCCCCATTTCACACAGGGCATGACGGGTCTCTTATCACCACAATGTTTGCTCGGGGATCATTACTGCTACAGATTTATACAAGTCCTAAGGGAATTTGAGCCAACATGCTAGACGAGTCAGATGTTTCTCGATTAACTAGTAAGAGGCTTGGAGTTGGTGAGCAGGTGAGTGATAAATACAATCTTTTCTAAGGCCACAGGGAAAGATTTTGGGGTTAAATGTGAAATGACAGAACACTAGAGGGAGCTGGTTTAGTGTGCTGACCTAGGCCTGAAGTTACAGAATCCTTCCTGAGCAGAAAGCCCAGTGTCTGGGAAGTGTTGCAGGCAAAAGGGAGTCTTGGGATTTTGAGGGTCACCTCTCCTGAGATGCCAGTGATAAGACACATGGCCATACTCTGAACTCTGATGCTGACATTATGACAAAGTCATAATGGAGCAACGGGTAACTGGGATCAAAATTAGCAGTAAATTACCCCCAAAATAAAAGCCTTTGGCTGGAGATGTTTGTCAGGCGTATAATTAGTTCCTTAGCATGCATGAATTCCTGCGATTGAGATTAATCCCTATAGTTGTGATAAATAAACAAGTAACCCAGCTTACGTGTGTATCTCAGGCTGCTCCAAAAAGCGTTCTGCACTAAAAGAAAGAAAAAATATATCAAATAAGTTCTATAAATTACAAACGTAAAAACCTGTACTAAATATATAGTTAACCCATCCTAAAGTTCATAAACATCTCTTAGTATTTTAGTTGGGATGATGCCAGGAGACTAACAGGTAGGCTATCAATATGCACGGTCAACATTCCTCTACCAAGCCCACTTCAACGCTGAGTCTCTTCCACTCAGAGTCACCTATGACTGAACTCAGTACTACCAAAGATCTGTAAGTGGCAAAGAAGGAGAAGGGTCTGAGGTCAGAAGACACTGTACCGTCAGAGCTCCAACACTGCCCATTGTCATTTGCACACCATTCAAACCACCACTGGATTTGCTCATATTTCCATGTGTCATAGGTGAGACGGCTCTTAATACAGACAAAAATGTACCTTTCTTTGAGTATAAAGAGGGCTCCCAACTGAGCCAAGACGGTAGAAGCAAACACAGCCAGGACTTCTAATCTCTCAAACCTGAAACCAGACAATGAGTTTGAATACCAAGATTCTTCAGTTAGCAAACCAACACAGACACATTCAAGTATTTACTGGCTCGATATATGTATGGGCAGTCTACTGTTGGCCAGCTATTAGACTACAGAAACTGTAGATGAGTGTGTCAACACAGCGGGTAAGGGGGGGGATCCTGTTGTGACATCTTCCTGACTGTAAGGCTTGACTGGTCAGGTGTCTCCTTCCCTCACTGCTCATTCCTGACCTTCCCAGAGTGATGCAGTTCGAAAATGATGAGTTTCTGTAGTTTTTTTTTTTTTTTTTAACTCTTTGGGGGCCCACCACCCAGCTCCCAAATAAATACACAGAGACTTATTCTTGTTTATGAATGCTCGCCTTAGCTTGGCTTGTTTCTAGCCAGTTTTTCTAACTTAAATTATCCTGTTTCATGCCGGGCGGTGGTGGCACACGCCTTTAATCCCAGCACTCAGGAGGCAGAGGCAGGTGGATCTCTGTGTGTTTGAGGCCAACTTGGGCTACCAAGTGAGATCCAGGGAAGGCGCAAAGCTACACAGGGAAACCCTGTCTCGAAAAACCAAAAAAATAAAATAAATAAATTATCCCATTTCTCTTTAACTATGTTTTGCCTCTGGGCTTTTTACCTTTCTTTATTCTATATATTTTTCTTTCCCTTCTTGCTCCATGGCTGGCTGAGAGGCTGGCCCCTGGAGTCCTCCTCTCCTCCTTTTCTCACTCCTCCTTTCTCTCTTTTCTCAAGCCTAGATTTCTCCTCCTATTTATTCTCTCTGCCTGCCAGCCCCGCCTATCCCTCTCTCTTGCCTAGCTCTTTATTAGACCATCAGGTGTTTTAGACAGGCAAAGTAACACAGCTTCACAGAGTTAAACAAATGCAACATAAAAGAATGTGACACATCTTGGCATTATTAAACACATATTTCACAGCATAAATGAATAAAACACATCTTAAACTAATATTCCATGATGATCTTCCCCTACAGAAGATAGTTGCTCTTCAATCAGGGGCATAGACTATCTGTACCCCCCCTACAGAACCTGCAAACAAGCTCCCAAAGACAACACAATGAAAACTGAAACAATAGTATTTATTTTATACCTGTTTCTAGAACCCTTATGGCCATTAATTTTTTTTTTGTAGAAACAGCCATTATTGTAAGAGCTAACACTTCATTGACCCATTTTGCTTTGGACACTACTCAGTGCTTAACATATTATTTCAATAAACCTTAAGTACTGTCATGGTTCACCTTCACTGAATTAAGAAACACCTACAAGACTAGTGAATCATACCTCTGGGTGAGTCTTTGTGGTGTTTCCAGAAATAATTAGAAAAGAGAGCTCTAAGGTAATTAATACATTAATACCTTGACATTTATAATATGGGAGTCATAATTGGGAGGTGGCAAAAGGTAAGAGATGGGGACTAGCTGGAGGTAACGGTGAGCGGCATGCCCTGGGTCGTTCTGATCTGGTCACTTCCTGTATGCCTCTTCTCTTCATTTCTGTCCTCCACAGTACACACTGCTGACTTCTCCTATCCTCTCCCACTACGATGACGCTGTGCTCAACCACGTGTGGCCCAGAGACCATGAACTGAACTCTCTGAAACAGGGAGCTATGATAACTCCTCCCTTTCCGACACTGTTCCCAGGCATTTTTGTCATAGCAACAGAAGAGTGACCAGCATAGGTCATTACGAGGGTTACGTCGGGTTTTCTAACACGTCATTAGGGCCTCCTCTATTATAAAAAGTGCATCTTTCAGCTCTCAGCGATTTCTCTAAGTACAGAAACAGAAGCTTCAAAGTTGTTAGCTCATTGCTAAATCCAAAGTCTTACTACTACAGAAATCTATCTCCATCAATGCAAAATATTAAAATATATCATAACACTTATAAAATCAACTTGTTAAAATTTGTCATACTTTTCTATGACTAAAATATCATCTAAAAATACTTAAGTATTATTAAGCTTATTTCATATTATTTATTTATTTATTTTGGTTTTTAGAGACAGGGTTCCTCTGTGTAGCTTTGCACCTTTCCTGGAACTCGCTTTGGAGACCAGGTTGGCCTCAAACTCACAAAGATCCGCCTGCCTCTGCCTCCTGAGTGCTGGTATTAAGGGCATGTGCCACCACCGCCTCGCTGTATTATTAAGCTTTAGAGCTTACTGAGATCAATTTATGTTAGTATTTCTTTCATAAAATATAGAACAACTGAATATGAATATTTTAATATAATTACTGTTCTTATTATCTATCATTTCTAGACTCTTAGAAAATATTTCTTATGTACATTCACTACTTATCACCATGTCACGAAGCAGGTGGCACTTATTTATTTTTATTTTCCAAAAATACTATAGCCAGCTCTCTATCATTATTATTTTAATAGCAATAATTTAGCAGAAAAAAAGTAATCTGAACTTACCCAAATGAATAGGCAGGGCTAGGCTTCCTCATCATTACCCAGTAGCTTATTAAACATGTTATTAAACTAAAGAAAAACAAACTTTGCATTAGAATATTAAAAGGTAGAGACAGGAAGATATGCAGAGACAAATGAAATGGACTTTTTATTTGTTTTTGGTTTTCGTTTTGTTTTGTTTTTTTGAGACAGGGTTTCTCTGTATAACTCTGAGTGTCCTGGAACTCACTATGTAGACTAGGCTGGCCTATGAAGTGGATTTTTAAAATAATCCAGTTTATTTTAGTGTGTGTGTGAGTGGTGAGTGTGAGTGTGAGTGTGTGTGTGTGTGTGTGTGTGTGTGTACATGTGCATGCAGGTGCCAGTGGAGGCCAGAAGATGGTGTTGGATCTTCTGGAGCTGAATACACAGGTGGCTGTGAGCCCCTTGACATGCTGGCAGCTTACCTGGGCTCACTTCAAGAGTAGCAATCACAAAACTATCTCTCTTGTTCCCCCCAAAATTATGTTTCTAGAATCCCTCGGTTGGTGAGAATTGTTTATATTTGTATATACTGGGTTAACTGTTATAGAATATTAAAGATGTGCTACATTTGTCTATGCTGTGAAGTATTTGTTTAATGGTGCAAAGATGTGTTCTATTCTTTTATGTTGCATTTGTTTAACTCTGTGTACCTGTGTTTCTGTGCCTGTCTAAAACACCTGATTGGTCTAATAAAGAGCTGAATGGCCAATAGCTAGGCAGGCGGGGGATAGATGGGGCTGGCAAGCAGAGAGAATAAATAAAAGGAGAGATCTGGGAGGAAAGATTGGGGAGCAAGAGAAGGAGGAGGAGGGGGACTCCAGAGGCCAGCCACCCAGCTACACAGCAAGCCACAGAGTAAGAATGAAAGAAAGGTATATAGAATAGAGAAAGATAAAAGCCCAGAGGGAGAAGGTAGACAGGATAATTTAAGTTAATAAAAGCTGGCTAGAAACAAGCCAAGCTAAGGCTGGGCATTCATAAGAAAGAATAAGCCTCCATATGATTTATTTGGGAGCCGAGTGGTGAGCCCTTCAAACAGCCAAAGAGTATAAAGAGTAAAAACAATTAACTACATCTAATAATAAATTAAAATAATTCCTAATTAACCTAATGATCCTAACACATGGTATCTCTGGACAACAACAGTTGCAATGTGAAGAAACTGAGTGAAATTGTAAATTCACTATAAGTTAGCTAAGCAGAACTTGAATCCACGCTTCATCTATGTGGCAGGCTTCTTACTGGCTCTGGGCCATCTGCCCCTCCACCCAAAATGTCCTATCCTCTTCCTCCTTTTTCTTACGGTGCCTGCTGCTACGGTGTCCATGATGAGATGATGTGAGGTAAAGGGCAGAGGCACCGTGCTTGGTTAGGGCTTCTACTGCTGAGACAGCACCATGATCATAAACATTCTGGGTCTCATTATCTCAGCTTATAGCTTACAGCTCTCAGGTCAGTCCATCACTGAGGTAAGTCAGGACAGGAACTCAAGCACGGCAGGAACCTGGAGGCAGGAGCTGAGGCAGAAGCCATGGAGGATGCTGCTTACTGGCTGCTCCTCATGGCTTGTTCAGCCTGCTTTCTTCTTTCTTTCTTTCTTTTTTTTAGATTTATTTTATTTTTATTATATACACAGTATTCTATCTGTATGTATGACTGCAGGCCAGAAGAGGGCACCTCTTCTCATTACAGATGAGATCTCATTACAGATGGTTGTGAGCCACCATGTGGGTGCTGGGAATTGAACTTAGGACCTCTGGAAGAGCAGTCAATGCTCTTAACCTCTGAGCCATCTCTCCAGCCCCAGCCTGCTTTCTTTTTTTCTTTTGTTTTTTTTTTTTTAAGATTTATTTATTTATTATGTATACAGCCTGTATGACTGTAGGCCAAAAGAAGGCACCAGATCTCATTACAGATGGTTGTGAGCCACCATGTGGTTGCTGGGAATTGAACTCAGAACCTCTGGAAGAGCAGTCAGTGCTCTTAACCTCTGAGCCATCTCTCCAGCCCCTGAGCCTGCTTTCTTATAGAACCCAGGACCACCAGACCAGGGAAGGCACCACCCACAATGAACTCTCCCCCATCAATCACTAGTTAAGAAAATGCCCTACAGACCTGCCTACAGGCAAATCCTATAGAAGCATTTTCTTTTCTTTTTTGTTTTGAGACAGGGTTTCTCTGTGTAGCCCTGGCTGTCCTGAAACTCAATCTGTACTCACAGAGATCCAGCTGCTTCTGCCACTGGAGTACTGGGATTAAAGGCCACCACCACCCGGCTGAGGCATTTTTTTAATTGAGGTTCCCTCTTCCCAAATGACTCTAGCTGTGTCAGCTGACATAAAACTGGCCAGGATGACCTGATGTAGCATTGTGACCTTGTGTCAGGGCTACTTGAGCACAAGGTACTGTGGAACTAGGAGAACAGATGACTGTCCATCTGATAACAGAAGACAGGTCTACAGTGTGTGTAAACTGGAAACGGATGATTCATGCCCTGGGCTGGGTTAATCACGATGGTGCCAGAGTTCATTACAGTGCTCGGAATGGCATGCAATTTAAATTGTTTGTTTCTGGAATTCTCCACTTAGACTTTCGGACTGCAGTTGGTAAAAACCACAGATAAGGGAGACTACTGTAAACATTAAAATAAGCTTGTCCAGGCTGACCAAATTTGGGAGGGTTGGCTTGGTGTGATTTTGACTTTTCTTAATTAGTGTGTATCTGTGTGTGCACCTGAGCACAGGTGACGGAAGACTCGAGAGGCTGTCAGAGCCTGCTGAAGCTGGCCTTGCAGGCTATTGTAAATCACCTGATGCAGTGCTGGGAACCCAACTTGGGCCCCCTGGAAGAGGAGAACGGGCTCTTAACGACTAAGCCAGCCAGCTAGCTCTTCTTGTGTGATTTTAAGTATATGATTTGTCATTTTTTGTTTGTTTGTTTTGGGGTTTTTGTTGTTTTCGAGACAGGTTTCTCTATGTGTGGCCCTCTGGCTGTCCTGAAACTAGCTCTGTAGATCAGGCTGGCCTTGAACTCAGAGATCCACCTGCTGTAAGTAAAATCCAGGAGAGCTCAAGCTGGGACAAATGAAAGAGCTGGTGGGATTCCCACAGGGCTTTTTTTAATTTAATTTTTAAAATTTTTTTAAAACTTTTCAGTTGAGCAACATTTTATTTCGTTTTTTATTATTTATTTATTGGTCATTCACCTCAGCAGAATGCCGTTTATTGAAGGAGGGAGGAGGCCTTCAATACAGGCTTACAGCACAATGGGAGAACCCCAGAGAGCAGAAGTTCACTACCTATGTTTTACAATCTTGCATCTAAGCTGTTAACGCCCAATATGCTGGATACACAGACAAGGAGCTTCGCTTAAGCATTCAGGAGGGTGGAATCTTGCAGGGAATTAGCATAGGGAGGACATCAAGGTCAAGGTCAGCAAGCAAGGCAACAGTTACCCAAAATGGAGGCCAGGGCCCTACAGGTCCCCGCTCTTTTACTAAAAAATGAGCTTCTGAGGCTGGGTGGCGGTGGTGGTGGCGCATGCCTTTAATCCCAGCACTCGGGAGGCAGAGGCCAGCCTAGTCTCCAATGCGAGTTCCAGGAAAGGCGCAAAGCTACACAGAGAAACCCTGTCTCAAAAAAAAAAAAAAAAAAAAAAAAGAGCTTCTGACTTAGGTTGCGTGGGACTTCAGCAGGTCACTTTACCAGTCATGGAGACACCTGCCCATCCCACAGGTCTTAGAGTAGCAAGTTGGGCCAAACATGGGTGGTGTCAGGGTACAGCCTTCTAGCGACAGACTGAAGTCAAGCTAGGAAGGTCCCAGAATCTGCCAGAGTAAGGCCTCTGTCCAGCCCCTGGGCGGGCAGACTCTGGCACAGGGAGACAGATGCTAAGGAAGGTTTGCAGCCTGAAGGGGTCAGGGTGCAAGGAACCGAGCAGTAGGGAGGAAGCAGCCTGCCTCTGCCTCCCAAGTGCTGGGATTGAAGGCGTGCTCGGCTACCGCCCGGCTCCACTTTTCTTCATCTAAGTTTATGCCTGGGTATTCACCTTTCTTTTGTTAGGCAGCTGCAATCATTCCTTGTTACAGCAGTGGGTGCTGTCATCCGCACTGTCTATTTCTGTGATCAATTTAGCACTTATTTGGCTAGTTACTTTCCTTTAGGCAAAGAAGCTTAGTAAATTCAGTGTAATAAAATCCTTGCTTGCTGTCTTTAAAATTTAAAGGATATTAAAAAAAACTTACCTAAAAAGATCAAAAATGGTGAGGTAAGTGTAAGCAGTTAAAGCTGTAAAACAACAGAAAGGCTCATTAAAATGTTGCCTAATACTTCTTTGAGCATTATTATTTAAGTGCGACCTGAGAGAGTTATAAGCAATATGTACATTCAGGAGCCTGCGAAGGCCAGAGGGTGTTGGATCCCTGGATGCAGAGTTACAGATGATTGATATGGATGCTGAGAACTGAACTCTGGTCCTCTGCAAGGCTGGTAAGCATGCTTAACCACTGAGCCATCTCTCCAGTCCCTATTTTGGGGGTCGATGTTGGAAACAATTTAAAAAATACATTTTTAATCTTTATGTACATGTATTTTTTGCCTCAAGTATGGGTGTGCGCCATACCTGTGCAGTGTCCACAGAGGTCAGACAAGGGCATTGAATCCCCTGGAACTGGAGTCATAGGTGCTTGTTAGCCACCATGTAGGTGCTGGGAATCAAACGCAGGTCCTCCGTAAGAGCGGCCAGTGCTCTCAAACAGTAACCCAACCCCCTCTGAATCCTTTTTTTTTTTTTTTTTTGAGACAGGGTTTCTCTATGTAGCTTTTGCGCCTTTCCTGAACTCACTTGGTAGCCCAGGCTGGCCTCGAACTCATTGGGATCCACCTGCCTCTGCCTCCCGAGTGCTGGGACTAAAGGTGTGCGCCACCATCACCACTACCACCACCCGGCTCGGAATCCATTTTTTTTTTCTGAGCTGAGGATCGAACCCAAGGCCACTGAGCTAAATCCCCAACCCCTGAATCCATTTTTAATACAGCAAAAAAGCAAAAGAATTGGGAATTCCTGACCAACTTTATACATGTGCAATTTTATACTAAATATGATGAACACATGCAGCCAAAGCAGGTTAAACTCAAGTCAGACTTCTACAATGAAGCTGCAAATGGCTGATACTCTAAGAGCACTCTCTTGCCTGCTTCTGTCATCTGAGTGAGTTTTTGCTTTTATCTTATTTCAAATTTGTGTATTAAATTTATAAATGTTCCATCCAGCAACCCCTTCCCCCCTACTTCTCCTTTTCCTCTCCCTCCATATCTCCCCTTCCCCAACTCTACTCCCCACCTCTCTCCAGAGTTGCAGACTGAACCCAGGGCCTAGGCACAGAGCATGCTAGGCAGGTACTCTATCACTGAGGTACACCCAGATCCTCTCAGTACTATTTAGGAAGAAAATCATGATCCACAAACTATCAGACGTCAAGAAGAAAACGACAGACTTTTCTGTCTTATATGATAACTAGTAAACTTCAAAAATCTGATTTACAAACTACTGCACAAGTTAAAGTTTCAACAGAACACACTACAGAGCTGTGTTTCTCAGTTGGCTCGGGCTAAGGACCGAACCCAGGGCCCTTTACAACTGAATTGTGCTAAATCCCCAACCCAGGTTTTCCTTTTTTTTTTTTTTTTTTTTAGTATTTTTGTTTTAAAATAACAGATCATTTTTAAAAAGGTCATGTTAAAACAAGACTAGGGATGTAGCTCAGTAGATAAAGTATTTGCCTAGCATATATAAAGCCCTGGGTCCAACCCCAGCACTGCATAAAAGCAGACATGATGGCATACGCCTATAACCCCAACACTGGAGAAGCAGAGGGAGGGGTCAGACGTTCAAGGTAACCTTGGCTATGGAGTGAGTCTACAACTACTACTCCACGCTACATGAGATTCTATCTAGAAAACAAAACAAGAAAACCTAAAGAAAAAGAAACATCCAATCAAATAATTGAACTCTACTGTTCACAGGAATGTTTACATATATTCTTGTAAAAATCAATATAGGGACAGCAAGATGGTTGAGCAGGTACAAGCCCTTACCACACCAAGCTCGACACACCTGGGTTTCATCCCTGATCTCACATGGTAGACAGAGAGAAGCAATTCCCACAAGTTATCCTCTGACCTCCATACATGCCTCCCACCCCACAAATAAAAAAAAAAAAAATCAGCTTAATAATAATATATTTTTAAAGCAATTGGGGTTGGGAGAGATGGCTCAGTGGGAAGAGCACTGACTGTCCTTCCAAAGGACCTAGGTTCAATTCTCAGCACCCACATGGCAACTCACAACTGTCTTTAAGTCCAGTCAGTTCTAGGAGTTCTGGCACCCTCATTCAAACATAGTTGCAGGCAAAACACCTTGGCCACAACAAACAAACAAATAAATAAAAAATTAATGTAAGCAAACAAACCAGAAAAAAAAATATTTAAATCATTTTAGCTATACACATTCAAGAAAAACACATACTATATAAAGGAAAATACACTGTCTTAGGGTTATTATTGCTGTGATAAACACCATGACTAAAAGCAACTTGGGAAGGAAAGGGTTTATTTGGCTTACACATCCTAAATCATAGTCGATTAAGGGAAGCCAAGGCTAGAACTCATATAGGGCAGGAACCTGGAGGCAGGAGCTGATGCAGAGGCCATGGAGGAGTGCTGCTTACTGGCTTGTTCATCACGGCTTGCTCAACCTTTCCTTCTTTGTTTTTTAAGATTTATTTATTTTTATTTTGTGTGGATGTTTTCCTTGCATGCATGCCTATTCACCACACAAATGCTTGCAGTCCTGTAGAAAAGGACGTTGGATCCTTTGAATATGGAATTACAAAAAAACAGTTGTGAGCTGCCATGTGGATGCTTGGAATTGAACCCAGATCCTCTGGAAGAGCAACCAGTGCTCTTAATCACTGAGCCATTTCTCCAGCCTCTAAAACTTGACTTTTTTTTCTTCTTCTTTGAGACAAGGTCTCATGTAGCCCTGGATGTCCTGGAACTCTCTCTGCAGACCAGGCTGGCCTTGAACTCAGAGATCCACCTGTCTCTGCCTTCAGAGTGCTGGGATTAGAGGCACGAGATAAATGACTTTATTAGGCCTGCTTTCTTATGGAACCCAGGACCACCAACCCAGAATGGGCTTGACCACTACTTAAGAAAACGCTCTACTGGCTTGTCCACAGATCGGTCTTATGAGGCAGTTTCTTAACTGAGGTTTCCTCCTCTCAGATGACCATGGCTCGTGTCAAGATACATACATCTTTACTTAAAATCAGAAGCAAAAGTGAACCTGAGCTGATAAAAACCAAGAGGGCGACATACCTATACTGTTGGTAGAGCTGCACCACATGAGCAGGAAGCCAGTGCATAGCACGTTGACTGCACCAAAGAGGAATATCTTCCAGGACTGTGGGGAGGAAAATCACGCCCATTCATACCGTGTTGACAGAGTTCAGCAGATCTGTTCAAGCTGCCTGATTCACACTGATAAAAAGCAATTAATAAGTACAACTTCTTCAAGAAAGTGGGTCACATTTTCTACACCTACCAAAATCGCCATCGATCAAGTTACCACAGTCACACAGGAGGATCATTTAGAGTAGCCTAGGCAACAGAGCAAAGCCCTGTCAGAAACAACCCAACAAGAATGTAGATTTAAGATAACTCTGAACCAAGCTACTTACTCAACAAGTATCTGAGCCAGGCATTATTTTAGGCATGAGAGTACAGCAGAGAACACAACACAGCCCCACAATGTAGGCAGAGTAACAATAAACGAGTATTTAGGTTAATGGTAATAAGCACTAGGCAACAAATAAAAAGTAGGCTAAGGATGCACTTGGGAGGCAGAGGCAGTCGGATCGGTGAGTTCAAGCCTAGCCTGCTCCGGACATCTAAGACTACACAGACAAACCCTGTTTTTTGGTTTTGTTTTGTTTTGTTTTGTTTTTTATGTGGGCTAGGTAAATAGTAATGGAGAGGGTTCTTTTCTAGACAAGTTCATCAGAAAAGACTCAGAGTAAAATGACAGAAAACAGAATCTGAGAGACCCCAGGAGAGGGGGTCTGGGGAGACAGCATGGGATGTCTTGAACGCCAGGGAACACTGGCTGCACTTGTCTCGCATTCCCTAAAGAGCATTCTCCTGAGCATGTTGGGGTACACCTGCGATCCCAACACTCGGGGTGCAGAGGTAAGAGAAGGGCAGCTGCAGGCCAGCATGGGCTACATAGCAAGTCTGAGGCTAGCCTAAGCTACATGGTGAGGTTTTCAACCCCTCCCTGCCTAAAGAAAGCAACAGATTATTCTGGTTTCTCCATGGCTTGACAGTGGTAAGGGGGTGTGGAAGGGTCAGATTCTGCACACTACATTACAGACAGAGCTGGCACATTTTCTGAAAACATCCAGGAGAGGAATTTGGGGCAAAAGAATGAAAATGATTTCAACTTTTCCGGCTGTACCATCTAGTCTGGGAGACTGTCCAGTTAATGTACATGGGACTGAAGATGAAGGTCCAGTTTTGGCGACGCTAGGACTGGAATGCCCACTAGCCATCCAGCCGGACACTGAAGAGTCCAAATTAGATCCGGAGTCATCCGTCCCCGGGCAGTGATGAAAACCACCAAAGCAGGCAGCATTTCCAGAAGCGCGAAATCAGAGGCTGGCGCTCACACTCCAGGGAGCAGAGGTGAGAAAAGCAGTGAGAGGAACTGAAGGAGCGTGGACCAGTGAGCAGGACGAGAGCCACAGGCTGTGTCTGAAGCTATACGACGCCGCATTTTAAGGAGAGGGGACCGATGCTTGTCAATCACGGCAAAAACGGTCAAGAAAGATGAGAAATGAGATGCGTAGTGATTTTGATAACGCCCATGAACAGACAATCCTGGCTTAGAAACTGTCAGTTACTGGGGAAAACGGAATGGAGTATAGATCCTCCACCAGAGCCGCGCCCATGGCTTGACTGGTCATTAGTTCGCAGGGGGACCTGTCGGCGGGGGTTTGAGTTGCTTGGTTGGACCCAGGGGCTTTAGGGAGAGGTGCAGAGTAGGGTGAACGAGAACTTGCAGAAGTTAAGCACTGTCCAGAGGGACGGGGCACAACGGACTTAGAGACAGAAGATGGTGATTACCTGGTGCTTAGGGAGGCCAGAAAGGGCATCAGATGCCCTGGGACTGAGTTATGGACAGTTGTGGGTGCTGGGAACTGAATGTGGGTCCTCCAAGTCACATCTCCAACCCCTCAAAACCCATCCTCAATCCAGTGCTATAATGTGGCTTTGCAATAACTCAAACCAGTCGAAGAAGGACTTACCCTGCGGTCGGCTGCTACAAGTCTAAATTCCTGTAGTAACTTTCCAAAAAAGGATCTCTGCGGCTTTCGAAAGAGATGAATTGTCCCCTTTAAGACAAACATAAAAAGATACAAATCAGCCTTAAATACCTAATAATCCTCAAGGATCCTGTGATTTGATAGGTACTAACACTTACTGAGTGGTCCACGTGCCACGCACTTACTTTGCACAACCTACATGCATTTATTGATTTAATACTCAAATAACCATACGAGAAGCAAATGATTTTTGATAAGTTCTCCAAAGTCTCAAAGCTAGCCAACAGCTAATTAGGAATGCAGATGTAGGCATTTTAGCTCTGGATAAAGCCCCGCTCCAAATATTACATCTACTCTAATAAAGCTAAGCAGATATACAACCTTTCTGCTCTCTTAGGCATTCAGTCAAGGAACTGAAGGTACCCTCCATGGCCCCTGTAAGTACAACAGCACAGGGCTAGTGTGGTCACTACTCGTTCCGTTAACACTCATGGAGACCCCACTTTCCTTGTGTGGAAAATTTGCTATGCTCCTATGAAGTTTTTCTGGTACAGGTTTCCAAAATACAATACTATCGCTATGTTTCAAGAGAAAATTTTGTTATTCCAAAAGTAATTATTTGGGGGGAGGGAGCACTGGCTGGCTGCTCTTCTAGAGGACCAGGGTTCAATTCCCAGCTTGCATATGTTGGCTCACAACCAACTGTATCTCCAGTTCCATCAGGGCCTCTTCTGGTCACCATGGGCAATGCAAACATTTGGAGCATAGACATTACGAAGGAAAAATACCCACACACATAAAATAAATAGATAAGTCTTTAAAATAAAAGACTATTCTCATCTGAAGTGAAGCACATGCTCTTAACGAACTGTGTGCCAGCTCAGGAGGTCAGCACACACCAGTAATCCCAGCACATTGTGGAACTGAGGACAGCCTAGAGCACTGGTTCTCAACCTTCCTAATGCTGCGACCCTTTAATACAGTTCCTCATGTGGTGACCCCCGACCATAAAATTAATTCTTTGCTACTTCACAACTATAATTTTGCTGCTGTTATGAATCATAATGCAAATATCTGATATGCAGGATGGTCTTAGGCAACCCCTGTGAAGGCGTCTCAACTCCCAAAGGGGTCACAATCCATACGTTGAGAACTACTGGCCTAGAGTACGTGGCAAAAACACTAGCACAATGAAGCAACAGGAAGTAGGAAAAAAGATGTGCCAGGTGGTGGTGGCATGCACCTCTAGTTCCAACACTTAGGAGGCGGAGGCAGGCAGATCTCTGCATTCAAGGCCAGCCTGGAATACAGAATGAGTTCCAGCATAACCAAAGCTGCACAGAGAAACCCTGTCTCAAAAAATAACAACAAAAAATGTGTGGATTATTTTCACCCCAAAACAAATGTTTCTTCATCAAACTGTCTAGGGAGCACAGGGAACTAGGAAGGGGGGAGGTGAAGGGAGCGAGGGATCATGGGAAACTGCTTAAACTACAAATACATTTTCGTGGAAATGTCCTTCTGTGACAAAGTCCCGTGGATACATACAATGAAACTTTTAAAAATGCTGTTCAACAGGGTGAGATCCTTAGGCCAGGTGTGGTGGTGCCCACCTTTATTCCCAGAACTGAGGGAGCCACAGCAGGGGGATCTTCCTGTGTGTGAGGCAAGCCTGGTCTACATACTGAGTTCCAGTATAGCCAGCTATGTAGGGAGAGACCCTGTCTCAAAAACCAACAAAAATAGAGTGATTCTTGTATATCTATTCACCCTCAGCTCATGAAGGAAAATTCTTTTAAAAATGTACGTGTATGTATGTGTGTCTGTTTAAGTTGTGTATCACCTGTGTGTGGATGCTTGTAGTTGTGTGGATGCCTGTGGATGCCAGAAAGCAGCAGGTTCTTGGAACTGGAGTTCCAGGTTGTAGACAGAAAATGTTCTTAAGTGCTGGGCCATTCATCTCTCCAGCCCCCGGTTCATCCCATGAACTCTAATTACTTTGTTGAGTTAGGGTCAACCGTTTTTTAAAAGGCAGAGGGTCACTTCTGGTGCCTGACTAATGTTGTGGAGATCTGACAGTGTTGGATCAGTTGATAAAGTGCTTGCCAAAAAAGCACAGGGTGTGAGTGTGGCTCCTAATGTCCACATAAGTGCCATGTGTGACGTCACTACAACTCCAGTGTTGAGGAGGTATGTGTGGGGGAATCCTTGGAGCTCTTATATTTTATTTAGTTATTGGCTTGTTGGTTTGTTTGGCAAGGTTTCTCATGTAGCTCTGGCTGCCTGGAACTCACTATGTAGACCGGACTGGTTCACACGGATTCTACCTGCCTCTCAAGGCTGGAATCAAAGGCACCACTATGCCCAGCTGGAGTCTTTTTAAAAAACTGAACATTTTATTGCTTTTCATGTGTATGGGTGTTTTGCCTACACATATATCTGTCTACTACATATGTCTGTTGCCTGTGGAGGCCAGAAGAGGGAGTTGGCTCCCCTGGAACTGGAGTTACAGGTGGATGTGAGCCACCATGTCAGTGCTGAGAATTGAAGCTGGGTCCTCTGGAAGAGCAACTGGCATTCCTAACCACTGAACCATCTCTCCAACCCTACTTGGAGCTCTTTGGTAAGCAAGCCTAGATGGATCAGTGAACTCATGTCCCCTAAAACGAAGACACGAGACACAGTAGTACATGCCTTCAACCCCAGTACTAGCGAGACAGGCAGGAGGATCTCTGAGTTTGAGACAAACATGGTCTGACTACACAGTGAGTCCATGTTTCAAAATAAACAAATAATAAATAAATCAATAAATAGGTGAAGGGTGTGGTGATATATTGTGTACCCTAATAAACTTGCCTGAGGATCAGAGGATAGAGCCAGTCACTAGATTAGACACAGAGGTCAGGCAATGGTGGCACACACCTTTAATCCCAGCACTTGAGATCTCTTGCCTTTGCTTGGGAAGCACACACGCCTTTAATCCCAGGAAGTAATATGGCAGGGCAGAGAAAGGTATATAAGGTGCGAGGAAACAGGAACTCACTCTCTTTAGGCTGAAGATTTCGTAGAGGTAAGAACTAGTGGCTGGCTGCTCTGCTTCTCTGATCTTTCAGCTTTTACCCTGATATCTGGCTCTGGGGTTTTTTTTATTAAAAGACCATTTAAGATTTGAACAACAGAAGGGTGATTTGGGAAGACACCAATGTCCAGCTCTGGCTCACACACATGTGAACAGGTATACATATCACATACACACGATAAGGTGGAGAGTCAGTGAAGATGCCCAGCACTGACCTCTGTCCTCCACATGTATCCACACACATATAACATATGCATACACAGAGTACATGAGAAAGGGGGAAATGTCTGAGAAATTACAAAGGACTGTTTCCTGTTTCACCTTTTTTTTTTTTTTTTTTTTTTTTTTTGTTTTTTGAGGCAGGGTTTCTCTGTGTAGCTTTGCACCTTTCCTGGAACTCACTCTGTAGACCAGGCTGGCCTTGAACTCACAGAGATCCGCCTGGCTCTGCCTCCCGTGTGCTGGGATAAAAGGCGTGCACCACCACCGCCTGGAATGTTTCACTTTTGACATGCGGTCTTCTTAGATTATTCCAAGCTACAGTGCTTTTATGCTGTTCCTTTTGCAGTTAACTATAGGACAATCCTCATCTTGTCACCTTGTATCATAAGTTAATCTTTGTAACTTTACTAATGCTAAGTTATAATTTCTTCACATTTTCTAAGAAAGCACTATATTCTTACACAGAGCATTTTCTTCATTAGAACATGCAAGTCTTAAAATCATTTGCTGGCTGGGCGGTGGAGGCAAATGTCTTTAATCCTGGCACTTGTGAGTCAGAGGCTGGCGCATATCTGTGAGTTCAAGGCCAGCCTGATCTACAGAGTTCCAGGACAGCCAGGGCTATACAGAGAAACCCTGTCTCGAAAAACAAACAAATACTAATACTAAAAATAAAATAAAAGATAAAATTGTTGATTACCTCTCCCAAATTCCATGGGGAGGACAAAGAATTAAAAAAAAAACAAAAAAAACTACATGCCAGGATACTGAGACATGTGATTATTTGGCTCGTGGTTCAGCTGGTAAAATGCTTGCCACACAAGCATGAGGACCTGAGTGCAGAGCAGCACCACCCTGGTAAAGAGCTTGTAATCCCAGGACCAGGACGGCAGAAATACTAAGGTCCCTAGGGCTGTAGCTGTAGCTCAGTGGTAGAATACATGCCCTAAATGCTTGAGGTTGTAAGTTCAATCCCCCAGAACCGCAAAAAGTAAGACACCTGACATTGACCTCTGACCTCCAGGCACACCTGAACACACACACACACACACCCTCCTACACAAAGGGTGAAGAACAGGTAAGGGATATACCGATAAGCATGACAGTAGGAATTGGAGAATCCAGGCAGATGGAACAGCACATACAAATTAGGTGCAAAGGTCCGGTTCATAGAACATAGTTTGCAAGCCGCTCACTGTTGCCAGAATATGGATGTTGTTGTATATGTTTATTAAAAGGAAAAAAAGCCAGAAAGACCAAAGGCTGTCTGGTCACTGTCACTCCACACAGAGGGCAAAGCTTTACCCATTTTCTGTATGCAAAGGATTATTAAGATTTTATGAAAGAATTGTGTTAAGTTTTTTTTTTTTTTTTTTTTTAACTTAACCAGGGACTAGAACTATGACCCAGAAGTTAAGAGCACTCACTCCTCTTACAAAGGACAGGGGTTCAGTTGTTCACTATGCCCACAAGGCATTCACAATCACCTGAAATTTCAGTTCTAGATCCAACACTCTCTTCTTAACTCCCTGGGAACCAACATACCCATACACAAACTTCAAGAAAATAAAATCTTAGGACTGGAAAAATGGCTCAGTACTTAAGAACACTTACTGTTCTTCCAGAGGACCCAAGTTTGATTCCTAGCACCCACATCAGATCACAACTGCCTCTAACTCCACCTCCAGGTGATCTAATGTCTCTGGCTTCCTCCGACATCTGCATTAATGTGCACATGCCCTCACAATTTAAAATAATGCAATAAATTCTTTAAAAATTTTCATTAAGTTTTTAAAATTATAATTTGAAAAAATATTTTAAATTTTTTGGGGGGGGGTGTGAGACAGGGTTTCTCTGTAGCTTTGGAGGCTGTTCTGAAACTCGCTTTGTAGCCCAGGCTGGCCTCGAACTCACAGAGATCCGCCTGGCTCTGCCTCCTGAGTGCTGGGATTAAAGGCGTGCACCACCACCGCCCAGCTTAATATAATTTTTTAATACCCAAAGTAGAAAAAAAATGGTGGTAACAGTTAAGAGAACAAAAATGTGCCATTATCCTATGTAAGCTACCAATAGGGACTCAATGAATTTCTGTGACCGTTTCAAAGGGCAGCTAGCACCCTGACATCTGAAAACACAACCATCTGCTCACCTTTACATAAAACTGAGAGAGAGTCATGTGTGACTTCTGGGGTTTTTTGTTTGTTTTTAATTTTTTTTTTTTTTTTTCAGGTAAGGTCTCTATGTAACCGAGGATGGCCTTCAAATCGCAAACCCCCTGCCTCAGCTTCCTGAGTTGTAGGCCACAGGCGTGTGCCATTCCACTCAGTTTAACAGAAGAAGTAATTAACTTAATCATTTGTAGGTTAAACACAGCATTGCAACAACCACAGCGTATCCCACAACCGTTCACTAGTTGCTCCACTAACCCTTTACTTTCTGTAGCCGCCGGTGCTTAAGGTGGATGTTGCAGTGTCAAGCCATTTAAAACACTCAAATGCAATAAACGCGTGAACACTTCTCCCTAAAAACCTGCTCCGGCATCGCTACTCTAGCCGTAGATGACGCGGACTTGTTTTCAGACAGATGTTTATTTGAACATCAGGAAAATCTGGGAACCCCAGTTGTAGCGGCACGGGGCAGGAACCCTTAAGGACCGGAGCTCTGGGGACCCGCGTGTGAGCAGCCGCTCCTCCGTGCCCAGCGCAGCCCGGACGACGCGGTTCCGAGCCGCTGAGGCACAGCGGGGCGCTCCGGCGAGGAAGCAGGAGGAGTCACCCCGCACCAAACCCGCACATCCCACGGCCAACTCACCATGGTAAGGAGCCGTACAGCTCCCGCCGGAAGACGCTCTGGGAGTCCGCTTTTCCCGAGCGGAAGGGGCGGGCCATCAGAGTCCGATTGGTCACAGGGCACGGAGGGCGGAACTGCGCATGGGGCTATGCCCCGCCTCTTCCGGCTACCTCAGCCTGTTCAAGAAGTGGGCGGGTCGCCATTGTTCTGAGCCGGACAGCTCGGCCAGGGCAAGGCTTTTGTCACCTTGCGGGGGAACTTTGAGGACGGCTCATGCTTCTGCCTGTGTGTGACTTTACCACGCTAGTATTCCTGTTTTAAAAATGAAGAAGCAGGAAGATTAAGAAACGTCACAGTTAAGCCTGGCAGATATCGGTGAGTTCGAGGCCAGCCTAGTCTCCACAGACTCAGCCTATATCTCAATGCACCAATCAAATTCCCACTCGGAGCCGGGCGGTGCTAGTGCACGCCTTTAATCCCAGCACTGGGACGGCAGAGGCGGGAAGATCTCTGTAAATTCGAGGGCAGCCTGGGCTACAGAGCCAGGGCTGCACAGAGAACCTCTTTCTCGAAAAACAACACAAAATTCCCGACACGGTTTCATTAAAATAATGTCACAAGCCGGGCGGTGGTGGCGCACGCCTGTAATCCCAGCACTCGGGAGGCAGAGCCAGGCGGATCTCTGCGAGTTCGAGGCCAGCCTGGTCTACAGAGCTAGTCCAGGAGAGGCACCAAAACTACACAGAGAAATCCTGTCTCGAAAAAACAAACAAACAAACACCATAGGGACTCAAGTTAAATCCCCAGAAGTCACACAGTAGTGGTGGCCAAGGCTGTTTGATTCCAGCACTCAGGAAGCAGAGACAGGCATATCCTGTCCCAGGACTCAGTGACCCTATTTCAAACATCAAGGTGGACGTCAGCCTTAGGTACAAGGTTGTCCTCTGGCCTCCACTGCACTTCACTGGTCAGGGTACAACATCGCCTTCATACAATTCTAACGCTGGAAGCTGAGACGCAGCAACACCCTGTGTCAAAAACCAACCAACCAACCACACAAACAAACTCCAAAACACCCAACATCACCACAAAGGGGACAGATGGCTCAGCACTTAAGAGCACAGACTGCTCTTCCTGAGGCTCCAGGTTTGATTCTTAGCATCCACATGGCTGCTTAGAACCATTTGTAACTCTAGTTTAAGAGGATCGGACACTACCACTGGGTGGTAGAGCCCTTATGTAGCACAAGTGACATACATGGGTTTAATTACCTGAACTTTGAACTGAGTGTAGACCTGTAACCCTATAGAGTTTGTGGCTGAGGTAGGAATATTGAGTTCTAGCAGCTTTGGCTTTAGAGGAGGTTCACTGTAGATCTCCCCAATTTAGTGAGGTCATCTCAAATTTAAGGAGAAAGTAAGGGGCTGTAGCTGGGTTCCATCCCATCAATACAAAACAACAAAAAATGTTACACACTCAATGTGGTACCATCCTTGGGAGGCTGTGGCAGGAGAATGAATTCAAGTCACACTTCATTACCAAAACTACCAAAAAACATCAAAGTAGAGAGGCATTGTTAAAAACAGTGTCAGTTGGAGGAGGGCAGGACACAAGGTAAAGGGTAAAAAGGATTAAAATTCACTATATACTAGGAACCTGTCCAAGAATAAATATTTAAAAAATTCAAAACATTTCCAGGACAGGCTCCAAAGCTACACAGAGAAATCCTGTCTTGAAACCCTCCCCACCCCTCAAAAAAAAAAAAAAAAAAAAAAAAAAAAATCTGAAGCATGGCTCAAGTCATGTCTATTTCACACACTGGCTTGGAACTCAGAATGCCTGGTTTTGAGCTTATATACTCTGGCTCATTCCCTAACATAGTTTCCTAACAGTAATGTTATAGAAAAGACCGTAGTATAAAAAGACTATATTTGGGGACCTTATCTGTTAGGCATTGGTCTTAGGGAAATTGTAGAGGGCAATTTAAGAGGCAAATGCAGAAAGGAAAAAAATTAAAGCTATTCGTGACTAGTATATCAAAAGTAGGGTAATGTGCTAGGTGTGGTGGCTCATGCCTTTCATCCTAATAGTTGGAGGCAGAGGCAAGCAGAGTTCTGTCAGAGCTCTACAGTGATACCATATCTTCAAAAAGGGGGGGGAGGGTTGTTATTTAAATATTGACTGGGTGGTTAATTCATAGTTGTCAGAAAAGCATTTTAAAGTATTTTGTGTGTTCAGGTGTCTGCAAAGGCCAGAGGGCATTAGAAGCTTTGGAGTGGAAGTTAAAAAGGCTTTTGTGAATCATCAAATGTGGGCGTGGTTTCTAACTCAGTCCTCATGATTGGGCAGGAAGTACCCTTAACCACTGGGCCATCTCTCCAGCCCCTTAGAAAAGCTTTTTCATGGAGGTGAGATTAACATTTGAATGATAAGTATTCTTGAAAAAAAATTTTTTCCAGGCAGAGTAAATTAAAGCAAATATCTCATTGAAAAGATGTATTTTGAGATCTGGAAGGTGATAGCATATACTATGTTAAAGTCTGGATCATGACTTTACCAGAATGTGTACTGATTCACACAATTGTAAAGTCAAAGAACTGTGGGAAACTATTGAGTTAGGACCCATTTTAAAAAAATAATTTATTCTTATGTACATTGGTGTTTTGCCTACATATTTCTGTGGGTGGGTGGGTGGGGTCAGATCTTGGGAGTTACAGATTGTTAGTTGCCTTGTGGGTGCTGGAAATTGAACCCTGGGGAGTTAGGACCCATTTTTAATGAGAACATGTCTTAGCCCAGGCTGGTCTGAAGTCACTATAGAGCTGATGATGGCCTTGATCCTTCTACCTCTTACTCCTAAATGCTTGGGATTACAGGAAAATACCAACAGAACCCATTAAAAAATTTTCAACTGTTTGTGCCACAGCAAACAGATGGAAGAAAAATCCAATGAAACTCCAACCCAAGCAAGTCCTAGGACCTGATGAGTCAGTCCCCTTAGCTTTCTGAAATCCAATTATTGAAAAATAAACTCCATCCCACAGTTCTGTTTCAGTTTTGAGCACTCCTATCCACTCCATTAGGAGGTACTAACTTCCTAATTCTTGACCCATTGCCCATATTAAATGGCCTATCATTTTAGGTGACCTTGTCAAGCCACTTGGTGTGACATCCAGCTCTGGGTTACCACAGGAACAATGATTTGAATTCCAGCTTGAGATAAACCATCAGGCCCCAGACTTTTATCCCAAAAAGGTCTTGCTTTCAAAATAGTCCTTGGTTGGCATCTGTAAATGTAGTTATTATTTTTTCTGAGACAGGGTTTCCCTCTGTAGCTTTTGGAGCATGTCCTGGAACTCACTTTGTGGACTAGGCTGGCCTCAAACTCTGCCTCCAGAGCACTGGGACTAAGGGCAAGCAGGACTAAAGGTGTGCACCACCACTGCCATGCTTCAATTTTCAGTTTCCAAACTCTCACCCAACCCCACCCTACCATCAGTGTTCTTGTGTCCTCTTTGCTGTCTTCGGGTTGTTAGTTGTGGTTTTTGAGACAGGTCGCCTGGGTGGCTCTCCCTGGATGGCCTGAACTCTTTGTAGCCTCACACCTTGAGTCTGTCCACTTTGGCCTCGGGTACAGGGATTAGACAGTCAACTTCACGGCAGGCTTACTGTCTGTTTTATGAGGTAGGGTCTGAGAAACTCGAGCTGGACTGAAAGGACTATGTAGCAAAGTTGGCTTAGGCCTGGCAGTCGTCCTTCCCCTCCCTCAGCCCCCAAGGGCTGGGATGGCAGGAACAGGCTCAATTTGATTCTTCAGACTTGGCTATCTGCGGGGTTCCTCTGTGAAAGTACCAAGGAATCAGAATCTGCAGATGATGTGGGGGCTAATCTATCCCAGGCCTTTCCAAGATTTCCTTTCTCATTGCCACGCTGCCTCAGAAACCTGAACTCCCTCTTCATCTGAACAGGTCAGCTGCATTCTGCCTGGATTTAATTTTCAAACGAACTGCACAAGCTGGAAGCTTACACATAAGAGGGCTCTTCAGACAGGGATTTTTGTCTCTTCTGACTAGTTTGCGTTGTCTCCAGAGCCTCCTATTCATTGCTTTGTGTCTTTTGTTCAGAGTTCATTAGCACAAGAGTTACAAAGTACTCCATCAAAACTGCAATCTCTGAAATATCAAAGATTCAAACTATAAAGAATTAAGGCAAAACAAAGTTTATCATTTATTTACAATAAAATTAATTAGGATAAAAACCCACTATATGCAGCTGTATGTACCCTTTAAGTCATTTCTTTTGTAGAAGTAAAAAGTTAAGACTAAAATTTAGACAGACATTTAAAGGGAAATCTTCTGCCTTAAGAATCTGAAAAGCAAACTGTAAGTAGTTCATTCTACAAAAAAGTTACTTTTGTAGGACACATAAACAACTTTACATTATAAACAAAGAATGCCACAAATTTAACTTAAAATTCTGTTTGTCCTGTTACAACCTTAAGCACAAAAAGACAAAAACAAATTCAGTTGGCTTCTAGTCTCAGAAAGCTTTGTAGCCCTAGCAGATGTGGAAAGATGGTAGTGAGTCTTTCCTTTGGCTCAGTTAGGTGATGAGGAAGTTCACCGAGCTTGTAAGGACTCTGTCACATTAACATACCAATCCTTACTTTTTAAACATCATCTTGAACAGTAATCAGAGCTCAATACAAAAATCTAAAATTAATATTAATTAAAATCTAGTATTAATTTGAACCCCCAGCAATGTCTGTCCTTACTGAAAAAGAACAAACCTCCCAATGTGGCGTGCACACCAGCATTGCAGCACTTGGGAGGTGGAGGCAGAAAGATCGATTTAAGGTATTCCTACTCATTGAATTCTAGGCCAGCCTAGGTTCCACGAGACTGTTTTAAAACAAAACAGCCTAAACTAAACCTGGGTCATAAGACATCACAGAAAATTATCTCCAACACTAGCTGAGCCTCCTGCCTGCTGAACAAGCGAGCGTCTACACACTGATGGAGTCACAAAGTAGTACCTCTGACTCAATAGTTAGGTTAACTTGACTTTTGTATCGTTTAGACATGAAAATTTCATTACCTCTTAAAACCCTTGCCAAAAGAATCATAATCTAACTATAAAGGCTCTTCTATTTTTAAAACTGAGCGGAAGCCTGTCTCAATACATAAATAGTGGTGATGTTATTAATCCATTCCTAAATGGAAACCAAATGAAGTTTAAGAGCTTTATTGTAGATGTTTTGGGTTAGGACTGCTGCACTTATCATCATAATCACAGGCTTGCATCACCAGTATTCGTAACTAGTGCTCTAACATCTGAGACCTTAAACAGACATTAGCCAGAACCAAAAATATGCACAGCTTTGGTTTAAATTTGTTTTCCTGTTTATCTAAACTTTTCAATTTTATCATCCAGGGATGTCTAAAATCATGATTAAGAGAGATATGACTTAAAAAAAAAAGGCATATGCTTCTAGGAAATAATCCATCTTCTATATTTAGATAAATCTTTAACAAGACTAAGAGTAAAACTGAGGATGTATGACTTTATCATAAAATTTTTATCTGGGGGGAAGGCAAGTGTTTTAATGTGTTTTCTCAAATATCTTTCTTACATGAAAAGTTGGTCTTACTACCACAAAATTATTCTTTCTACCCATATTTTACATAGCATCATTTAAGCACCAAAGAAAAGTTCTGTAAACAAACTTTTAACCAGTAAACTAATGGCAAATATCCCTTTGCCTTTATACAATTCTTAAAGGCCACACATGAGCCTCTACTTTCTATGATGCATTTTTATAATAAAAGTCCAGCCATATTTATACAAACAATAAAGAATTACTATACATTTATGGAAACAAAAGGTAGGTCAACAGACTTAGAGCTTTTTTAGTTAAAAAGTAAGCACAGGAAACCTACAAAATATATGCACTGTAGAAAAATTCGGTATTTTAAGTTTCACGGAAGGGACGGTAATCCGTAAAAAGATGGTAGTGCCACTGGCATTTAATTGTCCTGTTAAGAAAGTAATAAGCAATAAACTAGAAATGTCCTACCTCCTAGTGTGTCCCTTCTCTCACACTGGTGCCTCAATTTATAGTTAGTAAAATTTACTCTCTAAAATAACAGAATAACTCCAACACAAAAATGAAGTCCAGCTGGAATAAGTTAGGTCTATAATGGATTTCTGACATATTAGAAAAAAGAATACTGCAGGGCACACAAGGACTGATCTACATGTTACATGACAGAGTGACTCAAACCTTCAAACCTTTGTAGTGCCAGATTTTCTCTGTTGTTACTATATTGCTTTCTAAACTGGCGACAAGGCGATGAAATAGAAAAACAAAACGTGAAAGAAGGTATTAACGGTTTAATGTTTGTATATCTAGGTTGAAAAAAGCCTCAGCGTAGCTCTTTCTTACTGCAGAGGGAAAAGGGTTCCATTTGGCACACTGGAGTTGGTAAGAACAGCAGGAAAGAACTCCGAGCGCTTGGTCTTCCAGTCACAGGGAGCTAAGGTAACAGCAGGAAAGGAAAGCAGAAAGTAGAGTTGTGAGCAAACGTCAGGAGACACAACAGCAGGCTCTTTGTGACCGCCAGTCACTGTCTCTGGAATACTTTCATCTGAACACAATATACAAATTATTATTTACAGAATGATTACTATCAATAAAGAACAGAACCTATTTTTGCTGTGCTCTAACTAACAGTGCTGACTGAGAAAACCATGACCATCAGGCAAGAAGGCCTTCAACAAAAATTTCATTCACATTGCATATTTTATTTAGGTCTGTCTTCTTGTTCCTCTTCAAGTTTGGTGCACAAAAGGAAAACTCTAAAAAGTCCTGTAAACAAAGTCTGAGTTCCTGTAGCTGGTAACTTCTCTGAAGCTCCTGTTTCTTGTGAAGTAAAATGTTCTGCAGGCTTACAAGGCATTTTAAACAGTGGTGTCTCCAAAGTCCTTGTTCCAGCGGATGTATGCTTCTAGGGTTTGAGGACTCACACTGCGCTTGATCTTTTTTAAGGATTCTGTGAAGTCAGATAACCGAATATTTCTCATCTAGATTAAAAAAAAGTGACATAAAAATGATGACCGTGTATACATTAAACACTGGATTAAAATGGAACTTTGTTAATTTTATAAAATATATATTCTTAGAAAGTCATGCTAATCATTTATAAAACCTTATAAAACGTATGCCAATGTACTGTTATTTCTTGTATACTAACATTTCAAAGCATGTTTTCCTCTCTAAAACAACTCCACACATCCACTAGAGAAAAACCTGATAAAGTAACAGGAAAAATACTCAAATTCTCCCACTGGGATATGTAACTGTAGTGATGTGAACGAGAATGCCCTGCCCTGCCAAGGCTCACATATTTGACTGTTGACCTGAAGTTGGTGGAACTGTTCCTTGGTGGAGGAAGAAGTATGTCATTGGGGTTGCTCTTTGAGGTCTCAAAAGCCCATGCAGGTCCAGTGTATCTCTTTGGCCTCCTCCTTGCTGATAGAGACGAAAGCTCTCAGCTTCTGCTTCAGTACCCTGCCTGCCTGCCGCCATGCTGGTCACAGTTGCTAGTTTTTAAGTTACCTTGGTCATGGTGTTTTGTTTGTTACAACAGGAAAGTAACTAAGACAACAACCCAAACTGATGTTAATTCTAGTTTTTCTCTCCATACTTCCATAAGATTGCACACTGGTCACCTTCTATTTACCACAAGTGTATCTGCTAAGTTCGTGCTGGTTCATGGGGTTGGTTACAACAAACATGAGATGGGAATGCTGCTTTTTGGCAGCATGTCAAATGCTTGCATATGAAGCTTCCTACTATTAACATTGCTGAGGACCAAACACAAGGCCTTAGACATGCTAGGCACATACTCTGTCACTGAGCTACATCCTCCTAACATACTAAATCAAATTTCATGGAACTTTTCATCCAGTGCTTACATAGCCTGATTAGAGAAAATGATTGCGTTTTTTAACCATTAATAAAATACAGCATAGTAACTGATTTTATAAGCCTTATATATTGAAATGAAGCAAAGTTAAAATTGTCTTGTTTCTAATTAAGTGAATTAAAATGAAGAAAAGTCATAATAGAATAGTATATACCTCACTGGCAGACATGTTCTTCACCTGCTCTGGTTTCAGCTCTGTAAGACATAAGTCAGATACTTAATGTAAGTACAGTGGCCCAATCGTACCTGTATAACACAGATCACTGAAGTCAAGAGACGTGCACACAGAGGGCACACAGAACTACAAAGGAGTAACTACAAAGGAGTGAATATAGGCATTCGGTTTCTAGCACTGCCCCAAACAGCAGTTTACAAACTTGAAACAGAACTAAAATGAATGCAACTTGTTGGTAATAAAAGGTTTTTGTTGTTTTGTTTTTTGTTTTTTCAAGACAGGGTTTCTCTATGTAGTTCTGGCTATCCTAGAACTCACTCTGTAGACCAGGCTGGCCTGGAACTCCAAGATCCGCCTGCCTCTGCCTCCTGAGTGCTGGGATTAAAGGCATGGCTAAAACTACTAGGCATATAAAAGATTTTGAAAATTAATTTATGTGTATGGGTGTTTTGTCTGCGTGTATGTCTTTGCACACATGCACACCTGTTATATGTGGATGTCAGAAGAGGGCATTGGAATCCATTGGAGTTATAGTTGGTTTTGAGTTGCCATGTGTGTGCTGGGAATCAAACCTATGTCCTCTGTAAGAACAGCCAGTCTTCCTAACTACTGAGTCACCTCTCCAGCCCCTAGATTTATTTCTTTTAATAAAAAAATTTTGTTTTCTTCATAACCAAATATTTCTAATTACTAAAATTTCTATAAAATGCAGTAGGGGTTGAGGCTTTAGCTCAACAGCATGTATGAGGTCCTCAATCCCAGCACTGCCAAAAGAAACAGACAAACCAGTTTTCTTGCTCCTTAGTCACTATCAAGAATTGACACTTCAGAGAAGTTGATTTGCCAATTTCTCTTCCATTTCTACTTAAAAAGATTTATTATTTTTATTTATGTCTCTCTGTGTTTGTCACATGTGTGAAAGTACACACAGAGGCCAGAAGAGGGCATCAGATATCCTGTAGCTGGAGTTAAGGTGATTGCAGGCCATCAAATGTGGGTGCTAAGAACCCAACTTGAGTCTTCCATAGGAGCAGCAAGCTTTTAAATGTGAAGCCATCTCTCCAGCCCCTCATTCCTACTTCCTTAAATTATTATTTCCTGTTGTGGGTGTTTGTATGCGTGTATGTCTGTGCACCATGTGCACACCTGTTGCCTGCAAAGGTCAGAGGGTGTCAGACCCTATGGGATGTTGTCACAGAGGGTTGACAGCCACCGTGAAGGTGCTGGGAACTGAACCTGGGTCCTGTGGAAGCACTGAGCGCTCTAGTCCTTCTGGCCTGTTCCCTGTTTGTGCTCTTACCAAGAAGGAAAGTCCCGTGGTCATTGCTTGGCTGGTGCTTTGTCTTGTTTCTTCCCTCTGACTTCTCAGAGGAAAGCAGCATGGAAGCAGAAACTAGTAACAGATTCAGCAACCTGAATCTGAGCAATGACACATCTCGGTGGAGAATCCCTTCCCGTAAGTGTTACCAGCCAGTAACGAAGAATGTCAAGGGCTGACTTTATTTTCCTGTATCCACTGTGAGTACACCAGGGGACACACCTGTTGAGAAGATGAGGACTGATTCCCATTGGATGACTGCTTCTGGGAGGTGGGATGGCATCCCAATCGTGAGGGTTTCAGGGTCTTACTTCCAGGAGATTGAAAGAATGTACTGAGGCAAGATTAGTCCCTCAGTTTCTTGTTTGGTTTTGGTTTTGGGGGGGGAGAGGGGGGAAATCTCACTTTGAGGAGATTAAGATATTTCTGTTGTTGAGGATCCTCTACCCCATGGGGACTTGTCTGTGGGAAATTGAAGTATTTCTTCTACAAACATGGGTTTCTGACAGGGACCTAGGAGTCACTGTCCCTGTGAGGACCCTCCTGAGATTTTTGTAGGACCAAGACTTGGGCCTGGATATTTGTCTCCATACATTGTCTGTAAAATTTTGGCTGGGTGGTGGTGGTACACACCTTTAATCCCAGCACTCGGGAGGCAGAGGCAGATGGATCTCTGTGAGTTCGAGGTCAGCCTGGTCTACAGAGCGAGATCCAGGACAGGCACAAAGCTACACAGAGAAACCCTGTCTCAAAACAAAACAAAACAAAACAACAAAACAATACAAAACAAAACAAAACAAAAAAACCTGAGACCCAGGCTCAGGGAGACATCCTACCAGAAAATAAAAGACGCGGAATGATAGTCCAGGGCACCTCCTTGCTTGCACATACATCAATACACAAACAACTGCACAAAAACAAGGTATCTCACTGGCCCAGAGTATCACTATTGGCTAAGCTGGCTGGCTGGCTAAGTTCTGGGAAAGGTTCCCAGTACTGGTTACTGGCATGTGAAGTCATGTCTGGTTTTCACATGTGGATGTTGGTGAGTCAAACTCAGGGGGGTTGATTTTAGTTTTGCACAGCAAGTGCTCTTACCTACTTGAGTCACCTCCTAGCCCTTAGGTCTCTTTTGTTGTGGTTGTTATTTGTAGTACTGGGGACCAAACCGGGCTTGGACATGTTAGGCAATGTTTAATCACTGTGCTGTGTCCAGATGCTCTTTTATACTGCGCAGGCCAAACTTCAGCTCACTCTGTAGTCCATACTGGCCTTGAACTTGTTTTTGTTTTTGTTTTTTGTTTTTGAGACAGGGTTTCTCTGTGTAGTTTTGGTGCCTTTCTTGGAACTCACTTGGTAGCCCAGGCTGGCCTTGAACTCACAGAGATCCGCCAGCCTCTGCCTCCCTAGTGCTGGGATTAATGGCATGTACCGCCGCTGCCACCACCACCAGGCTCAGGAATACTAAGTCTTAAAAGCTTTAAGATCTATTTTAAAGCCTTATTTTATTCCTATTTTATGGATGGGTGTTTTGCCTACATATATGTCTTATTTATCAGATAAGGGCCTTTTGCCTGCAAAGGCAAGAAAAGCATGCTCGATTCCTAGAATTGAAGTGTCAGATGGTTGAACCGAAATGTGGGTTCTGAGAATTGAACCCAGTCCTCTGAAGAGAAAGTTAGTGCTCTTAACTCAGCTATTTCTCCAGCCCAATTCCTCTCTTTTGAGATAGACTCTTACTATTCAACCCTTACTGTTCTAGAACTCTCTACGTAGACCAGGCTGACCTTTGAACTCATGGAGAGCTACCTGCTTCTGCCTCCCTAGTGCTGAGATTAAAGGCACATACCACTACACCTAGCTATAAAATCTTTTAAACTATCACCTTATAACTCTAGTTAAATGAACATTATTATTATTATATTTAATACCCCGTGTATCCATAATAAGAGATGTAAATATATACATGTGAGTGGCACATATCTTTAATCCTAGTGCTTGGGAGACAGGTAGATCTCTATATATGTTTGAGACCAGCCTGCTCCACATAGTGAGTTCCTGGATAGCCAGGACTACATAGATTCTGTCTCAAACAAACAAAGTAAAATCAAACATTTGCAATGTAAGCACTAACTAAGGTTTTTGTTTTATATACTAGGTACTATATGTGGATGCCTCTATATAAAATAAAAAATGGAATTTTTGTGATTGCTGCTACATTGATTAAGTACAATTCAGTTGGGAAAAGCCTGACCATTTGGAAAGCCTTTCCATTTAAAGCCCAGCTTGCATCCATTTGTTTGACTCAATATTGTTTCGTTTGTATACACATGAGATACACTTACATACCAGGTAGTAAGACTATGTGCAGTCATTATCACTATTCTTAAAACTTGTTAAGAGGTCTACAGCAGTTCTTCAATCTACGGATTACTGTGTAAAACAGAGATGAAGTCCGAACTTAGGCTTAGATGAGTGGGAAAGGTTTTAGAACACAAGGAAAGGCTTTCTAAAGGGGTGGGGTGAAACGCTCATGGGCTATTTCACATGTTCTGTAGATTGCTTTACACTTATTACTACTATTATTATAATGAATCATTATGTGTGTGGAGGAGGAGCTGTACAAGTAGAGGAGAGGTGCCCAAAGAGGCTAGAGGCACTGTATCCTACAGAGCTGGAGTTACAGGCAGTTGTGAGTCATCTGCCCTTGGTGCTAGGAACCGAACTCAGGCTCTCTTTAACAGCTGAGTCATTTAGTCAACCTAGTTTTATATTTTAAAGGTTGTTAATAAAGAAAAGATAAGGAACATGCAACAGAAAACATGTTTTCCAGAAAGCCTAAACCATTTACTTTGATCTTTCACAAAGAATGCATATTGACTTCTACTCTAGATACTGTTTTGTGTCAAGCTGGTCTACAAAGTGAGTTCCAGGAAAGGGGCAAAGCTACACAGAGAAACCCTGTCTCGCAAAACCAAAAATAAATAAATAAAAATAAAAAATCCTTTTTGCCAGGCAGTGGTGGCGCATGCCTTTAATCCCAGCTCTTGGGAGGCAGAGGCAGGCGGATCTTTGTGAGTTCGAGGCCAGCCTGGTCTACAGAGTGAGTTCCAGGAAAGGCGCCAAAACTACACAGAGAAACCCTGTCTCGGGGGGTGGGGGGTGGGGACGACACGGACACCAAAAGAACCCTTTTTAAGCTTTATCAGGTCTATGTAGATCAGTGCCCCACATTGGGCACCAAAGGTAGCTGCAGGTTTCTCCGGTCCCGCCTCTCTGTGTGCAGCTCATGGGTAAAGGAGCACGTGCGTTCATAGCTCCTACTGTCAACGAAGGGTGGAGTGGGGAGACACAGGCGGCGGCTCAAGGAGCAACAAGGTGCCAGTAGACCATTAATGCCACAGCCGTGCGGCAGCAGATAGATGAGCAGAAATGGGTGAGTTACGTTGTAGGAGCTAGCTAGCAAGAGCCTGACCTATAGGTCATACAGTCTAGAAATAATATAAGCCTCTATGTGCTCACTTGGGACCAAGTGGCTGTGGGATGTGGGCAGGACCAGAGAAACTTCCAGCTGCACTGATGACTCAGTGGTTAAGAGTACTTGCTGCTCTTATAAGAGGATCTATGTTCATCTCTAGCACCCACATGGCAGCTCACAATTGGCTGTAACTCCAGTTCTAGGATATCTGATACCCTCTTTTGACCTATGTGGGCACTGCATGCATATGGTGCAGATACATAGAAGAAGGCAAAACTCTAGCCGAGCATGGTGGTCCATATCTTTGATCCCATCCAGCACTTGGGAGGCAGAGGCTAGCCTGCGCCTGGTCTACAAAACGAGTGTCAGGATAGCCTGGGCTATTACACAGAGAAACAGCCTCCCTATACCACCATCAAAAAACAGTCAAAACCCCTAAACACATAAGATAAATAAAGTGTAAAACTATGCATCTCTCAAGAGGCTAAACTTAGAACATGGTACCATTCAAAGTTGTAGTGTTTCGAATGCTTTCATACTCACCTCGGATAGGGCCCAGTGCCGCGTCTTTTGCCAAAGCTGTTAGATCACTTCCAGAGTATCCATCAGTCATTCTGAACAGTGGAAGCAGGAGATAAAAAATTTGTTCATTGCAGATTAAAACTTCCCTGTAATCTTACATCTCATGAGGTACAGGAAGAAGGATCACAAGCTTGAGACTAACTTCAACTATACAGTGAGACAAAAAGTCCCACTAGAAAGAGCACACAAAAATCTCTGCATGAAAGGCAAGCTAACGATTATATATTTATTTGCTTTATGTGTATGTGTGCCTGATTGCATGTCTGCACAGAACTGTGTGTGTGCACCTGCTCACGGAGGCCAGAGGAAGGCACTGATCTCCTGGAGCTGGAGTTATAGGTAGTTGAGAGCCACCCAATGTAGGTGTGGGGAACTGCAAGTAGGTCTTCTCCAAGAGCGCCAGTGCTCTTAACTGCTGAGCCATCTCTCCAGTGCCATGTTTTAATTTAAGGGCATAGAAAAGCCCATTTAAAAGAACAACACAATCTAGCTGGGCAGTGGTGGCACACATCTTTAATCCCAGCACTTGGGAGGCAGAGGCAGGAGGATCTCTGTGAGTTCGAGGCCAACCTGAACTATAGAGTGAGTTCCAAGAAAGGCGCAAAGCTACACAGAGAAACCCTGTCTTGAAACACCAAAAACAACAACAAAAACAAACAAACAGAACAACACAATCTAATGTTTACTCCTTATAACACCTCAGATTTTCATCATTAGAGAACCATTCCTTTCTATCTGTCTAATCTGAAGCCTACATGCATCTGAAGACAGCTATAAACGAGGCCCACACACTTATAGATGACTATGTCATATGCAATGTCAAAATACAGGACACCTCTGCTTTAGGATAAGATACACCCTGAGGCAGGTCACATTAAGTTATAAACACATCACCTGGAAAGGTCAAATTTATAAGCCATCAGAGCCAATCAACACAGAACTACAATTACTTTTCTTTTTCTAAGAAAGGGGCTTATTATGTAGTGCACTACTTCCTAAGTGCTGGGATAAAGGAATGCACTACCACATCCAGCCACAATTACTTGTTTGGTAAGTTAATTAGTCTCTTTACTGGCAAAGAGCACCCCCTTAGTGAGGTGAGACCTAAAAAGGTGTATTCATTAAATGAAGGCAGAAAAGATAAAAGCAATGTTTGGTATAGAAGATAGTTGTAAAAAGGAAGCACATCTGAAGAGGATGCCTCAGCAGACAGGGAGGCCAATAGATGCTCCTATTTTATGGGCATTTAAGAGCTCGGTATTCTTATAAATTACTACTGAACTAAGTAACTTTTTTGTTGTTTTCTGTTTAATGGTATGGGTGTTTTGCCTGCATGTATTTGTGTACCACATGCAACCCAGGTACCACAGGAGGCCAGAAGAGGGCATCAGATCTCCTGAGACTGGATTTAGATGGTTGTGGCTCCCATCTGGGTTCTGGAACTCAAACTCAGGACCTCTGGAAAGGCAGCCAGTGCTCTTAACCTCTGAGCCATCTCTTCAGCACCACTTCCTAAGTTTTTAAATTATAGCTGGGTACAGTGAGACACACCATTAGCCCCAGCAGAGACAGGCAAAACCCATGTGAGTTCACAGCTGCTCTGGTCTACATAATGACTTCCAGTCTAGTCAGGGATATATAGGGAGATCCTATCTTAAACAAACAAAATAAAGTAAAAACAATCTTTTCCTTTCCTGCTCCCCCTTTTTTCCCCAGTAGTAGTAGTGTTATGAAAGGAACTTGGGGTCTTATACAAGCCAGGCAAGCACTCTACTGCTCGGCTATACACTATATATTAGTGAGACACTATCATTTAAATGGGATTCCCAGGAAAGACCCGAGAAAACAACTCATTTTATTTACTTTATACTTGTATGCAGACTGGCCTCGAACTTGCTATGTAGCAAGGATGACCTGACCTGATCCTCCAGTTCCTCAAACTATTTTATGCCACTGTCAGGGATGTAATCTGTGGATGTCCTGCCTGCAGCCAGTGTCTACTCAAGTACAGTGATCAAGTGTTTAATATATATAGTCTACCATTCATCAGGCTCAACTCCCCTCCCTTTACTCTCTCAGGCTTATTGCAGAATTCGGGTCAAACAAACCAATAGTGTTCTGAGTGGGTTTACTGAAAGTCCTAAATCTTTGGTATCTGACCTGCTTAAGATCTAATAATGCTCCTGCCTTCTATAAAAATTCTTTTGAGTCAGTCTACCAGAATCCCCTTGACCCACAATGTTTCCTGTAAGTAATTTTCTATTTAGTAAATGTAATAATGAGGAGACAGTAAGCAGTAGCACTGTGTGGGAAAGGATGCTGCCACACAGTGACCTCTCAGGAATCAGCTTCATTAGGAGAACAGGCCTCAAGACCATGATAGGGCATCGAGGAGGGATGGAAATGCTGTCATTATGTGAGAAAGCCAGCGTGATGGGAGCCTTCACGGGAAGGAGGAGCTTCCTTAACATGGCAGGAGAAAGAAAAAGTCTGCCTGGGGGATGGTCTTCAGAGACCTGCATGAGGAGTCTTCTGAAGAGCGGACAGTACTCTTCACCACTGAGTCACTCCCCCAGCTACACATAAAAAGGTTTGATAGAGTCCAAAGAAAGACCAGTCTCTGGCCTTCACTGCAAGATACTGCAGTGACAGCTGCCATTCCTATGTCATGACCTTCTTGGTTTTGAGATGGGGTCTCTATATGTAACCCAGATTGGCCTTCAATTCATGATTCTATGGCCTCTACTGCCCAAGTGCTTGGGAAAAGGTGTGCACCACCACACTCAGCTTCCTTTATTATGTTTAAAAGTATGTTTTCAGGTGAACAAATAAATGTGATTCACCTAATGCAAAAAAGCAAGTATAATTGAAAATATCTGAGTTGGTCTCAAATATGAGGGGATTTTACTTTTCAAATTACTTTAATATAATTTATTTATAAGCTTTATTGATAGACTATAATATTGTCATTAGATATTTTTTTAGGTCTAGTATAAAACAGAAATTGAAATTCCATTTTATCATGAAGAGGAGGTAAGAAAATAAACGAAGTAAAAGACAAGAAGTTCTTTAGTAAATGAACTGTCCAAATAAGTTTTGTTTTACTTAAGCAAGTTTTCCATTAGCTCACTTTAAACAGCATAGAAGGAGTTATCTTTACAAATGAAACAAGCACTCTAAGACAGACAGACAGTCGGATGAATGAAACCACTCACCTAGCAAGTTGTGCAAGTTCTTTTTGGGTCAGTGGGCTTCCTTGTTTACATAACAGGTTTTTAAGTAGAAGCAGTCTCGTCTGAAAATAAGTATTAAAGAAGTATCAATAAGGCTCAACCTCAACAGAATTAAAACGTGATCAGTGTTATTTAATAAACTAAGAACTAGTTTAATGTACTATTCCAGACTCAGGTCTCACTTCTGACTGTTAAATAAAACTCTTTGTGAGAACTAGTGTGGGAACTTCCCAACATCCAGTGTGCATACGGCACTGAGGAAGTGGCTGCTATTACCACCAAGGATGCTTAGAGCCTGAACTAGAAAACCACAGTTGGTTACCAAGATTGGATGGATGTGAGCTGTCCTGTGGGTTCTGGGAACCAAGTCCACAGTAAGAACAGCAAGTGCTCTCAACCGCTGAGCCAGCTCGTCAGCTCCAATACAATATTTTCAAAAAGGTTTAATGACATATGATTTTATACAGCAAGGATTTCATACACTATAGGCATATAATTCACATGACTTAATTATACAGAATTGTAAAACTGTCACATAATAAAATTTTAGAACATTTGCCACCCCTGGAACTTCATTCATGCCTATTTGGAATTAATCCCCACCCTACTAACCACTGGTCTGATTGCATTTCTAGAAATTTGTCTTTTCTAAATATTTCATTTAAAAGGAATAAAATTGGGGCTGGAGAGACGGCTCAGTGGTTAAGAGAACAGCTGCTCTTCCAGAAGACCTGGTTTGATTCCCAGCACCCAAATGGAGGCTCCTAATTCTCTATAATTCCAGTTTCAGGGGTTCTGATCTCCTCTGCTGGCCTGACTGGGACCCAAGTACACATGTGGTATACAAACAGACATCAGGAAAAACAATTATACACAAAGTTTTGAAGAAAAATGAGTAAATAAAACAATAAAATGAAATCATATGTATATGTCTCCTCTCCCTTATTATACTGTTTTTTTTAATTTTGTTCATATTAATGAGTGTAATATGTGTAGCTGATTAATTTTTTTTCAGTTTGGTGGATCAAACCCAGGGCCCTATACATACTGGACAAATGCTCTATTTCTAAGCTACACCCCAAACCCTAGATAATGAAATAATACATTTTTGAACTAAATAGCACTCATTAACTGGATATAGCTATTTGTTTATTCATTAAGCAATTGATGGACCCCCCCCCCCCCCCCCCGGTTGAGGCTAGTATTAAGACAGCTGTGGCCTGGAGAGATGGCTTAGAGGTTAAGAGCACCAACTGCTATTCCAGAGGTCCTGAGTTCAATTCCCAGCAACCACATGGTGGCTCACAACCATCTGTAATGAGATCTGGCTCCCTCTTCTGGTCTGCAGGTATACATGTAGACAGAACACTGTATACATAATAAATAAATAAATCTTTAAAACAAAAAAAGAAGGGGTTGGGGATTTAGCTCAGTGGTAGAGCGCTTACCTAGCAAGCGCAAGGCCCTGGGTTCGATCCTCAGCTCCAAAAAAAAAAAAAAAAAACAGCTGCTCTAATATCGTTGAGCATGTCTTCCTATGTCTTTCTCTTGGATAAGTGTTTGGGAATTGCTGGGTCATATTTAAGTTTATGGTTATTTTTAAAAACTGACAAGCTTTCTCTTTCTATGATTTATGTTTATCTTATGTGTGTGGGTATTTTGCACCTGCATGTATGAATATGCACCACATGTATGTATTGACTGTGTCAGCCAGAGACCGTGTCGGGTCTCCTGGAACTGGAGCTACCATTGTGAACCCCTAGCAGGTGTTAGGAACTGAACCCTGTTCTCTGGAAAGGCATCCAGTCAGTGCTCTTAACTGATGAGCCATCTCTCCAACCCCAACAAATTGTTTTCAAAATGGCTATACCACAGAGTTGCAAATACAATATTATGAGGATGGTCTTGCTCTTACTTTAATAAAAAATTTGAAATATAAATATACATACCTCCTCATTTGGTAAAGACACATATACCCGTTTAATGAATCGCCTGAAAAGTCAAATTAGAAATATAAATTTGAAGTTACAGGTAACTCAGCTCAAATAACAACTGACAGGAAAAAGCTGTAAGTATAATATCTAAGGGTACTAAAAGCACCTTCTGATTATTAATATAGAAAGATATTTTTACTTTTTCAGTGTGGGTGGCTCACCTGCAATTGAACCTATGGCCTCGCAGGTGCTAGACAACCCCTTTTCTGCTGCCCTTCTTTCTTATTTTATCTTAAGACATATTCTCATTAAGCTGCCCAGGTTGGCCCTGACCTCACTCTGTAGTAAAGGCAGGCCTTGAACTTGTGATCCTCCTACCTAGCCTTCCAAGTAGCTTGGATCACAGGGGTTTGCCTCTAGGCTTGGTTGTTTTTTTCTTCAAACCCTCTGGTTAATGCTTAGAAATCTTCCATTCAATACATGCTTAAATTAAGTCTGTATTTTATGTGTACTTTAATAGCAATGATATTTTGAAACAAACAATGTCAGGCATAATAAGCAGAAAGGACAAAGATTACAGAAACAAATGCTCATTTCATCATTTTGACTAGGTGTTAATTTACAAAGGTTTACTGTGTGGAACAGCTGAGCAGAGCTCACACAGCATCTAATCTGATTCTCAGTAAGGCTAAGACTTTATGAATTGGGACAGGCTTTTGGACTTTTTTTATACTCTTTTACAACTGTACTTTTATTTTTAATACTAAAAAGAGTTTAATTATTATTGTCAAGTAAAGCTGAATTATATCTTAACCCACAGTACTTCATGATGTTTAAATAAAGGTGACTTAAGTATAACCTGAGGCAGCCACAGCCTTGTATCATCTACCCAGAGTTACTCCAGTGGAGTGGCAGTTTACAGGGTGGACAGTGACCACAGCCACCAAGCACCTGAGTGGCACTGCACAGTGATGCTAGGGCCAAGAAACTAAATAATGGGGGGGGGGGGTATGAAAGTGTGTGTGGAGGTGTGTACTTGTGGTCCCAGCATTTAGGGAATGGAGTCAGGAGAATTTAAGCTTTGACTATAACAGTGAACTCTAGTATATCCTGGGCTACTTGTGATCCTATTTCAAAAAGCCAAAGATTAAAAATAATAACAACAATAATAGTAAAAAAAAAACCCATCATGCCAGGCAACACTTAGGAGGCAGAGGCAGGCAGATCTCTGAATTCAAGGCCAGCCTGGTCTACAGAGCGAGTTCTAGGACAGTCAGGACTACACAGATGCCCTGTTTAAAAACCAAAACCAAAACCAAAAACAGGCCTGATGGTCAATGAATAATAGTGCTTAGCACCAAGCCTGGTGACCTTAATTTGATCTTCTACATCAAGTGATAGAAAGAGCCAGAAGACTCTGGGAAGATGTCCTCAATATGCGTGCACACACTTATATGCACGTGCATTTCCCCGATCCAAATAAACATAATTACAAAAAGAATGACAGTGAAGCCCCACTCATGATACTTCAACATGACTGCCTAAAATGAGACCTAAAAAATGATAGCTCCTATTGACATGAAACACGGATGGGAAAGATCTCACAAGGCTTCATGCCTAGATGAAGAGCTCATGAAGGTAATTAATGCCTGCTGGAAGAGGAAGAAACAGTCTTCTTCAGGGATAGTGCCCTCTAAGGTTATCCAATCCCATGCAGTCAGGCCTAAACACACACATGTGAGCAACACTAAGTGAACTCAGCATGTGCTGTGTAACAATAATGAAAGAATAAGGTGCCATGAAAAAGAACACCAACATGGATTCAAGATTTCTACCTTGTCAACAGCCAGTCATAGAAACAATAAAGTTGTTACAAATGCCTTGAGAAAAGGAAAGCTAGGAATCTAATACTGAGTCAAAGACTCTTCTTCCAGCATGAAGAGTTAATTTGTTCAAACACACAAGAGTGGAGAGCAGTTCTCATGAATTCCGCTGCTAGGTAGTGATGGGACATGCCTTTAATCCCAGCACTTGGAAGGCAGAGGCAGGTGGATCTCTGTGAATTTCAGGAAAGTCTGGTCTAGAGAGTGAATTCCAGGACAGTCAGGACTACACAGAGAAACCCTGTCTTGAAGGAAAGAGTAAGGATGGGGAGTGATTTTAGACTTTAAAGTTAATGTAATGCTAACTAAAAGAAATTATTAGATACAGTTTTAATAACATCCTAGGCCTGACCTCATTTGCTATAGTTGGAAACACCAGGACAGCAGCGGACAACACATGGAGGAAAAATCATTTAGTCTTTTTGTTTTTAATCGTTTTGTTTTTATTATTTATTTTTATTTTATGTGTGTTGGTGTTTTGCCAATGGTGTCCGGTCCCCTGGAACTGGAATTACAGACAGTTGTGAGCTGCCATGTGGGTGCTGGGAATTGAGCCCTGGTCCTCTGGAAGAGCAGTCAGTGCTCTTAACCACTGAGCCATCTCTCCAGCCCCAAAATCATTTAGTCTTAAAGCTGAGAGTACAGGATATCAGAGGTAGGTGAGATAAACCTGGTGTGGTGGCACACAATCCTTTAGTTCCAGCATGAGGAAGGCAGAAGCTGGCAGATCTCTATGAGTTCCAGGCCAGCCAAGGCTACATAGTACAACCTTGACACCCTCCCCTCCAAAAAAAAAGAGATAGATAGATAGGGGAGATGAACACAAGAAATATAACCATCATAAACATCTCTCACTACCTGAGAACAGCTTCATCAAGCTCCTGGGGCCTATTAGTTGCACCCATTACAAGTACTCTGTCATCTCCAGCAGATTGTACCTGCAAGCCAAAAAGTTTTGTCAGTATTTTAGATAAAATAAAAAGGGAAACTATACATGCATTTATTTATAGCTTGGTTCATTTAGTAGGAAAGTATACATATTAAAATACTGCCATAGTAAAAAATATAATATTTTTTGGTTAGAAAGATGGCTCAGAGCCGGGTGGTGGTGGCGCACGCCTTTAATCCCAGCACACGGGAGGCAGAGCCAGGCGGATCTCTGTGAGTTCGAGGCCAGCCTGGGCTACCAAGCGAGTTCCAGGAAAGGCAAAAAGCTACAGAGAAACCCTGTCGGGGGGGGGGGGGGGGTGGCTCAGAGGTTAAGAGCACTTATTGCTCTGGAAGACCTGGGTTTCAGTTCCTAGCACCTACATGGCAGCTCAGAACCACATCTAAGTCTAGTTTTGGGAGAGCTTATGCACTCTTCTGGCCTCAACAGGCTCCTGAACACATATGGTGCACCAAAACTCATGCAGGCAAATGCACAAACACATATGATAAAATAAATCTTAAAAAGAAATATATGCACATATACAGATTATCAATACTTACTCCATCAAATTCTATTAAAAATTCAGTTTTCAGTCGTCTACTAGCATCATGCTCCCCTTCTCTTCTTTCACACAAAAGACTATCAACTTCATCTAGAGGAAAGGTAAAGAGGAGGGTTTAGGCCCAAACTAAGTAAACCATCTAATATTCATATAGTTTGTACTTATTAATAGTCCTACTGAATTCATTCTTTAAAATGCCTTCCTTCTGAATAGCTTTTTGAGCAAAGTTCTCATATAGGAAAGTGGTATTTCATAAATGCTCAACCTAGTTGGGAAAATACTTACCTATAAAGATTATAGACGGTTGAAGTTCTCGAGCCACAGCAAAGAGAGCTCTCACCAGTTTCTCTCCTTCTCCCACCTACAAGGTATGACGCATTGATAACACACATAAATGCAACAGCATTCCAGTTTTTATCATGATTTAAAATTTAACTTCATGATCATGATATATTTCAGTGGTGTTACAGAATGTATAGTTCTCAAACTAAGTTTTAATGGGAAACATTTCAGTCTTACAGTGTATCAGTTCCATTCATACTAGTTATAAACATCCAAGACAGGTCTATTTAGTGTGTGGGGGGGGGGGGCATGCACAGTACCACCATCTTGGTGCTCTCTTTTTTTGAGAACAGGTCTCTCACTGGCCTAGAAGCTGGGCTGATCTATAAGCCCCAGAGATTTGGCTATCTCTAACTCCCCAGCTGAAATCACAAGGACAGGCTGCCATGCCCAGCTTTTTTAGTGTGGATTCCAGAGCTCAAACTCAGATCCCTCAGGCCTGTATAGCAAGAACGAAGAACGTTTTGACTGAAATAGGTCCCAGCTCTTCTTAAACCTTGCAGGTATAGCTGTACTATTCTTAAATTCTTGAGACTGAATTCTTCTTAGAATACCATTGGGGCCAGAAGAAAGAAAATCAGAAATCTAAACTGTGATATAAAGCAATAAAACAAAAACAGGAGAGCCAGGCATAATGGCACACGCCTTTGATCCCAGTGCTTGGGAGGCAGAGGCAAGCGCATCTCTGTGAATTCAAGACCAGCCTGGTCTACATAGTGAGTTTCAGAACAGCCAGGGCTACATAGAGAGACCCTGTCTTGAAAAATGAAAACAAAACAAAAGACCAGGAAAAGTCTTACGTCATATTTTAATCTATAGTCAAAGAGCAGGGAATATTCAATTTGCCCTAATTCTCACACATGGTAGCTCTCTAGACAGACACATTAGGGAGCTAAGTAGAAGGGATGGCATTTACTACAGCCCAGATTACACTGTCCCAAACACATTGAAGGCCCAGCTCTTGTGTTTAAAAGTGAGACTATGTGGAAATAGCATCCTTACAGATGGTCAAATCAAGCTGAGGTAGTAAGGTGAACCCTCCTCTACTGAAACTGTACTCTTAAAACAACACATGGTGACGTTTAACTCAGAACTTACAGAGACTGTCATGTGATAATACAGGAAGCCGAATCTGCAAGGCAGGCACTGCCAGGGACTGTCAGTATACCAGAGAGCAGGAGAGACCTGTGACATATTGACCACTATGGCTCCCAAAAGCTAGTGCCACTGCTAACACTTAGATCTTACACCTCCAGCCTCCTAAGTACGTATTTCCACATCCTATCTATTTGTGCAATAAATTTCTAGTATTTGATCCAGGCAACTTTGGCACTCTGTTAAGCTAGGGCCTACCAAACTATGACAGTATAAACATAATTCTAATTTTAAAATAAAAGGTGCACATAACTTTGAACCTTGAAGAGTGATATTCATTAGATCTAAGCAGAAAATACCTTCAATACTGTTGCTGTCGTTTTATCAATACAGCATTAAGACAGTAATTTACATGACAATAGGGGAGGAGCACTCACATATTTTGAAGTTAAACTTGCAGCACTTATGTTGAAAAAGGTGGCATTGGATTCTGCAGCAACTGCTTTAGCCTTGACGATCAGAAGAGGAAACATGTTAGTTCAATATCGTGATTTTGTGAAAGACAGCAACACCTGATCATTGAAGTACCAGAGAGAAGGTGTGACGTGACTCCCAGCATGGGCTATGTCAACCGTCTACATGCTACGCTTCTTTCCCAGGGAAAGCTAGCGAGGAATTCTCTTCTTTTTGGCAGGAAGTTACTGGCCAGAGAAAGTTAAACAGGCAAGAAGAAATGTATTCTTTTCCTCCTGTTGGGTTCTGTTGTTTGAGACCACATCTCACTATGCAGCCATGGCTGGCCTTGAACTCAGAGAGATCCTCCTGCCTCTGCCTCCTCAGTGCTGGGATTAAGGTGTGTGCCACCATGCTTTTAATATCTATTTGTTTTTACAGCTAAGAAGGACTCAGATATAGTTTTCAGATTATGGTTTTGGTTTTTTGGGTTTTGTTGTTGTTTTTTTAAGCCTCTGGCCAGAGGACACTGAAAACAATACAGCACAGCAAACTAACTGGTCAAATTCATTAGGACAGGAAAACTCTAAGTGTCATCAGACAGAACCGCAGGGCAGGAAGGAAAGTGCTTCTGCAAAGCCCAGGCAAAAACAACAACGGTGCGTCGTAGTTCACATGACCCTGCGACCTCAACGGCCGCCATCTGCACAGCACTCTCACCAGCATCGTCTTCCCGTTCCCAGGCGGCCCGAAGAGTAACAGCCCTCTGGCAGGAGCTCTGAGCCCTGTGAACAACTTTACAAAACACACTCGGTTATAGCCATGATTCTAGAGAGCTCATCCAGACCTGTCAAGTAGTTATCACTGGTTATCTAAAACTATCTTTCTTTGGAGGGAAAGATGTGACGGGGTCTCGCTATGTATGTAGCCCTGGCTGGTCAGAAACTCATTATGATGTAGACTGGGCTAGCCTCAAACTAAGGGGTCTGCCTGCCTTTGCCTCCAAGGCTTGGGATTAGTTGTGTGTGTCACCCAACAGGCTGTAAAGTTCTCCTCAGACCTGCCATATGTGATTCCTCCTGTACCAAGCTTTCTTTAGATTTAGGTTCAGTCTACAGAGTTACTACTCAGTCTATAAACTATGCTATCTATGGCCTGCCCTGTAGCTCACTCTATAGTCTTCAGTATGCTCCCCAAGGGGTCCTAGCTGGGCACATGACATAACTTTAGTTTATAAAAGAGAAATGTTTTCTGTCTTAACCCTAATTTTATGGGTATTAACAAAAATGTAACTACCCATCAAACTGGTAATTTCATGACTTAGACTGAATAGTACTAAAAAAATTTTAGATAGACAAAAATGGGCATGGTGGTGAGTGCTGACATCGTGGACCAAGAGGCTGAGTTCAGGACCTGCCTGGAAAACATCCTGAAACCTCATCCAGAAAAGAAAAACAAGAAAGTAGAAAGGAAAAGATACAAACTGGAAAAACACCACCCACCCAGCAGTAACTTCTAGTTTAGTGGGTGCCCAAAAGTGACAAACACCACTGAGGATGTGAATGACTGAGCCACACACACCACCTTTGCACCTCCCCTGAACAGGGCATCCCCCCCACTGTGCCACACAACTGTGTTTCTACAGCTGTTGAGAGACCATCAGGAAGACACGGCTGTGATCCAGCAATGGGCCCTCAAACTGATGTCGTGCACATCACAATGAATATGCTAACTGACAGAGACTACAAAACAGTGCCAACTTTAATTAGTAACTTAAAGATTATCCATTTCCATTAATGACTGAAAATAGGAGGTAGGCCAGATCCCCATGCATCGTTCACTGGCTATCTGTTAATATTCCGGCAAATTAATACAGTGAAAATAATTTCTTAAAGGTGTTTGCTCTTTAAACTTAAAGAATTATTTTATCTTAATTTTCCCCTTTGTTCAGTTATGTTAAGTATAAAAGTCTGAATTTTAAATCTTGGGACCAAGGATATAGCTCAGTGGTAGCCACTCAACTTCCAAAGCCTTAGGTTTAACTCTAGCACTGGGGGGAAAAAAAGCTATGTTTGGGGAGGGGGGGTATGGTCAGGACAGGGTTTCTCTGTGTATCCCTGGCTGTCCCAGAACTCACTCTGTAGACCAGGCTGGTCTTGAACTCAGAGATCTGACTGCCTCTGCCTCCCAAGTGCTGGGATTAAAACTCTTAACTCTTAAATAAAAATTATGGGTTGGGGATTTAGCTCAGTGGTAGAGTGCTTGCCTAGCAAGTGCAAGGCCCTGGGTTCGGTCCTCAGCTCCAGGAAAAAAAAAAATTATACCATACAATTACCTATTCTCTTATGAAAGTTAAAAATGGATTCAGAATTTCTTAAATTCATTATCATCTCCTATTAAAAAACAAATGTAAATGCCTTTTGTGAGGGAGGAGTAAAATAGATCATGCTATATTATAGCCCAGGCTGGTCCAGAATTCACTGTGGAACCCACACTGGCCTCAAGCTCAAGACCCCTCCTGCCTCAGCCTTCTCAGCTGGATGCTTGGTACATCCCCAGACTTTAATGTTTGCTTTCTTTTTGTTTTGTTTTGTTTTTTCGGGTTTCTGTGTAGCTTTGAGCCTTTCCTGGAACTCAATTTGGAGACCAAACTGGTCTCGAACTCACAGAGATCCACTGCCTCTGCCTACCAAGAGCTGGGACTAAAGGCCACCACCACCACCCGGCCTAATATTTGCATTTTTAAACACTGAACTTGGAATGACTTAATATGGATTAATCATGTGGTAACATAAAATCCTTACCTCGGGCCGCAGAGAAGGAAGGATAACAATTTCTTGCAGTGCTTGTTTTGCCAAATCCTGACCAGCTATATCGTCAAATTTAACAGCTGTCCCACTAAGAAACAGAACATCAGTTAATTTCACAGCAAAAATATAGTTCAGTCAATTTAATGTTAACTATGAAGCTTGCTTAGTAGCAAAAATCTTCAAAACTACCACAAAATTAAGTATGAAAGTAAAAATATTATGTATCATACATTTTTTTGTTTTGTTTTGTTTTGTTTTTATTTTTCAAGACAGGGTTTCTCTGTGTAGCTTTGCACCTTTCCTGGATCTCTCTCTGTAGACCAGGCTGGCCTCGAACTCACAGAGATCCACCTGGCTCTGCCTCCCGAGTGCTGGGATTAAAGGCGTATGCCACCACCGCCCGGCCATACATATGTATTTTATAAATAAAAATAAGAAATAGAAACTGAAATGCTTAGCAGAACTTACTTGTCAACAATTTCATTCATTATGAGGTTGGCCAGGTTACTGTCCACATTCCTAAAATTCTTCAAGTCTTTCTTTTTCCGAACAGCCGTTGTGGGTGTAGAAGGTTTGTTGGTTCTATTTGGTTTCGGAATACCCTAGAAGGACACAAAAATTTAATGTGAAACCACCTAGACTTTTCACTCATAAATGACCTTAAAGGTTGATAGAATTTAACACAAAGCTGGGGCGATGCTCAGTTAGTGAAATGCTCAATACATACCAAGAAGAACCTGAGTTCAGATCCCAAGCACTCATGTAAGTCAGTCATACGGTGCATGTGTAACCCAGCTAGCTCCCTGGGGCTCACAGGCCAGCTGTTATAGCAGAGTGTGTGAGACCCAGGGTTGATGTGCAAAGTGACTAAAGAAGTTATCTGAGGTCTACCTTTGGTTTCCACACAAGGCAAACACAAAGAAAAAAATCTAAGACTGCAAAGGTTAAGCATTTAACCCAAAACTACATTCACTATAGAACGACATTTGACATGAAGAGGGCTAATAGATTTTGTCCACAGAATCAGTTTCTATAAAAGACAGAGGCGAGACAGAGAACTGGCTCAGCAGTGAAGAGCTTTTACTGAAAAATCATGAGGAATGGAGAATGGATGTCAGCATTCACATAACATGCCAGTCATCCTGTACATATATATTTGTAACCCCAGCTCTGAAGGCAACGGAAACCAGATGATCACTAGGGCCTGCAGGCTTCCGGTCAAGAGAAAACAAGCTCTAGGTTCAAGGGTGGACTCTCCCTCAAAGTAACAGACGGACACCCAGCACTCTCTTCTGACCTTACCTGCGTGCGTGGGACACACACACATACACACACACCTCTTTTTTTTTTTAAACCCAAAGACCCTATAAGAAAAGTCATCCATCCTTGACTCTTGTTAGAAATCATAACAAAACTCTACGTATGTTTAATGTTCTAAAATGTACGTAATTGAGCTGGTCAGTGTGGTGCATGCTTTTAATCCCAGCACCCAGGAGGCAGATGTAGGTGGATCTGTGTGTTCGAGGCCAGCCTGTTCAATAGAGTGAGTTCTAGGACAGTCAAAACTACACAGAGAAACCCTGCCTTGGAAAACCAAAATAAATAAGTAGATAAATAAATTACATAATCTGAAATAATCCTAAGACTAGAATTAAAATGATATAAACAACATTATACTGAAAAGACTTGGTAAGTAAACAATATGAAATTCCTAATTATTCTGAAAGGACCTAAGATTTTAATAGCAATTGTTTTTGCAAATTAAAAAATTATATTTAACTTTGTGGAAACCGATCAATTCTTTAAAGCATTATAGAGAACTAATACAAAAATCAAGCAAAGCACAATTACACTCCCTGTTCTAGAGTACCTTATGAGTGGCAGCCACGGGACCAGGTCCCTGTCTTGCTCCAGAAACCATGGATAAACCACTGCAACTAGGCGCCCTGTGGTGACCTGACAGCCCTGTGGATCCACTTTTCATGACTGTTTTTGATCGAGGCAATGAATTACTAGCATGTGTTAGGGGGTCTTTCCTCTTCGGAACTGCTCCACTTTCTATGGAGGAAAAAAATACAGCCATCATGATTAGAAACTTTGACTGTGCGTATAAAAAGTAATACTAACAATTTACAACAATAAAAAGTACTACTAACAAATCTGCAAAACAAGGGACCAGCAGTTCACAATTCACATTTCTCACCACTGTGTGTGTGTTTGTGTATGAAGTGTGGATGAGTGCGGTGCACACGTGCAGAGGTCAGAGGACAACTTTCTGACTTTGTTCTGCCCTCCCACCATGTGAGTCCCAGGCTGGAGCTCAGGCCACCAGCTTGTGTAGTAAGAGCCTTTCACTGCTGAGCCATTGCACTGGCCCTAACAACCGTCCTTAAATCCACAAGTACTTCAACATAAGATCTGAGTCAGAAATGAACGCGTATGTCGTGGGAATGGTCAGTAGGACAAGAGATTTGGTTGTTAGATTTGCCCTTCGATGTTGTAGATTCTAATTTTCTTATGAAGAAATCTATTTGTAAAAACAGCTTCACTTGTGAGGGAAGATAAGACAGAAAAGAGCAAGTAAAGCCCCAGATACTAAGGAACCAACTGCAGTGAAGGCACTAGACCACACGAAGGAGAAGACTCCGACACTCTACTGACTGCCCACTTCTGTGTGTGCAGTACACGAACTGTGGGCACGTGCATGCAGAGGCCAATTTGATGTCAGATATCTTCTCAACCACTCTCAACCGCACACCTGAAACTCCAACAGCCTCACTGAGCCTGGAGCTCATCACCTGGGCCAGGCTGGCTGACAAATGAGCCCTGGCACCTCACCCACTGCTGGGGTCATACTGCCATACCCGGCTTTTAAGTGGGCACTAAGGATCTAAAATACTCATGTTGGTGAGACAGGCACTTCACTGACTGAGTTATCTTCCTAGCCCATGACTGCAAACTTTCATGGCTAATGATTTATGCAAGACTACAACACATCTACTTAAAGTTTTGTTTTGATTAACTGATTTTAATTGAAAGAGTGTAAAATTATAGTGTTTGGTATGCCAAGTATTTTATGTGATATGTATATCACACTCAAAATAAATGAATGAATGAATGAATGAATAAATAAATGAGAGTTATAGGCTTCTGAATGCTCAAAGGTCACAACTTCTAGGATATAACTATATTCCTATAAAATAAAAATCAGTGCTTATTAATAATGATTGTACTATAGAGACAAATGTTAAGCCAGGCAAGTAGGATGGCTCAGGTTATAACCTTAGCCCTCTTGAGGCTGAGCCAGGGAAGACTTCTGTGATTTCAATAATAACCTGGGCTACATGAGTTCTAGGCCAGCCTGGGCTACAAAGTGTGAAACTATGTTTAAGAAAGAAAAAGCAAGCAAGTCATAGTGGTACACGCCTTTAATCCCAGCATTTGAGAGACAGAGGCAAGTGAATTTCTGTAATTTCCAGGACAGCCTGGTCTGCAGAGTGAGTTCCAAGGCAGCCAGAGCTACATAATAGAGGCACCCTGTCTCAGAAAACAGACAGAAGCCAGATGGTGGTGATGCATGTCCTGTCTCAAAACAATCAAAACAAAACAAACAAACAAACAAAACAATAAACCACCAACAGAGAGACAAACAAACAAAAATGCTGGTCATGGTGACACGTATAATCCCATAATCCTAACACTCAGAAAGCAGAGGCAGGAGGATCACTGCAAATTCCAGGACAACCTGGTCTACCCACCAAGTTCTAAACCAGCCAAAATTCACATAGCAAAACCCCCCTCTTGCACCTGGCGCAGTGGCACACCCCTTTAATCCCAGCACTGGGGAGGCACAGGCAGGTGGATCTCTGTGAGTTCAAGGCCATCCTGGTCTACAGAGTGACTTCCAGGACAGCCAGGGCTACACAGAGAAACCCTGTCTCAAAAGAAAAGAAGAGGAGAGGAGAGGAGAGGAGAGGAACAAAACCAACAACAAACAAAAGACCCTCTCAAAAAGGTGGGGGAGAGGAGAAAAATGTTAAACTGGGAAGTAAATTAGACTGTTCAAGAGGCCTCTTGGCTTTGCTTTTGAGTATCTTTAAAGGAAATTAAGAACTCAAACAGGTACAAGGAATCAGTTAGTTTATTTGGAGAACTATGGTGTTAAATTGCCACTGGAGGATCAATAAGAGAACCCCTAAGACAAGGAGAATAGACAGCCTAAATACTAGACCAGCCCAAACTTTGGTTATATTGTGATAATCAAATTTTTGACAATCAGGGAGGTTACTGAAGACTCAGTCTGGATTGCCTTGGATCATCATACTAGAACATAAAGGACTATGATTGCTAGAATTATTTCAGTCATGACAGAGGCTGGAACCACTGCTATGTCTCCAAAGGTTTTAAGATATAAGAGTCACTGCACTGAACTACCAAACACAGGGCTGGAGAGATGGCTCAGCAGTTTAGAGCACCAACTACTCTTGTAGAGGACCCAGGTTTAGCTCCAGTACTCACACTGAGTGGCTCCCAACCACCTGTGAGTCCAGCTCCATGGAATGATTCCAAGGGCATTTTACCCCTTTGACCTCTGTTGGCACCTCCAAACACCTGTGCATACCTACACTTGTACATACTTAATATTAATAAAAACAGGAGGCCGAGAGATAGTTCAGTGGTTAAGAACACTTGTTGCTCTTTCAGAGGACCTGGGTCAGTTCCCAGCACCCACATGGCAGGTCATAACCATCTGTAACTCCAGTTCTGGAGGTTCTGACACCTTTTAGCTTATGTGGGCACTACATGTACAAGAAACACAGACATATACACAGGCAAAACACTTATAAACATAAAAAATATTTTTCCTTAAATAAAAATGGGGAAGGGGCTAGAGAGACAGTTCAGTGGTGAAGACCATTTGTTTCTACTGTAGAGAACCTAAGTTGGGTTTCCAGCACTCTGCAGCTCACGCCATCCATAACTCTAATTCCTGGGGGTCTTACATCCTCTTCTGACTTCCACAAGCACCAGACATGAACATGGTACACGTACATACATACAAGAAAAACAATCACACACAAAGTAAACAAATCTTTAAAAGTTAAAAAAAGAACCAAACACATCAAATAGATAATATGAACAATGTATTACATGCATAAACAACAACAACAAAAGGAAATGTGGTTTCTACAAGATGGAGCACAGACTGACACAGCCACAGTGATTGCTGAACCTATATAGACGAGGGGATTCAAGGCAAGGGCACGTCCAAGGACAGTACATTGGATCAAGGTTGTTCCAGAACACGAAGGGAAATTCTGAACCTAGGCTCAGGGAATTAGGAGATATAAACCAGGAAAGTATCCCAGAAAGATGTGATGATGAGATCTTCCTGGGAGAAGGCTAAATAAACGGCACTCACTGCAGAGGAACAAACTCACTGGGGAAGAATTTCTTCAGATGGAAAATAGACCTAAGACTAGAAATCTGAGTGTGGTGGTGCACGCCTCTAATGCCAGCACCCAAGAGGCAGAAGCAGGCTGATCTCTGTGTGTTCAAGGCTAGCCTGGCTGTCTACACAGAGAGTTCCAAGACAGCCAGGGCTACAGAAAGAGATGCTGTCTCACAGTGGTAGAAGCAAGTTTTACAGAATTCAAAGCCTGAAATGCATAATTTAGCAATAAATATTGTCAGCTTTTCCTTTGATGGGACAGGTTCTTTGTTCATTTTCAAGGAAATGTCTGCTAAATACCCACGATGAAGTAACCATCATCTGTCAGTTGCTCTCTCAAGAAAAATGTTGTTTGTAAGTGGTTAGTTCCCTTGCAGCTTGGTCATGCCTTCCTTGACATAGCACTCTCCTGTTTTAGTGTGTGGAATATGAAAAGCTGTGCACCAAGGATTGAGATTGACTGCGTAATACTTCCAGCTTTATCAAGGGCATTCCCTGTATGAACCGTTGGGTGAAGATATGGTGGTGAAGATTGCAGTGAGTGATATTACAGTTTTTTCATCTGCTCATAGGACATCTGAACTTCAGATGTCCTCCAAGGTTGTCAAGGAACATCAGGGCAAATACCAGTCCAGGGAAGGCAGCACACAATGTTTCAGTATTATGGAAAATTTGACCTGTAGTATCATTAATGAAAATTGTGCTTCCTAAAAGGGTCTTGGGGATCTCTAAGAGATGTACTTTGAGACCCTCTGAGCTTTAAAAATGCTTACTTGGGGCTGTTGAGATAGCTCAGCAGTTGGGGGCACTGACTGCTCTTCCAGAAGACCCAGGTTCAATTCCCAGCACCCATATGGCAGCTCAAAACTGTCTGTAGTTCCAGTTCCAGGGCATCTGACACTCTCATACAGACATACATGCAGGCAAAACACCAATGCACATGAAAAAAAGTAAATAAATGATTTTTTAAAAAATGCTTACTTATCAAGGCTGGAGATAGCTCAGAGGTCAGGAGCACTGGCTATTCTTCCATTCTTCCAGAGGACCCGAATTCAATTCCCAGCACCACATGGTGGCTCACAACCATCTGTAAGGAGATCTGGTGCCCTCTTTTGGCGTGCAGGCATACATTGTATACATAATAAATAAATCAATCTTTTTAAAAAATGCTTACTTCTGAGCCAGGAGGTTTTGGTGCACAACTATAATCCCAGCACTTGGGAGGCAGAGACTCTGTGAATTTAAGGACAGCCTGGTCTACAAAGCAAGTTCCAGGACAGACAGAGCTGTTGCACAGAGAAACTTCTCTTGAACCACCCCCTCCCCACAAAAAGAAAGAAATTTCTAGAAAAGAACTACCACAAGGAAGACAGAAGAGTTTTGTAAAAAAATAACAAATGGACTGGAGAAATGGCTGAGAGGTTAAGAAGCACTAATTGTTCTTCCAGAGGTCCTGAGTCCAATTCCCAGCAAATACATGGTGGCTCACAACCATCTGTAATAAGGTTTGGTACCCTCTTCTGGTCATACATGCTGCATACATAATAAATAAATAAATCTTAAACAAAAATAACAAATATCAGAATGGCTAAGGATATATGTAGCAGTGTTACAGAGCTTGCCTAGCATGTGTAAGACCCTGGGTTTGAACCTCAACATTAGGAAACAACAACCAAAACTTATGTCAGGGGCTGGGAGCATTCAAGAAGCTGGGGGGGGGGGGAGGTAGCCTAAGACCAAATAAAACTGGGTTTGTGGTATCAGTAATCTTTAACCACATACAAATTCGAGGCCAGCTGGGATATATGAGACCCTACATCCAAAACGAATCCTGGTGCTGGGGAGGCAGAGACAGGGTACTGTATCAACACAGTAAAAATTGATGTTTGACAAAGTATTAAAATTTCCATGTTAAAAACACAAAAAAAGAAAAACCCCACAAACACTAAAATACAACAAAAATGAAAATATTTTAATTATTTGAAGGAACTTATACAGCTTGAGTGTGGGGGTGCACAACTTTAACCCCAGTACTTGATGCAGAGGCAGGCAGATCTCAGAGTTCAAACCAGCCTAGTCTAGAGAGTTCCAGGCAGCCAGGGCTACACAGTTAAGAGCCTGACTCAAAAAAATTAATAAAATTATGTACAGATATGGTGCAGTATGTTTGTAATTCCAATACTGGGGAAGCAGAGGCATGAACACTGTCGGGAGTTTGCAAGTTAAAAGACACCTGGTCTACATAGCAAGTTCCAAACCATGCCAGGCTCTACTACATCTGTCATATGTTAGGACACTATGAATGATAAGGATACTGTGTGTTCTCCTAATCCTGTGAAAACAAAACAGTTATACCTTCTACTATGTAGCTAAATCAACCTTATAAGGTAAGCAAAAGTTCATTTCCAATGCAAGCTTTAGTTTACATTAGTTAGTCAAAACATACCTGACTGGAGATGTCCATTGCGACACATCAGGTTAGTACTGTCATTATAGACATCCGTTTGTGACTTGGAAAATTGCAAAACTGGTTGCAGCTTCTCTATGCAACAGAGGAGGTTAAAAAAGAACAAAATAAACGGAAAGAAAAATAAACAAATAAAAGGCATGTAGAAAATGGAAAATTTTTGTGTTACAAAGCTGTCAGACAGTGAAAACTTTGCACATATAGGCAATATTCTCTAAAATGCGTAATTAGTAAGAACTCATAGAAAAAGTACAGAAGTTAACATGTGGAAGGCTATGTTGAAAACACATCTTATTCGGGCCAGTAACCTGAAACAGTTACTTATCAACACCAAGTGATGGCTGCTTATCATAAGCTCAAATCCCTAACATAGTGATATTTGGATAAAAAGTGACTGGCTCTTACTATCTACAAACTTATTAAATATTATTGGCAACTTAGAGCATAACTGTATTAGTATTTATTGTTATTGTTATTATTAAAGATGGGGTCTGTTTATGTAGCCTTGACTGTCATAAAACTTACTATGTAGAGAGCAGGTTGGCCCCAAACTCAGAGATCTGCTGAGCTCTGTTGGCATTAAAGACCTGTACTATCAGCCAAATAGTAGTGGTGCATGCCCTTAATCTCAGCACTTGGGAGACAGAGGCAGGCAAATCTCTGGGAGTTTGAGGCCAGCATGATCTACAGAGTGAGTTCCAGGGTAGCCAAGGCTACACAGAGAAACCCTGCAATAAATGAATGAATGAATGAATGAATAAATAAATAAATACCTGTATTATCACAACCAGTTCACTATCTTTAAAAGATTGTACACTACAAAAAGCCTATTGAAAAGGCTTTACAGGGCTCGAGAGATGGCTCAGTAGTTAAGAGCACTGGCTGCTGCTCTTCCAGAGGACCTGGGTTCAGAGGACCTCAGCACCCACATGGCAGCTCACAACTCTGTTAACTCCAATCTTAGGGGCTCCAACACCCTCACACAGACTACATGCAGGTCAAACATCAATGTACACATAATAAATAACACACACACACACACACACACACACACACACACACACACACACACACTGCGCGGTTGGTAACTTCATAATGGACCCAGTACAGCTGCCTCTTGGGAGGGGAATGGGCCACTTGGACACAGTGGGAGGGATGGAGTGATGGTAGTCAAACTTGAAATTTCTGTGACACATAAGATGTAACTAATCAATTGAAAGATTTGCTCCAAACCTACCCCACCTCAAATAACAACCCTCCATAGACGGAGTCTTAGCCTGCTGCAGCCCTCCTTCCTCCCCTTGGTAATCATCTATACGCAGGCTGCCAGACACTGCTCCTAAGTGACATACCTATCTGTCTCATCCAAATAAGGAATGATCACCTTTCCCAAAAGTGCTTTGCTGAAGTAAGTTTGTTTTCTCCTGCATTAGAAAGCCAATGAATCTATGTGTAAATACAGCACTGGGGTGAGGTATATGTAGTCAGTGTGGAATATGCAGTTAACATATGCAAGGTCCTGGTTTAATTATCAGCACTCAATTGAACACAAAACAGTGAAAGCCGAACATACACACTAACTCTTAGACTTATATTCCTAAAGTCAGACAAGCAGGCACCATGCTTGGTTTACAGTGCAGTATCACATGCCTCTGGGACCGGTTAAACAGCAGCTACCCTTTGTATACAAAGCACAAAGCAGTGCGCAGCTTCTGTGTCCTAGAAGTGGCTGACACAATATACCTTGGATCCTTTCTATTTACTTTGGTTAACTGGAGGTAGGTCATCTGATTTTTCTCAATGATAATGCTCTTTAAATCAAAATACTGAGACATACTTACTTGTGTTGGTGAAAGCGTAAGTTAGGAAAATTCTGGTTATTATGTGTTTTCTTTATTAACACAAAAAGTTACCAGAAACATTTATTATCTAGTAAAGACAACTCTGTCTACTCCCACACAAGGTAACACCAAGCAGCTAGAAAATTTAGATAAGTAACATATGCTTGATAAATAAGGTGTATTTGAAAAATAAGATTTGTTTGATAAATAAGGTATATTTGATAATCAAGATTTGTAAATTCCTAAGGTCCACTCAGGTTCACAGTCATATTTGTCTAGCTTTCTCTTTGCTCACTTTAAGCTTTAGCTATCTGGATAAACTAAGCCATACAAACCCCGCAATATTCTATAATGGGAGTGTTTGGTTCCCCAAGAAAGTCTTTTACCCAAGGTCAGGCATTTAGACAAAAGCCTCCATTCTCTCAGGGGCTTGAGGAGTTCTTGCTTGCTAAATAGGAAGACATTCTAATCTCTGGCAAGAGGAATTTATGGCCCTTCCACTAACATATGACTGGTGTTAGTCAGGCAGTGGTGGCACACGCCTTTAATCTAGCACTCAGGAGGCAGAGGCAGAAAGATCTCTGTGAGTTGGAGGACAGCCTGGGCTACAGATCCAGCTCCAGGACATTCAGTACTATTGCACAGAGAAACCCTGTCTGAAAACAAAACAAAACAAAAAACAAACCTGAAAAGGAAGGAAGAAAGAAAGGAAGGAAGGAAGGACGGACAGACACACGGATGGACACAGTAATGGTTAAGAGCATTGGAGCTCTTGCAGAGAGGTTCAGTTCTCACCACCCACATTAAGTGGCTCACAACCACCTGGAACTCTAGTTCCAGAGAATCTGATGCCCTCTTCTGGTCTCCATAGGCATCTTGGTGCATGCTGTGCACATATAAACACCCAGGCACACACATAAAATAAAGTATAATTTAAATTGAGATTACTGATCCACTCTACCTGCTGGTAAAGACTGACTTCTCACTGGAGACTGAGCACAGGGTCTGATACATGCTATGCAAATGCTCTACCATTGAAATACGTGCCCAGCCCTTACCATTAATGATTCATTAAACATTTCAAGTATATTTCATAACTAATTAGAGAAGTTGATACCTAGAAGTTGTAAACGATCCTTGGCCATAACCAAATTAGTTATCATTTTGGCTTGAAGGCGTCTAGCTCTTTCACACTGTTCACCTAAATGGAAAAAAAAAGAATTAGTTAAAATATCTACATTTTCCTACTAAAAGTGTTTTAAGTGTTGCTCCAATTACCTTTATGGAGAATCAAAATCTTTCTTCATAAAGAAATTAAAGTCAGGCAAAGTGTGTGTCTCACACTAGTAATCCCAGGACTTGGATACCAAGTCATGTTCAATATCAGTCAGGATATATACTGAGTTTCAGACCAGCCTGGGCTACAGAGTGAGACCTTGTCTCAAAAAGGGAAGAAGGGGGCAATGCTTTTGTTAGGTAAGATGAAGACCACCTGAAATCTAGGGACTCAGGAGGCTGAGGTGGAAGGACAGCGGATCAATTCAGTCTGGAATACACAGTGGGGACCTGTCTTAAGTACGTATTTATATTATACACCGACATATTACTTCAAAAAATATCTGCCATGGGTCCTCATGGTGGCTTCCAGTCTCCTGCAGCATCATGATTTCACACATATTCAGGAGCCCGTGACGTTTTTTTCTCATCCTCCAGGCTGTGAACTAACACTAAAGACGGCTCAGCCGGTAGAACGGCTTGTCCGCAGGCCTGAAACCCCAGTTCAAGTCCCAGAACCTGAATGGAATTCACAGCTGACTCCAAAACTTGTCCTCTGACCTCCACTCACACCCACACATTATACACACATACACAATAAATAAACAACAAAACAAAAGGCAAAAATCTTTGAGTTAGGAGACAATCTGTCACCTGTGCCAACTTGCTACCACCCAGGCTACAGCCATACTTTGTCACTGCCTGAGCATGAACAAATCTGTCAGATACTAATGTTGTGATGTCTATGAAAGGCACACATTCTATTCAGTAAAATTAAACGCTAAGTGGTAAGAAGAAAACACACTTCCAGGGGTTTTTCTTAACTAAAATGTATTGAGTCATCCCCGTTTAACATTTCTTTGTGGAATTGACAAAGAACTACATGTCTTCCCATTTTTAATTCATAAAGTCATGTTCATCAAAGACTCAAAGACCCAACCACTCACATTCATTTTATTCTGTTTCTTTTTAAACTGACTTTTGCAATGCTTGAGTTTAAATCCAGAGCGTCACCAAAATTTGGCAAATGCTCCGCCACTAACTAAGTCAAATTCTGCTTTTTTATATAAAAGACCAGCTGGGTGTGGTGGTGCACACCTTTATTCCCAGAACTCAGGAGACAGAGGCAGGCAGATCTCTATGAGTTTGAGACCAATCTGGTCTACATATTGAGTTCTAGGCCAGCCAATGTTACATAGTGAGACCCTGCCTCAAACCACAACAACTAAATAACTAAATTTTAAAAATGGAGAGGAGCCATGGCAGTGCACACCTATAATTCCAGCACTTGTGAGGCCTGCATCAAAGGCCTGCTAGAGTGACTACACCATCAGGTTTGTCTAAGGACAGCACAGTGATATTCACAGTAAGGAAATCACCTAATGATCCGTAAGAATGTATCCCCACTGCTAAGCACAACTGTACTTGATTTGTCATGAAAGCTCACACAGTACACAACAGTCCTAACACTTCTAAAAATCCAGCCTTCCTGGGCTGGAGAGATGGCTCAGAAGTTAAGAGCACTGGCTGCTCTTTCAGAGGTTCTGAGTTCAATTCCTAGCAACCACATGGTGGCTCACAACCATATGTAATTCCAGTTCCAGGAGATCTATTTCCCTCTTTGACCTCTGCAGGTGCCAGGCACACACATAGTAAACAATATACATGCTAGCAAAAACACTCATACACATAAAATAAAAATAAATAAAAACTTAAAAAAGGGCTGGAGAGACGGCTCAGAGGTTAAGAGCACTGACAGCTCTTCCAGAGGTTCTGAGTTCAATTCCCAGCAACCACATGGTGGCTCACAACCATCTGTAATGAGATCTGGCGCCCTCTTCTGTATACATAATAAATAAGTAAATCTTTAAAAAAGAGAGAGAGAGAGAGAGAGAGAGAGAGCGCGCGCTCGCGAGCGCCGGGCCGTGGTGGCGCACGCCTGTAATCCCAGCACTCGGGAGGCAGAGCCAGGTGGATCTTTGTGAGTTCGAGGCCAGCCTGGTCTACAGAGTGAGATCCAGGAAAGGCGCAAAGCTACACAGAGAAACCCTGTCTCGAAAAACAAAACAAAACAAAAACAAAAAAAAAGAGCCAGAAGTGGTGGCCCACCTTGATCCCAACGCTCAGAAGGCAGAGGCAGGCAGATCTCTTGAATTTGAGGCCAGCCTGGTCTACAGAGCTATTTCCGGGACAGCCAGAGAAAAAACAAATAAACAACAACAACAAAAAAAACAAACAAACAAAAAAAAAGGAGGATGAGGAAGAGGAGGAAAAGGCTAACTTGATTTTCACTTTTAGAATAGCCAATACATGCACAATTATTAACAATGACATCAAGAAGGGCTGGGGAGATGGCTCAGTGGTTAAGAGCACTGGGTCCTCTTCCAAAGGCCCTGGCATCAATTCCCAGCACCCAGATGGCAGCTCACAACTGTCTGTAACTCCAGTTCCAGGGGATCCGACACCCTCATAGGGACACACAAACACTGTGTGGTATTAACATTTCACCTTTACCTGATCTATCACACCCACATCACGACTCTTCCCTTTGCGTGGCTCCCCAGAGTCACTAGCAGCCATCCTGGTAGTTCGTATAGTATGTAGGGTTTTAGTCCACGAGGAAGCCCTGAGGTGTTCTCCGTGGATAAGGCATTTACTATAGAATTTGAGAGGGCAATAGAAACTATACATATAACCCACCTTGGCCTGTTACTATAATAGCAATTCCTTTTTCTAGTTCTTCAATACCTTTCTTGTACCATTCCACAGCTTGTTCCTTTTGTCCTGTTTTAAAAATAGAAATCATTATTTGTATAGATCATAAGTACGAAAAATGTAGCACTGCCCCAGGTATTATACTGATAAACAACACATGAAAAGGTTGTGATCAAGTTAGTCTAAGGAACATCATGCATATACATAATCAAATAAAAATTTCCATATCATTCTCTATTTCAATTTTCAGAATAAAAAAATCATAACTGATCAGGGTGGCAGTGGCGCGCACCTTTAACCCCAGCACTCGGGAGGCAGAGCCAAGCCAACTCTGTGAGTTTGAGGCCAGCCTGGTCTACAGAGTGAGATCCAGGACAGGCACCAAAACTACACAGAGAAACCCTGTCTCGAAAAACCAAAAAAAAAAAAAAAAAACCCAAACAAATTAAAAAAAATCACAAAATAGAGTGAACTTTTTTATAGACACCATATAACAACTAAGAAATGTGTATTCTCTATTTCCCCAGAGCCTCCCCCTTATAAGACAGTTTTTATATAGCCCTGGGGGCCTGGAACTTTATTTACACAGAGCGATATCCACAGCACTTCCCCTTTTCTTTGTTTTTTAAGGAAGGTTTTAACTTTTACATAGTACAATTACATATAACAAAACAATTATCAAGCAAGAATTACTGTTATAATATTAAAGAAGATATCCTATCTATCTTATATTTGTGAGTTTAAGGTTTTATATCTAACTTGTCTTTTATCATAACTGAGGAAATTGTAACTATCTAGCCTTCAACCACATCAAAGACCTCAGAAGGATATAATATTACCTGAGAAATGAGAAAAGAATACAAGCAACTTTTGGGAGTCTTGCAGGGTAGACAGAGACAGCTGGCAGCCTGGATTGGCCAGTGGCCAGGCAAGAAGTATAGGTGGGACAAGAGAGAAGAGAATTCTGGGAAGTAGAAGGCTGGGGAAAGACACCACCAGCTGCCGCCATGAAAAAGCAACGTGTAAAGACACCGGTAAGCCACAAGCCATGTGGCAAAGTATAGACTAATAGAAATGAGTTAATTTAAGATAGAAGAAGCAGATAGCAAGAAGCCTGCCACGGCCATACAGTTTCTAAACAATGTAAGTTTCTGTGTGCTTTCTTGGTTGGGTCTGAGAGACTGTGGGACTGGTGGGTGAGAGAGATTTGTCCTGACTGGGCCAGGCAGGAAAACTCCAACTACAAGCCCTGGCTGTCCTGGAACTCACTCTGTAGACCAGGCTGGCCTCGAACTCACCGAGGTCCACCTGGCTCTGCCTCCTGAGTGCTGGGATTACAGGTGTGCACCACCACTCCCACTTGTCATTTACTTTTGTGCGTGCATCTATGTGCAGGTACTCAAGCCTTGCATGTGACATGGAAGACAGAGGCTGATGTCCAGTATCTTCTACTGCTCTCCATCTTATTTATCATCACATGGGGCGGGGCATGGGTACATGGCCACAGGACAATCGGTGAAGTCAGGTCCCGAACTTCGACCTTCACAGGGGTTCTGGGACTCACACAGGCTGCAGGCTTGTGCAAGCAGAGTTCTCACCAGCTGCGCCATCTCTCCAGCTCTCTCCTCATTCTGTGAGGCAGCAGCTTTCATTTAACCTGGAGCTCAATGTTACGGCTGGAAGTGGCTTCAGTGGCAAGTGCTTTTTGCCTGCCAAATCACCTCACTGGTGCACCAATCTACACTCAAATGTCAGTATTTGAGAGCTCTCATTGGCTACATTCTTTTTTAATTTTTAAGATTACATATTGGGGCTGGAGAGATGGCTCAGTGGTCAGGACCACGTGAGTCTGCAGAGGACCCATTTTCAATTCCCAGAATCCACATGGTAGCTCACAGTCACCCATAACTCCAATTCCAGGGGATCTGATGTCCTCTTTTTGACCTGCTTATGCAGCAGGCATGAACATAGTGTGCACACATATGTTCAGGTACAATATTCCTGTACATAAAATGAAAGCAATCTAAAAGTTTACATGACACATATTTCATCTTGTCTCTCTGTGTGAGCATGCATGTGCTAGCATACGTCAGAAGACAACTTTCAGGGAACTGCTGTCTCCTTCCTATCGGTCCTGAGGATTGAATAGGCTTGGCAGCAAGAGCCTAACCTGATGAGCCATCTCACTGCTATCACTTATATATCACCTTATTTCTCTTAAAATAATAAAATTCTTTATATGCATATGAATATACATGGGGTGGAGTGAGGTACAGCCCAAGTGTGGAGCAAGTCCCACCTTCACCTTTATGTCCTGAGTTCCAGGACAAACTCAGGCATCAGGCTTTGAAGCAAGGGCTCTTTTCCAAGAGTCACCTTGCCAGCCCTTTTCCAGCCTGTAAAACCTCGAGTATTTAAAGACTTTTTGAGAGTTTGAATTAGATGTCTAAGAGAACACAAAAATCAAAAGCCATAGAACCATGGGCAAACTAAACTTCACTAAATTTAAACTCCTACTCTTCACTGCCAGTGTTCTAACAATGAAAAGACACCAAACAGGCTCTAAAAAAGTCAAAACAACAACATGCTTAGCAAAGGACTTGCAGCCGGAATTACAAAGGACTCTCATCAAGCAGTGATGAAAATGGCTGAACACCTGAGGATGCAGTTTGGTGGTGAAACGTTCTTGCCTTGTGCAAAGCCGTAGGGACCTCAAGTCCCCAAGTGGAGAAAATGAAACAACCTATGCACAGTCCCAGAGACACACGGACATCCATGTTAGTAAACAAGCACACGGAGACTACAAATGAAAGCCATGTCGCCAGCCCGGCAGCACAGGCTGTGAGCCCAGCCACTGAGAGGCAGAGGGAAGAGGATCCAGAGTTCAAGGCCTCACTGCAGAGTGACTTTAAGGACAATCCAGAAAACCTACTGAGACCTTGCTTCAAAAAACTCAAGTGAGGGCCAGTGTGTAAAGGCACTTCCTGCCAAGGCTGACCTGGCCACCTGGGGTTTGATCCTGGGACCCACAGGATGGAAAGAACTGACTCCTGCCAGCTGACCTCCACAGGCACACACTGCAGCATGCACCCCCCATTCCACTCCACTCCCCACCGCAAACATATGTACAAAATAAATAATTATTTTAAAGTAAAATGAGGTCTAGAAGCCGGGCGGTGGTGGCGCACGCCTTTAATCCCAGCACTCGGGAGGCAGAGCCAGGAGGATCTCTGTGAGTTCAAAGCCAGTCTGGGCTACAGAGTGCGATCCAGGTAAGGTGCAAAGCTACACAGAGGCACCCTGTCTCGAAAAACAAAAAACAAACAAACAAACAAAAAAAGATCTGGAGCTGTAGCTCAGTGGTGGAAGGAAGGCTTGCCAAGCCAGCACAAGGCCCTAGTGTTCAATCTGTATCACCCAAATTAAGAAATTCAGTAAGATGACACTATATTAAAAACAGAAAAGCCAAGCCAACTTATAGTGATATTTTATTTGTATTGAAATGTGATTTTATTTGTATGTTAATAAAGTTGCCCTGAGGTCAGAGCAAGCCAGAGCAGAAGCTGGGCGGTGGTGATACATGCCTTTAATCCCAGCACTTGGGAGGCAGAGCTAGGTAGATCTCTGTGTGTTCAAGGACACAGTCAGCATGGCCACACACGCCTTTAATCTCAATACCAACCATAGAAGACCTGGAGGTCTGACAGACAGGCAGTGACAAGGAAGTCATGTGGCTGGGTTTACAACCAATGTGAAAACATAACAGAAAGTCTATAAAAAAGAAAAAACACACAGAAGTAGGTCTCTTGCGGAGAGAAAAGACAGCAGAAGCAGTGAAGGGTAAGGCTCTCAGCTCTGACCTCTTGGTTTTTAACTCTGCAAGTGGCTCTGTGTTTCTTATTTAACAAGATGGTTACATCTACACCAACTGTGGTAGTATGAGTAAGAATTGCCTCCATAGGCTCATATATCTGAATGCATGTTTATCCATCAGGGACGGGAACTGTTTGAAAGGATTAGAAGGGTCAGGAGGTGTGGCATTGCTGGAGCAGGTAAGACCTTGTTGGAGGAAGTGTGTCACTGGGGGTGGGCTTCAAAGCCCATGCCAGCCCCCCCCCCCCCCCCCCCCCGTGTGTGTGTGTGTGTGTGTGTGTGTGTGTGTGTATCAGGATGTAACTCTCAACTATTACTCCAGCACCATGAGTGCCACCATGCTTCCAACATGTCCCAGCCATGACTAACCCTTTGAAACTGTAATTAAATGCTTTAATTAAAAGAGTTGCCTTGGTCATGGTGTCTCTTTAAAAATATAGAACAGTGACTAAGAAACCAACTTAAAACAAAACAAAACAAAAAAGAAAACAAACAAAAAAAAAAACCCACCCAAAACAATCTGATACAAAAAGCAATGGAGTAAAATGTCATGTTTGGTGGTCCCAAACAAACTGGTCCTATTAATTGGGTAAGACAGTGGTTCATTCCGATGCTATTATTAGTCTATTTGCTACATGACCCAGCAATTCCTTCATCTACACATTTAACCAGGAATAACAGAACTATCCAAGATCTACCTTAACCACATACACTGTGATTTAAAAAACAAAACAAGGTGCCAGAGAGATGGCCCAGCAGTTAAGAGCACCTGCTGATCTTCCACAGAATCCTGGTTCAATTCCCCCGTAACTACAGTTCCAAGGGACTCAGACTCCCCGTTCTAATCTCTGTGGCCACCAGACACAGACAGACAGACAGACAGACACACACACACACACACACACACACTCACACGCAGGCAAAACATCCATATACATAAAATAATTTTTAAAAAAAGGGGGGTTGGGGACTTAGCTCAGTGATAGAGGGCTTGCCTACTAAGCGAAAGGCCCTGGGTTCGGTCCTCAGCTCTGTGGGAAAAAAAAAAGACAAAACAACAACAACAACAACAAACAACCCAGAAACCAAACAAGGCATAAACCCTCCAACAGTGGCTGTCTTTAGACCTTTTTGTGCCAAGCACACTGAATACTGAGCAGTCAGGAAGAAAGGCGATGCTTTTGCAAAAGACCCATGTCCTTGCACTAGGCTTTCTTTACTGAACCGGGAGGCCTCTGGGTTCTTGGCAAAGGGTGCAGCAGGCAGCCCTGTGTGGCCCACAACTCCCTACACAGACCACATCGCCCTCAACCTGCGGCGCTCCTCGTGTTCCGCCTCCAATCAAGGAGGATCTCTAAAAGCACCTTCCTTCCTTTCAGTTTTTTGAAATAGGGTCTTCTAGATCTCACTATGTCGTTCAAGCAGGCCCCAAACTCTCTTCAACCATCCTGCCTCGGCTTCCTGGGTGCTGGAACAGGTGTAAACCACCATCGCCCTTAGGCAGAGTCACCCAGCAAAAGGAAATTAAGTCTGAAATGAATTCTTTCTAAGTGGTAGATGTACACTTTTCAGGAATGAAAGTAATCACTTCTGATTTCTACTCTCTACCCTCATCTTATGAAAATAGATGTTAACAGGCTTTTGTGTTTTAAATTAATATACAACATTGGATTACACAAAACTAGAAAAATCACTGCCAGAAGTGGAGGCACATGCCTTTAATCCCAGCACTCAAGAGACGAGGCAGGTGGATCTCTGAGTTTGAGGCCAGCCGGCACTATGTAGAGAGACCACGTCTCAAAAACCAACCAACCAACCAACTTAGTTAATTAGGTGGTGAGGCAGTCCGAACGAGAATGTCCCCTGTACACTTACATTGGAACGCTGGTCCCGTTTGGTGCCGTCCGTCTGTGAGGTTTAAGAGGTATGGCCTTGTGAGAGGAAGGGTGCCAAGGGGAGGGCTTTCGGGGTTTGAAGATTCTGGCCATTTCCTCTCATTTCATTTCCCCTGCTTCTTGCTACGGTTCAAGACGTGAGCTCTCAGCTTGCTGCTCCAGCCACACGCCTGCCTGCTGCCAGGCCACCCTGCCATGATGGTGATGGACTCGGAGCTCTGGAACCGTGAGCCTAAATACATACATGACTAGAGGGCTGAGCCTGCTAATCTGACAATCTGAGTTTGATTTTGGGGTCCCACGTGATAGGACAGAACCATCCAGTACAGGTCATTCTCTGACCTCCACATGCATATTATGGCATGTGTGTTCATGTACACACAGAAACACACACAAAAGGAAAATTAACGAAAACTGTGAAAAAATTAACTGATAGGGTTGGGGATTTAGCTCAGTGGGCGAGTGCTAAGCCCTGGGTTCGGTCCTCAGCTCTGAAAAAAAAAAATTAACTGATGAGGACTATTTTATTTAGACACTTTCTGTTCTTGATGCCAGATTCTTCAGCCCTACAACATCCTGAAAAACTGGTTCACTTTCTTCCACACAGCACACTGTGGCCCTTACTGTTAGGTACTACCTGAGAAATCGAACCACACCTTCTGAACCTCCACCCACTTATCTATCTGTAGACACAAAACATGCAAGGTCATGCATGTTCTGGTTAATCCAAAGAACCACTATTACAACCTCTTTTCCTCAAGTACTCTGATTGACTCTTTACCATCATTAAAAATAAGAGAAACAGCCAGGGAGGGAGGGGGAGGCTGGCTTTAATCCCAGCACTTGGGAGGCAGAGGCAGGCAGATCTCTGTGAGTTTGAGCAAGATCCAGGACAGGCACCAAAACTACAAAGGGAAACCCTGTCTTGAAAAACTTGAGAGAGAGAGAGAGAGAGAGAGAAAGGAAGGAAGGAAGGAAGGAAGGAAGGAAGGAAGGAAGGAAAGAAGGAAGGGAGGGAGGGAGGGAGGGAGGGAGAAAGAAAGAAAGAAAGAAAGAAAGAAAGAAAGAGGGGCTGGAAAGATGGCTCAGTGGTTAAGAGCACTGGCTGCTCTTCCAGAGGACCTGGGTTTAATTCCCAGTACCCACATGGTAGCTCACAACTGTCTGTAACTCCAGTTTCAAGGGATCTAACACCCTCACACAGGCAAAACACCAATGCACTTAAAATAAAAATAAATAAATTTAAAAAGAGAGAGAGAGAAACAGCCAGTGTACACCTATAATCCCCACACTCAGAAGACAGAGGCAGATGGGTCTCTGAGTTTGAGGCCAGCCTGGGCTACAGAGTTCCAGGACAGCCAGGGCTACACAGAGAAACCCTGTCTCAAGAAGCCAAGAAAAAGAAAGGAAAGGAAAGGAAAGGAAAGAAGGAAAAAGAGAGAAACACTGTGCAGTATAAAATCATATACGCATGTAACAATGAAGGAAAAAGGAGGCCATAAGTTTGACAGAGAGCAAGGAGGGATCTATGGGGAGTTGGGGGGGGGAGGAAATGCTGTAATTATAGTATAACCTCAAATATATATATATGTAAAATCAAATAATGATTTTACATTAAGCCTGGTTTCCTGACTCTGTTCCTACTTTGGCTATCTGAGCCCACTCTTTAGCTGGTTTCTTCGTACACAAATGGATGATCACTCTTTCAAAGAAGTTCAACCATTAAAACACCTAAAAAAATTCAGAGCTGGAGAGATGGACGGCTCAGTGGTTAGGAGTACTGGCTGCTCTTTTGGGGGACCTGGCTGGGCTCAGTACGCACTCACATGGTGGCTCACACCTGTCTGGAACTGCAGTCTCAGGATCCCACACCTCTTCGGACCTCAGTGGGCACTGCCCACGTGGTGTGTTACATGTTTCTAACGGGTGCCACCCCCTTGACAGTGTACAAGAGTCCCAGAGCCTCTGAAGACCGCATACTCAGTTCAGGCTATCAGCTCACATATTCTATGCAGTAGAAAGAGAATTAACTTCTCTCGGAAGTAAGTTCTGAGTTGTCAAGTATAGCTAAAAAGTTGACAGACTTTAAATGTCAATTCTTTTCCAATTATGGAATTAAAGTTAGGCTACAAAGTTGTCTAAATATACCAAAGGGGGAAACTGGGATAGAAGAGAAAATACATGAAAATACAGATTCCATTTATTTACTATTTTTCACTTATTTATTAATGTATTTATTTATTTATTGGTTTTCCGAGGCAGGGTTTCACTGTGGGACAGCTTTGGCTGTCCTGGAATTAGCTCTGTAGAGTAGGTTCATATTCAGTTTATTTATTTATATTTTTTTGAAACAAGGTCTTGCTATGTAGCCTAGCTGGCTTTGAACTCACGGCAGTCTTCAGTTTCCCATGTGCAGATATTGCTCAGCTTTATTTCTTTTTAAAGGAGAATGAATGCAACTGATTTGTTTTAATTTTTGTTTGTTGCCTTTGTTTCTGAAGCAGGGAGAAGCAAATGCAAGCTCTGAGGCTTGCTGGGCCTGAGCCTTGTTAAAACTGAACTACATCCTCAAGCCCCTAAATAATCCACTCTCACATCGTCCCATTAGTCTAAAAACCAGGGAACCCTAAAATACTGCAATACAACATCACCCCTGGAAGGAAGAGGGCCGTCCTTCATCCTCCCCAAGTGTTAGAGTTAGTAAGTTAGAGTTAGTAAGAACTGAGCAACCAACAAAAAAGGCTCCCTCTCACAAACACAAAATATTCTTAACTGTGTCTACTACTGTCTTGAACTGAATCTCCACTGTCTTGGGACTCCCAATCATGGATATCTGCCTCTCTCATTATATGCCCTTTTTTAATCTTAGGCCCTGCAAAGGAAACGCTTCACCGAGACTGACACCCTAGAACTGTCTCTAGTGTTGAGTGTGGAAACCACCCTGCCAAACAACTACAGATTGTTCGTTTCCCACAGTGGACAACGTTAATGAGCGTACCTAACCGAGCCAAGGTGGGAATCTGGGCTGAACACTGGAAGTGACGATAAAAAGGTGGGGACACAAGACTTTCTAGCCCCACTTAACATTTTCCAAACAAGTTTAGAATTAGCTATTGGCCTAGATTTGCTGCCTCCTGCTTCAATCTTGTAACTAGTCATTTCATTTGTAAAACACCTGGACCGATAGTACTCTCACATGGGAGTTACCGTGAGGATCAAGGGACACGCGCACAGCACAATGCCTCGCACACAGAAAAGACTAAAAGATGTTGCTTGAAGTTAAACTAAAGTATGCAGTATCCCTGCCTTCACCGAGGCGCAGGAGCCTTTGTTTTAGGTTTCACGGTACAATGATAATGCCTGCTTACCCAACTCATTCATTTAACATTTCAATTTAGAAACTTAACATTCTGCCTTGGGCCGGGCGGTGGTTTAATCCCAGCACTCTGAGAGGCAGCGACAGGTGGATCTCAATGAGTTCGAGGCCAGCCTGATCTACAGAGCTAGTTCCAGGACGGCTAGGGCCATTACACAGAGAAACCCTGTCTCGAAAAACCAACCAACCAACCAACCAACCAACCAAAAACAAAACTTAAAAACTAAAAAACAAGACACCTTTAGGAAGCCCGGCTCAGAGAAATGCCACACTGTTTAGAGTGTCAGAAAGAACCCCGTGTGGTCACTCTAGGCCAACTGTCACTGTCCCCCAGCACGTCTGCGTGTCTCACGGGGGACTTAGATAATTAATGCACAAGTGTGGGGGCGCTGAAACAAAGTGGAGAGAGCTAGGGCGCCCCGAAAGGGGAGAGGTTCAACTAACTAGGCGTCGCAGGGCAGGGTCTGGCCTGTGGGGGGACTCGGGACTCCTGGGGCTCCAGACCAAGTCGGGGAGGGGGCTGCAGGAAAGGGACGCAGGTGGAGCCCGCCCTCCCAGGGCCGCCCGCCGCCGCCCCTCTCCAGCCCCCCCGGGTACCTTTCTCTTCCTCGTCGATGCGCAGGGCAATGGAGATGTACTCGAAGGCCTGTTTGTGGAAGACGCAGACGCTCTCGGCCTCGCCACCGGGCCCGGGCGCTGGGGGTGAGGGCGAGGCGGGCGCCGGCGCGGTCCCGGAGCTCCTCTTGGCGGCCATGAGGGCGCGGGAGAAGCGCTGGCAGAGCCACCCGAAGAGGAGCCCCAGGTGACAGGCCAGCAGGCGCAGCAGGGCGAAGCCGCCGACCAGCGGGGACGTGAAGAAGTAATAGAGGCTCGGCTTACGGGGCGAGCGGGGCGCAGGGGCCGGGCCGGCGGAAGGGGCGGGGACCGCGGCGGGGGGCAGAGGCCTGGCGGGCGCCGGGCTCGCGCCGCCGGAGCCTTTCTTTTTCCGTCGTCCGGCCGGAGAACTCATTCACAGCTCCCACTGCCGCCGCCGCCATAACCCGCCTCCCGCAGACCGGCGGCGACCGAGCGGCAGCGGCGGCGGCGGCCACTGCAGCGGCGGCGGCGGTGGGAAGTGGGGGGGGGGAAGAGGAAGGACCGCCGAGCCGCTCGCGCGCCCGCGGAGCCCCGGGGAACCCGGCACCTGCACGCGCCGCTCGTCGCGGCCCCGCCTCCTTCCTCCTCGGCGGCCCCGGAGCACAACCCCTTCTCCACCTCCTCCTCCGGCGGCCCGCGGTTCCTACCCGCCTCCTTTTTCTTTCTTTTTTTTTTTTTTTTTTTTCCTCCTCTCTGTCCTCCGGCCCCGCTGGCACCTTCTCCGCAGCGGCCGTGCACGCGCACGTCCTCGGAGAGGGGAGGGGGCGGTCCTGGCTCCGGGGCGCGCACGCGCGCGCACGCCGCCGTCTTTGTTGACCCGGGAGAGCTTGTGCGCATGTGCAGCATCCCCTCTCGGTCCGTCCGTCCGTCCCCTCTCACCCCCGCCCCTCCCTCCGGTCCCTTTCTCCGGGCACTATGGTTCCGTAGGTGCGGTTCGACTCGCGCGGGTCCCCGAGGATCGTTGCTCCGCAGATTCCTCTCCCACCCCCCACCTTGGTTTCTGAGGATTCAGAATAGGGAGCCGTGGTCGTCAGCTTACGAACGGGGGTTGCGACGTGAGTGGCTTGACTCTAGTCCTCAAAGTCTCCTCTCTCTCTCTCTCTCTCGGAGCAGCGCCGTTGTTTGGCTTTGTCTGAGACAGGGTTCCATCTCGTCCCTCCTGGCCTCCACCTCGTTCTGTAGCTGAGCAAGGCCTCCCTAGCCGGCGTGCATCATGACTTCCAGCTGTTTTCTTGTATATCTTTATGTGCTGCTAGTTGAGTTTCAGCCTTTTGCAAGGGCTGGCTGATCTGAATTTCGTATCAGAGGCAGTGTGTAGCAATTTGGGTGTTTCTTATCTGAGGACGAAGCAGTTGCGGGACAAACTTGAGGACATCCTAAACGCAAAACGTTACTACCACGAAGGCCACGAATCCTACGTTTAACTAATCTATTACATGTCTAGATGTGTAATCTCAGGATTACTTATGTGAATGAGGTCATTCTTGGGTTTTGCAGTTACCATCCTATAATTTACTAAGGAATCCAAACTACCTGCGCGTGCACGTGTATGAGTGTGTATGTCTCCATTATCCCTTTATTCCTTTGCCTACCTACCATCTAAGCTTTGTTCCCCTTATTATAAGCAGAGATCCCAGATCACACAAGAGGAAACAAACAGACCAGACTCCTGGGAACTGGTAGTTGAAATCGAAAGCTGGTCGATCCCATTGAGATCCCCAGATCTTTCGGAATCCTACACTGGTCACTAGACTATATAGCCTATCAATAAACTATTGAGTCTTTTCTCTCTCCCTCCTCCCATTTCCCCCTCTCCCATTCTCTCTCCTCAGTCTTTACAAACAAACAAATAAAAACAAACCTCCCCCCTTTATTTCAGTTAGCCACAATTGTTTCTTTTTGTCTAACCCAGTGAATACTAATACAAAGTCCCTATTGTTTACTGTGAGACGCCTACAGATCCCCTGTGAGAGCATCCAAGAATCCCCACATTCTTCTGAGAGCTTATTCCTACCAATATAAATATCATAGCTTGCTGCAAAAAAACGACCCCTACTGTTTTCCACCGTCTACCTTCGGTTCTGCCTCTGTTCGGATTCTATTTTCTCATTCTGAAACGCCTTCTCTCTTTCAAATTTGTTCTCTTCTATCCCTTTTCCCAGTAAACCCCACTTCTCTTTTTAACCACATAGTAGTGGTTGTGTGAATATATATATGTATATATATATGTATGTATGTAATATACATATATATTTATGTATATATACACACACATGTCCAGTAAATAAAAAATAAGATGCATACAACCTATATGTACAATTTGAGGAAGGCAGCAAACGGTACCTTTTCTCTAACTGTAGAGTAAGCTACTATCCCAAATGGTGTATTAATCTCTCTTGTACTTGACCTGTCTTTCAGTAAAACGTTTGTTTGCTTGGCTTATGTTTTTTAGGGCAGAGTCTCTCTATGTAGCCCTGGCTGGCCTCCAACTCACAGAGATTTTCCTGCCTCTGCCTCCAAAGTGCTGGGATTAAAAGCACATACCCCCATGCCTGGCAAACTTAAGTATTTCTAAACAATAAGTTGTATAGTTTTACCTGATCTTCCTTGTCTTTATATAAATGTTATCTTTTTTTTGGGGGGGGGGTTTCAAGACAGGGTTTCTCTGTGTAGCTCTGTGCCTTTCCTGGATCCGCTCTGTAGCCCAGGCTGGCCTCGAACTCACAGAGATCCGCCTGGCTCTGCCTCCCAAGTGCTGGGATTAAAGTCGTGCACCACCACCACCACCCGGCTGTTGTTATATTCTTAATCTGGCTTTCCTCTACATTTTTTTTTTAATGTACATTGGCGTTTTTTGCCATGGTTGTGGGGTCCCCTGGAACTGGAGTTACAGACAGTTGTGAGCTGCCATGTGGGTGCTGGGAATCGAACCCTGGTCCTCTGGAAGAGCAGCCACTGCTCTTAACTGCTGAGCCATCTCTCCAGCCTTTCCTCTACATTCTCTAGGTGTTTGAATTTTCTCCTGCTGACTTCTCTAGCTATTTCTGGTGGTAACAGTTGGACATTTATTCTCATTGCTATGTAGTATTGCATTATACTAATTTACCACAGTGTTTTTGTTTGTTTGCTTTACCATGCAACTGACGTCCCAATAAGAAGAAAGTCTACCATTGAGCTATATCCCCAGCCCCAATATGGCTCAACAGTGGTTGAAAGTCATCTTTGTCTGCACAGCAAATTCCATGCCACTTTGAACTACAGGAGGGGTCACTGACATGGCACAGGAGTCAGAGTGTTTGCCCCACAAGTTTGATGACCCAAGTGTGATCCCCAGAACTCAAAAGAGGAGAAAACTAACTCCCCAGCTTTGTCCTCTGACCTCTACATGTGTTCCCCAGCCCCCAACATACATACATATACACAGGAAACAAAAACCGACACGCTCCCTCACTTTCAGGGATCTTTACTTGGTGACTCAGCTCCCAGGTCTGTTACATACTGATTAGTGTAGTAGACAGTGCCTGACATCAAGTTGGTGTTTGTTGAATGAAGAATGGTCCCCCGACATCCCCTGGATGCTTTGACTCCCGGATGCTTAACTAAAATTTGAGGTATCTCAAATTCTTTGTCTCTGTCCTTGGACGTTGTTCTAGATCATTTTCTTTTACTTGGAATGTCTTCTCCTTCTGCCTCACTACCAAAGTCTTTCAAGGTTTTCTGACATTATCTTCTTGATAAATCTTTCCCAACAGGTGGTGGTGGCGCACACCTTCAATCCCAGCACTTGCAGAGGCAGGCAGATCTCTGTGAGTTAAGGCCAGCCTGGTCTACAGAGTAAGTTCCAGGACAGCCAGGGCTACACAGAGAAACCCTGTCTCAACAAAACAGAACAAAACTTCCCTTATCACCTCAGGCTAACATGTTTCTCTGTTTAAATTCTTAGACACTGTAGTATTTATACACTATGGCTGTTATTCTGTGTTGTCCTGTGATAGCTACTTACACATTTGATTACCTCCTGATATACATTGTTAACTTACTGAAGACTGGCCCTACTTTATACATGGTGTACCATTTGCATATGCTACTTACTTAATAAATCTGATTAATTGGAAAAAACTATTCAGGCTGTATTAGATTTGCTGGGGTGGGAGGAGGGCTGTGGGGGATAATAGCCCACTCACAAATGTGCTGAATTCCAATGGTAGTCAATTTTTGACTCACAATTCCGTGAGTCAGCAGTTTGGAATGTGTTCTTCTAATGGTCTCACTTTGGGTAGATTATGTACATGCAGTTTGACTAAATGGTTTGGATGGCCTAGCCCACCTCAGTCAAATGTCCAGAGGTTGGTTGTAATTACTGGATGTGACATGTCTCTAGCAAGCTAATTTTGATTCATGGGCCATCAAAGCCTGATGACCTGAGCTTAATCACTGGGACCCATACAGTAGAAGGAGAACACTGACTCATCAAGTATCTTCTGACCTCTATATGCACACGTGGCACACGTGGCACATGTGCCTAACACACACACACACACAAATAAATAAATGGAAAAAAAGGATCATTTAAATACCTTTCCATGATATCTGGCTTCCAAGAGAGTATGAATACTAAACTCCAAATGTGCACAATGTCATTTCTGCTATATTCTATTGTCAAAGCAAGTCGATGGAAAACTCACAATGTGAAAGGAAACTATATAGGGCGGGATTATTATGGCAACTTTTGGAAGAAATTCAGCATAATGATTCTGGGTTTCGCTGGGTGGTGGTGGTGCACGCCTTTAATCCCAGCCCTGGAGAGGCAGAGCCAGGTGGATTTCTGTGAGTTCGAGGCCAGCCTGGACTACCAAGTGAGTTCCAGGAAAAGGTGCAAAGCTACATAGAGAAACCCTGTCTCAAAAAAAAAAAAAGATTCTGGGTTTCTTTTGAACTTTGATTCAAATAAGAACTCAAAGCCGGGTGGCGGTGGCGCATGCCTTTCATCCCAGCACTCGGGAGGCAGAGCCAAGTGGATTTCTGTGAGTTCAAGGCCAGCCTGGTCTACAAAGCCAGTTCCAGGAAAGGTGCAAAGCTACACAGAGAAACCCTGTCTGGGGGGTGGGGAGGAAGACAACTCAAAAGTATGTTGTTATCAAAGAAACCATTTCCTAAGTATTTTTCTGAATCATACTAGCCTTTATCTGGGGGCTTGGTCTGATGGTACACGCCTTTAATCCCTGCACTAAGAAGGCAGAGGCAGGCAGATCTCTCTGAATTTGGGGGTCAGCCTTATCTCTATAGTAAGTTCCACAACAGACAAGACTTTATAGTAAGACCCTGTCTCACAGACACTAGGGATGTTGGAGGTGGAGGCTGGAGAGATGTTGGAGGTGGAGGCTGGAGAGGTGTTGGAGGTGGAGGCTGGAGAGGTGTTGGGGGTGGAGGCTGGAGAGGTGTTGGAGGTGGAGGCTGGAGAGGTGTTGGGGGTGGAGGCTGGAGAGGTGGCTCAGAGGTTAAGAGCACTGGCTGCTCTTCCAAAGGCCTGTATTTGGTTCCTACCATGCATATTTCCCAGTTCACAACTGCCCTTAACTACAGTCTAAGAGGATCTCATGCTTTTTTTTTTTTGGCCTCTATGGCCACCTACATGCTTGTGGTGCACATCACACACACAAACACACACACACAAATAAATAGAAATACATTGTTGGGTTGGGGATTTAGCTCAGTGGTAGAGTGCTTGCCTAGCAAGCGCAAGGCCCTGGGTTCGGTCCTCAGCTCAAAAACAACAACAACAAAAAACATTGTTTTTAGGACTTTGAGTTTCTTAGGGACTGCTACTTGCCCAATATCACATATTAATTTGATGTCATGTTAATTATACATCTGCTTCAATGATTTAAGGTAAAAATCTCAGTTCCTGGGCTGGAGTGATAGGTCTGTGGTTAAGAGCACTGGCTGCTCTTGCAGAGGACCTGGGTCCAGTTCCCAGCACCCACATGGTGGTTCACACTCATCTGTAACTCCAGTGGGAGAGGTTATGACCCCCACCCCCATTCTGACCTACATAGGCATCTGTCACACATGTGCTACACAGACATACATTCAGGCAAACACCTTACAAACATAAAAACAATAAATCTAGCCGGGTGGTGGTGGCGCACTCCTGTAATCCCAGCACTCGGGAGGCAGGTGGATCTCTGTGAGTTCGAGGCCAGCCTGGTCTACAAAGCGAGTTCCAAGACAGCCTCCAAAGCTACATAGAAACCCTGTCTCGAAAAACCAAAAAACAAACAAACAAAAAACCAAAACAATAAATCTAAAAAAAAATAAAGCTCCAGAATATTTTTTGTCAATTTATATTTTACATTTTAAAAATTATTATTTATTATTATTGTTATTATTATTATTGTTATTATTATTATTATTATTATTATTATTCCTGGCTGTCCTGGAACTCACTATGTAGACCAGGCTGGCCTCGAACTCACAGAGATCCGCCTGCCTTTGTTTCCTAAGTGTTGGGATTTACCCCGTTTGAGCTTTCATTTTTGGCCTCCTCGCTAAGTCCCAGCTACTCTGCGTGTTTTATTTTGTTTTTTGGTGTGTGTATGTCTGTGCACCATATGTGTGCACCATGTGTGTGCAAGGCCCTCATAGGCCAGAAGAGGGCGTCAGATCCTCTGGAACTGGAGTGAGTGACAGACCATTGGGAGCCACCAATATGTGCTAGGAACTGAATTCAGATCCACCACAAGAGCAGCCGGTGACCCTAACCACTGAGCCAATGTCCACTTCCTGTATTTAGTGTTTGTTTTTTTTTTGGGGGGGGTTGTTTGTTTGTTGTTTTAGCAATGTATAGGAAAATATTTAAATGGGGGCGGCTTACAGTTTCAGAAGTTCAGCCCCTCATCACCGTGCATCCTGTAGCCCATCCTAATTTCCAGCTCATGGCAGTCTTCCTGACTTGCCCTTCTGAGTGATGATGTTGTTGGTGTACGCCACCGACTTAGGGTTCTATTGCTATGTAGAAACAACATAACCATGGAAACTCTTTTTTTTTCCTGGTTTTTCAAGACAGGGTTTCTCTTTGGAGCCTGTCCTGGATCTCACTCTGTAGACCAGGCTGGCCTCGAACTCACAGAGACCCGCCTGGCTCTGCCTCCTGAGTGCCGGGATTAAAGGTGTGCGCCACCACCACCCAGCAGGGAACATTTTCTTTCAAACTACCACAGCCACCATCCCTCATGTGCCTTGATATTATTTATGTGGCAAAGATATGGTTTTGGAGACTGGACATGTTACTCAGTTGGTAGAATGCTTGCTTAGCACTCATGAAACCTTGCTAATAGCCCCAGCATTATATAAGACAGGTGTGATGGCATATGCCTAAATTTCAGAACCAGGGAGATGGAGGAGGAGATCAGAAGTTCAACGTCATTCTTAGTTAATTTGAAAGAACGATGCCAACTTGTACTATGTGAGACTCTGTCTCGAAGATTAAAAAAATAATAAGTAAAAATGGGATTGATAATCAACAAGACTGGGATTGCACTTAAATTCTACCATTTATTAATTGTATGCAATAAGATATGGAGTGAGCTCTTAAACAGTTAAATCCTCTGTAAAATGGGTATTATGATAACTAAATTAAAGAAGAATCCATTTAAAAGCTCCAGCATATTTTTTGTGATATAACAAGGCTGAATACATTTCCCCCCTTATCTACAGTGACTGCCCAGATTTCTAGCTCTGTAGGAGTCTTACTTTCTAATAATCTTTTTGGTTTTTTTTGTTTGTTTGTTTGGTTTTTTCGAGACAGGGTTTCTCTGTGTAGCTTTGGAGCCTTTCCTGGAACTCACTCTGTAGCCCAGGCTGGCCTCGAACTCACAGAGATCCGCCTGACTCTGCCTCCCGAGTGCTGGAATTAAAGGCGTACGCCACCACTGCCCGGCTACTTTCTAATAATCTTAATTTGCAGCTTCTGCCCTTGGAATTATATTCACTTTGTGAGTTAATATATTCCTAAATTTATCTTGAGGAAAACAGTGCCACAATATTCCTCTTATCGTCCTGTTAAAACTCTGACCTTTTGAAGTCTGAGCTCATTTCTGGATATCCCGAGTTTAGGGAATTAGAGTTCCCTTTGGCCCTCACACTTACAATCTGCATGGACTGACAGCCGTAGGCCTTCTTACCTAGTGTGACAGCCTCCCAGTTTTTAGGTTATAAGAACTTTCAGGACACTTAATCTCAAATTGAATCTGGAACAGTTTCCTCAGGACAAAAAAAGGAGAAGCTGAGAACTGAGGTAACTAAGCCTGGACACCCAGTTATCACTTTAACCCATGACTCTGTTCACCAAAGTGCCTACCAGCAAATGTTTTTTTGTTCGTGGGTAGGGTTTGGGGTTGTAGTTTGCTTTCCCCTGGCTGTATGTACCTACTGAGGTAATCCTCAGTCCTTTCAGCTTTAGATTACTTGAAGTAGAGACTGGATGGTAGCTGTTAAGGATATCTTTTCCACTAAAATATACATATAAATATAATAACTCTAATAACTTAGAGTTACAGGGGGAGAAAATTGGTTTTTGGAAAAGGAAGCTGAGAGCTGGGAGGGAGGTGGTGGCTTGTGCCTTTAATCCCAGCACTCAGGAGGCCGAGGCAGGTGGATCTCTGAGCTCAAGACCAGCCTGATCTACAGAACAAATTCCAGAACAGCTAGGGATACACAGAGAAACCCTGTCTCGAAAAACAACAACAACAACATAAAAACAAAACAAAACAAAACAAAACAAACAAAGAGGAAGAGGAGGCTGGATCTGCAGTTAAGATCACTGGCTGCTCTGGCAGAGGACCTAGATTCGATTCCTAGCACCCACATGATGGCTAACATCTGTCTATAATTCCAGCTCCAGGGGATTCAACACTTTATGACCTCTACAGGTACTAGACATGCACAAGGCTTTGATCTGGAAGATCCAACCCTCAATGAGGCTTTGGTAATGGTCACGCCTACAAGGCAGGGCTGAGAGAGGACGCTGAAGACCCGGGATCCGGATGCAGGGGCTCTCTTGGTTCCTGGGCCCTGGATGCTGGAGGTAGACCAAGCAGAGTTCTCCAGAGAACACCGCCGGACTGCGCCATACCTTTCCCAGACCCTGCAACCTACCTATCCCTTCATTTGTAAGTTACCCCACAAAATAAACCTCCCTTTTAACTACGTGGAATGGCCTTAATAATTTCATCAATATCGTGCACATACATACATGCAAGCAAACACTCATATAGATAAAAATAAGTATTTTTTAAAAAAGAAAGAAAAAGGCAGAGAAAAACCAGGCTTGGACACAGATGAAGGAAGAAGGAGAAGATGTCACAATTTAGGAACCATGGCCCTATCAATCAGTTTTTAAGCAAACATGTAATCATTCCCCTAAATGGTATCTATAATGTAGTACAAATTCACTCATCTGCTTAACAGTCAGATGTTAAGCATCGGCAATGTATTAGGTGTTGAGGAAGGTGCCAAGATTATAGTAGGAAATGGGTTAAAAATTTATAATCTATACAGTGGCTGAAATCTCAAATAACTGGAGGGGCATATTATACGTGTAAGTTTCACAAACGGCCAGAGTGGCAGCAAGTGCCTTTACCTGCTACGCCATCTTGTTGGCTAATAATAGCAAGATTTTATGTGGAGCCTATTTCCTGTGAGATACTGGTTAAAAAAAAAAAATAGGAATGCGTCAATCCTACTAGGTCTTGGAGTACAGGCCTCTAATCCCAACTACTTGGGGAGCTTAAACAGGAGGATTGGTTGGAAGTTCAAGGTTGCTGGGTTTACAGAGTAAGATCAAGGTAAACTTCGACAATTATGGAGAGTCTAACTCAAAGTGGAAAAAAAAAAAGTAAAGAGAGAACTGGGGATGGGGTAGTTGGACAAATGGCTGAGTCTTGAAGAGCTTTGTCTGCTCTTTCAGAGGACCCAGGTTCAACTCCCAGCAGCCGCATGGTGGTTCACAACCATCTGTGACTCTGGCCCAGGATATCTGATGCTCTCTTCTGACCTCCGAGGGCACCAGGCATGCATGTGGTACACAGACATACATGTAGGCAGAGTCATAAACAAAGAGAGAAAGACAGACAGACAGAGACAGAAGGACACACAGAGAGAAATGAGCTCATGAGTTGGGAATATAAATCAGTGATAAAGTGCCCTAGGTTCAATTTCCAGCAACACACACACACACACACACACACACACACACACACACACACACACACAAAACCAGAAACCAGTCATTAACCAAAAATAAACCTGAGTCACCAGTGTTTATCTACACCTGATCTGTCATTTCAGTGAGAGTAAATGAGCTCATGGTTTTGAATAGTAGGCGTCAGTATAAACTGTTACCTGACCTGCTCAACCAGATTTTTGAATCTAAGATGCCATGAAAGCACAGCAGCCAGCTAGTACAGAATTTTAAGCTATGTTACAGAAGGGCCTGGTCAATTGGATAAGTCTAGTGGTGTAATGCACTTGCCTAGCATACACAAGTCCTGAGTTCACTCCCCAGCACTGCAAAACACACAAAAGAGAACCCTGGTTATCCAAGCTTATTCTTACATCTCTATTTTTATGACATAATGAGCTTATGTACGCCACATGCAAAGTAAGGATTGGGGAAAGTGGTCAGTGGGTTCCAAGTTACAGTTAGGAGTTAGGTCCTGGTGCTATTTAATAATGCATGTTTCAAAAGAGCTGGAACAAAGGATTTTGAATACTCTCACTACAAAGTAGCTATAAGTGCTTGAAGAAGAACTATTCTGCCTGATGGTGGTGGTGCATGCCACTCTGTGAGTTCGAGGCCAACCTTATCTACATAGTCAGCTCTAGACCAGTCAGAGCTACACAGAGATACCCAGTCTCAAAATAAACAATACATAAGTAAATAAGGAAACAAAGCAAAACACACCACATGGTACCTGTATTAGCTACTTACCATATTGGGGGAAGAACGTTCTTGACAAAAGCAAGTTAAGGAAGAACGTCCCAGGGTACAGTCTGTTATGATGAGGAAGCCATGGTAGGGAAGCTGAGGATGGTCGCTGGTCATATACTGTGGTGCTCCTTTTTATTCAGGGCAGGTCTTCCCAGTTTTAATCTTTCTAGCTTAATTAACCTAATCTAGAAACTTTCTCATGGATATGCCCAGAGGCTTGTTTCCATGTAGGTTGCAAATTCCAACAAGGTGACAATGGAGATTTAAACACCCTAGTACCCATAAATATGTGTAATTTTCAGTGCCACTTTATATATATATTATACATATTAAGTGTATATAAAATCCCTATACATTAAAAAGCCCCAGGGAGTATAGTAAAAAGAAGTATAAGACTCTGTAATAGAAACTATAAAATAGAGCTCAGAGGAATTAAAGTCAAATAAATTTAAAATATTTTCAAAGAAATGTAATAAAAATGTATTTAGACCAGATAGTCATATGAAAAGAATTAATCTATACTTTATACTATGTCAGAATTAATTGCAGAAGGGTCATAGCCATAATGATGAAAGAATAATAAAGCTTTAATATAAGTTTAAAAAATATTCCCTTATAATTAGGTGATGTAATTCAATTTATATTTTATTGCTGACATACTGATGACAACCATCTGTAGCTCCAATTCCAGGGGATCTGTTGCCCTCTTCTGGCTATTGAGGGCACTGCACACACATGGTGCTCATACACATAAAATAGTACGTCTTACAAAAAGGAAAAATAGTTTCTACATAATAGAATAGCTCTAGGCATCTTTAAATTTTAAAATTATATTCATTTATTTGTGTGGGGGCACATGTGGAGATCAGAAGACAACTTGTGGTTGGTTCTCTCCTTTCACAGTGTAGATCTTGGGGATCCAACTCAGGTAGTCAGGCTTGATAACAAACAACCTTACCTCCTGCCCCACCTTGCTGACCTTAGTCATCTTATAATTGATATTTCAAAGTTATTTTTTGTGGCTTTTACTAACCCATGACCTATTTACAAACATTTGTATTCCAGAAAGAAACTGTAAAGCATGAAAAAAACATATTTAAAATGAAAGATGTTTTGAGGCCAGCTTGGTCTATGGAGTTCCAGGATAGCCAGAGCTACATAGTGAGACCCTGTCTCAAAACAAAATAAATTAAAAGAAATGATAGTTTTTTTGCATTAATTCCATCTGTATTATAACAACCACACACACAAAAAAAACCTGTATAACACACACACACACACACACACACACTTGGGACAAGGGCTTGTGCAGTCCAGGCTGTCCTTGAAATTGATCTGTAGCTGAAGATCACCTTCAGCTTCACCCTCTAGCCTCTGTCTCTCCCTGTTTCCTGAGTTCTAAGATCACAGGCCTGGGCCCTCACCCAGGGGTTTTGCACTTGGGTCCCTTAGAAGGCCCTTTGACAGGTAGCTGTGTCCTCTGAGTTGAAACTTCCCTTCCCATCAAGCTATGGGATTTAGTAGGCTCTGGAAAGGGAGAAAGTCACAAGATTCACAGGTTCCCCCAAGTTGTGCAGCATTCTGATTACTCTTCTTCCAGCAAATTGCTTAAAAGCAGCAATAATCCCCTTACCCCTCCCCCGAAGTAGAACATTATTGTACTAATGAAGTTCTTAGGCAAAGATAATACAAGACTAATTTCACTTACGTTTGTATAATCTCATTTCAAAGCAGTTTATGTTATCTCATTTGATCATTCTTAGGAACTCAGAATTGTCATGTATGTGTCAGAGAGGCTGAGGCAAGAGCACCAAGAACTTGAGGTCATCCTTGGCTACTTAGTGACTAGGGGACTCATGTCTTTAATCCCAGCACTTGGGGGGGCAGAGGCATGCCAATCTCTGAGTTCGAGGCCAGCCTGGTCTACAGAGCAAGTTTCAGGACAGCCAAGGATACAGAGAAACCCTGTCTCAAAAATAACAAAATAAATATAAACAAAATCAAAACTCCCCAAGCCAAGAATTCTACATGGCCAACAAATGAAGGAACCAACCAGGCTTAATACTTGTCTAATTCCAGATCAGTGTTTCATATTTACTTAATTCCACTACACATACTGTCTCACACCTAAATACATATTGCCTGTACAATAGGTTATTAACATTCTAATCTCTTAAAAAGATTTTATTTGTAATTGTGTGTATGCTGTCTGTCTCTGCATGGGAAGATGCACATGAATGTAGGTGCCAGAAGAGGATGTCAGATTCCCTGGAACTGGAGTTATAGGTGGTTGTGAGTCATGCAGTGTGGGTGCTGGGAACTGAACTCAGGTTCTCTGTGAGAGAAGTATGAGATCTTAACCAATCAGCCATCCCTCTGGCCCGTCACTCTGATCTGCCTCAAGTCTGCAAAGAAAGTTAAACATATGTCTTAGGGTTTCTTATTACTCTGAAGAGACACCATGACCACAGCAACTCTTATAAATAAAAACATTTATTTAATTGAGGGTGGCTCTCTCACAGTTTCAGAGGTTCAGTCCATTATCAGCAGGATGGGGAGCATGGCGACAAGCAGGCAGATGTAGTTGATGCTGACTTAGAGGCAACAGGAAGTCGACTGCCTATCCAAGAGTGAAGCTGGAGAAAAGAGACCTCAAAGCCCCCACAGTGACACACTTCCTCCAACAAGGTCATGTTTTCTAATAGTGTCACTCCCTTTGGGAGCCATTTTCTTTCACACCACCACAACATAGTAGGCTTTCTTTATTATTCGAATTCCATGATTCTAGTTCTAGAACCTCCAACCGTAGAGAGAATGACTTTTGTGGAAGTGTTTGTTTTCTCTAGGAATTCATCCTCTTTCTAACAATATCTACTAAATATAAGAATCATACAAACACAAAGAAAATGATATGGGCTTTACCTTTGAAGAACTCAAAATTTAACCGTGTTTAATCATCAAGAAAATAGAAGACAAAATGGAGTAAGTGCTGCCATAGGATTTGTTCTGGGTAGATGAGGAGGTACTTCTGAACAAAACATGGCGCCTCCAATCCAAATAAGAGCTAATGGTTTGAAAAACCAAAAAAAAAAAAAAAAAAAAAAAGAGTTAATGGCTCAGAGGGTAAAGTGTATGCTACACAATTATGCCTACCCGACCTCAGGCTCCCAGGAGCTATGTAGAAAGCCTACTGTGGTAGTATGATGCAAGGTGGAGATAGCGGGATCCTAGGGGGCTCGTTGGCTACTCTAGCCAATTGGTAAGTTCCAGATTCAGTAAAAGATCTTGTGTCAAAAAATAAGGTGGTGGAGGGGCTAGAGAGATGGCTCAGTGGTTAAGAGCACTTGCTGTGTGCTCACAGAGAAGCAGAGGTTGGATTAGCTTCTACCTAACAAGCTGAGCATCCAGAAATGCCTGCTGAGTTCAGCTCTGAAGGAGCTAATGCCCTCTTCTGGCCTCCAAATGATCCAAGGTGTACACATGGGCGTGCGCGTGCCCCACATACACACACACACACACACACACATACACACACACGCGCACACACACTCACGGGCACGCACGTGCACGCGCGCACACACACACACACACACACACACACACACACACACGCACACAAGCACATTATATTCTTGTTTGCTTGTGTTTCACTCTAGCCTAGATTGACCTTGAACTCATGGTAGTTTTCCTCCCAAGTGCTGAGATTACAAGATTACAGGCATCATCATACCTAGCTTTCCCATTTTTTTTTTTTTTTTAGACAATGTTTCACTGTATATCCCAGGGTTTATTTGAAATCACAGAGATCCATCAACCTCTGCTTCCTGAGTGCTGGGATTAAAGGCCTTGCATGTACCACATGCCTGGCTATTTATTTATTTAGGTTTTTCGAGACAGGGTTTCTCTGTGTAGCTTTGTGCCTGTCCTGGAACTCACTCTGTAGCCCAGGCTGGCCTCGAACTCACAGAGATCTGCCTGCCTATGCCTCCTAAGTGCTGGGTTTAAAGGTGTGCACCATGGCTATTTATTTATTTATTTGTTTGTTTGTTTATATAAGATCTTTATTGACAGACAATTCACATAGTATACAACTTTCCTGTTTGCACAGTTTGATAGACTTTACTCCAACATCCTCATAGGCCCATGACAACATCACCACTTCCTTTTTTAGAACATTGTTGTCTTCAATTTCTTTCTTTCCTTTTTTTTTTTTTTTTTAATGCCGAATGCCGTTTATTGAGGGAGGGAGGAGGTCTTAAATACAGGCTTACAGCACAATGGGAGAACCCTGGAGGGCAGAAGTTCGCTTCTGATGTTTTACAATCTTGCATCTAAACTATTAGCACCCAATATGCTGGATACACAGACAAGGAGCTTCCCTTAAGTACTCAGGAGGGTGGAATCTCACAGGGAATTAGAATAGGGATATCAAGGTCAAGGTCAGCAAGCAAGGCAACAGCTACCCAAAATGAGGGCCAGGGTCCTACATGTGTGTGTGTCGTGTCCCCCCCCCCCCCCGCCACTTTACTAAAAAAATGAGCTTCTGACTTAGGTTGTGTGGGACGTTAGCAGGTGACCCCCCAGGCATTACCCATCTCTGAATACTCATTATCATATAGGCTCAATTGTGTGAGAGCTGCAGAGTTAACTGTTGCCAAAGATCTCTAAGTGGCGCTGGGCTTGTAATCTGTGTTTTTGACACAGAAAAGACCAACAGAAGTCTTAACCCACCCATGGCTGGTAGGCTAAAGGCAACTGAGCCATTCCCTTCCTTAGCGAGTTTTTTGTTTGTTTGTTTGTTTTTGTTTTTTCAAGACAGGGTTTCTCGGTGTAGCTTTGCGCCTTTCCTGGATCTGGCTCTGTAGACCAGGCTGGCTTCGAACTCACAGAGATCCGCCTGGCTCTGCCTCCTGAGTGCTGGGATTAAAGGCATGCGCCACCACTGCCCGGCCAAGTTTTTTTTTTTTTTAAATAATTTATTTCTATATTTTATGTATATGAGTGCTCTACCTGCATGACAGAAGAGGGCATTGGATCCTACTATAGATTTTGTACACCACCATGTGGTTGCTGGGAATTGAACTCAGGTCCTCTGGAAAAGCAGCCAGTGCCCTTAACCACTAGGCCATCTCTCTAGCCCTGGCTATTTATTTTTTAATGTTTGTGTTGTCTATTGATTTTCATCACTAGTACTGATGTATAAATATCAAATTCCACTACAGGGCAAGTCAACCAGCACATATTATGCACCAGTGATGTATCAGGTTCTACACAAAAAAGTATACAAATGTATGAAAGGATTCAGGAATATAACTCATTTGTAAAGAGTTTTCTGTGTAAGCATGAATCCTTGAATATGATCCCTGCATCCATGTAACAAGAGCTGGGCATGGTGTTGAACATTTGTAATCACAGTGCTGGGGAGGAAGAGAACCAGGGGATCCACGGAGCTCCGCAGTCAGGCAGCCTATCCTGCTTGGTGAGTCCCAACCAAACCCAGCAAGAGACTTCATTTCAAAATATAAGGTGGAGTCTGTGGTGATGGCTGTCCTGGAACTCACTCTGTAAACCAGGATAGCCTTGAACTCAGAGATCTGTCTGCCTCTGCCTCCCCGAGTGCTGGGATTAAAGGCAAGTGCCACCACATCCAGCAACTAGACTTTAATCCCAGTACTCGGCAGGTTGAAGTAAGCTGTTTGTTGGTTCAAGGCCAGCCTGGGAAATATAATGAGTTCCGAGATCGCCTAGGTTATAGAAGGAGAACCTGTCTCAAAAATACAAATCTTGAGCCAGGAGGTGGTGGCACACGCCTTTAATTCCAGCACTAGGGAGGCAGAGGCAGGCAGATCTCTGTGAGTTCGAGGCCAGCCTGGTCTACAAAGCCAGTTCCAGGAAAGGTGCAAAGTTACACAGAGAAACCTTGTCTGGGAGGGGGGACAACTCAAAAGTATGTTGTTATCAAAGAAACCATTTCCTAGGTATTTTTCTGAATCATAATAGCCTTTATCTGGGGGCTTGGTCTGATGGTACAAGCCTTTAATCCCCTCACTAAGAAGGCTGCCTCGAAAAAATCCCCCCCCCAAAAAAATCTCAAAACAGAAAATTTTAATCAGTAACACTCAGGTTCTATAATTTTATTTGAATGCAAGATAGTATGATAATGCACGTAATAGCTTTCTCACTAATTATTATTTTTATGTTCCCCTCCTGCAAAACATTTAATCTCTGCATCAATCTGACATGCAAAATCTTCCAAGTGCTGTATGGTAGCTCTCACTAATCACAATATTATCAAGTATATAGTATAAAAATGTTTTAAAAACTGTCCCCATAATTCTAGTGCTTAAATGAATTTTATTTACTTGAGATCTACATCCATGTAGGTTTTAGAGTCATAAGGCGATGTGGTATGATTTCAAATTTTATTTATTTATTTGTGACTAACGGGGTCTCACATGGACCAGCCTGGCTTAGAACTTCTAGGTACCTAAGCATGACCTTGAACTTCTGATCTTACTGCCTCTAATCTGGTCTCCAGCAACTAGTCCTGTTTATGTAGTGGTAGGGATTAAAACAGGGATTTGTTGGGGTTGGAGAGATGGCTCAGAGGTTAAGAGCACCTACTGCTCTTCCAGAGGTCCTGAGTTCAATTCCCAGCAACCATGTGGTGGCTCACAACCATCTGTGATGTGATCTGGCACCCTCTTCTGACCTGAAGGGATACATGCAGCAGAACACTGTATACACAATAAATAAATAAATCTTAAAAAAAAAAATGGGATAGAACCAGGCGGTGGTGGTACATGCCTTTAATCCCAGCACTCGGGAAGCAGAGGCAGGCGGATCTTTTTGAGTTTGAGGCCAGCCTGGGCTACCAAGTGAGTTCCAGGAAAGGTGCAAAGCTACACAGAGAAATCCTGTCTTGAAAAACCAAAAATAAATAAATAAATAAATAAATAAATAATAAAAAATGAAATTACCTTAAAATAACTGGATGGAATTAAAAGCAATTCAATTTTTCATGTTTGCTATCTGTTTTAAAAACAATGAGGCAGACAGGCTCGATCTCAACAGGTCGAGGTTGCTTTATTGGAACAGCGAGGGTCTCCAATCTTTCCTGTGTGATGAAATCTGGGTGCATTTAGAGGGCCTGGGGGACATGTATATGCATACACATGTATGTAGGTAGCTACCAGGAAGTTACAGCTCTTCTTTTGTGGTTTGATCGGAAGTGAGGTGGGCTGCTTTTCATACCCAGCCAGGCATATTGTTCTTGTAGATGGGGCCAAATGGTCAGGCTAGGGCCAAGCAATTTTCTATGGCTAGTGGCTATTGCCCAGTACAGCATGACTCAATTTCTCATGACCCGAGGCTGTTACTTAACATCTATAAATTGTGTGTAGGAAGCAGATTATCTGTTTTAAGGTTTATTTTTTATTATGTGTATACCACATCTCTGTGTGAAAGCATGTGAATTGTAAGTGCCCACAGAGGCCAGAAGAAAGTGTCAGATCCCCTGGAGGGACAGTGGTTTGTGTGTAGGGAAATTGAACTCAGGCCCTCTGGAGAGCAGTAAGTTCTTTTAATGGCTGAACTATTTCCTATTTCTACAGCCTATCTTCCTTCCTTTTAAATTATGCTCTTTTGAGGCGGGCTCTCACTTGATGCAAAAAACACAGCTCTTAACCCCACAGGGATAAGAGATGGTTTATTTCAGAGCCAAATATGAGTGACTATGGCTTGAGAATAAAGATTCAGGTTACCTTAAATTCCATGTTCCATTGTGGTAGCTTCATTAAGTTTTTTTGGTTTTGGACAGGGTTTCTCTGTGTAGCTTTGGGCCTTTCCTGGAACTCGCTTTGTAGACCACGCTGGCCTTGAACTCACAGAGATCCTCCTGCTTCTGCCTCCCTCCTGAGTGCTGGGATTAAAGGAGTGTGCCACCACTGCCCAGCCTTCATTAAGTTTTATAGTAACGGAACAAAGAAAATCATAAATGTGTAGACCAGGCTGGCTTCAAACTCACAGAAACCACCTGCCTTTGCCTCCCCAGCATTGTGATTAAATGGCGTGTACCGCCACACCTGTCTAAAAAGGCACTTTACAAATACATTAGGTGTGTAGGTTGTAAAAAGTGAGGAAACCTTAGCTAATAGGCATCTTAGGGACATCTGAGGGCTTCTTAGAAGTCTTTTGGTTGGTGTTAGCTAGGATTCTGGACATTCCAAGAGGTTTACCTAATAGTCACAAAGATGTTCGGTCACTCACAGAGGTGGGTATTAAATGACTATTTAGGGAGCTAACTGGTGTCAAGACAATTAGTGTCTGGACTTGCAATATTCCAATCTCTCCAAAACATTGTGATTGACCAATCAACCATCCTGTATAGTCACAGCCTCTTTTCAGGCACTCAGGCTTACCTGGAACTCACATTGCGAAAGCTCAGACTGGTGCATGAGCCTCCTTCTCTCCGTCTCTAAATGCTGGGATTTCAGAAGTGAACCACCACACCTGGCTTTAAAATTTAAAAACAAAACCAAACCCAGAATGGTTTCCATTAGTACCATAGCCTGGAAAGCCAGTTTCTTTGTGGAAATGAAACCAAGGTCCTAGGTCATTCCAGGCAAATGCTCTCTCTACCACTGACCTGCATCCCTTACGCCTGAAAAGTCCCATTTCTTTAATCTAGACATAAATGTAGAGTAGGTTGGGCGTGGTCTCTTCACAGATTGCTCGGCTTGAATAAAAGCCGCTCAAGAATCCCCCAAAAGCTCCTTCTCTCTCCCGCCTAATATATAAATGTCTGCGTGTTTTGACTGCATGCTATGTGGAGCACATGAGTGCCTCGTGCCAGCGTAGGTCAAAAGAGCGTCAGATCCCTGGAACTGGAGTTATGGATGGTAGTGAGCCGCCACGTGGGTGCTGGGAACCAAACCTAACTCCTCTGCAAAACGCAGCAAGTCATTAACCGCCGGGCGACCGGTCTCTCCAGCCCCTCTGTGGCTTTAATGAAACGCCTGGGCCTGTGGTTTCCTACTAAGAATCACTGAACAAGTGAATGGTCTCGGTTCCTCGGGGCCAGACACTTTCAGGCGGCACCACAGACTGCTTACAGGACTGTTTGCAGCAGGGAGGAGCCGGCAGGTGCCCGGGCACACCGTGCACCGCAGAGGCGCAGGCCCTCTTAGGCGGGCTCGGGCACTCCTGCCGGCGGAACCGCTCTGCGCAGGCGCGGCAGCAGCGCGACGTCCCTCACTTACGGCCGAAGCGGTTCGCGCTGGGAGTCGGTGGCGCCGTGCAGGGCACTTAGGAACCGACAGCCTTGGCGCGGGTAATCAGCTCCCCGTCCTCCTCCTCCCACGGCTCGATCCCTGGGACGACCTCCGAGCTTTCGCGATGCGACGCGGACGGCCAGTCCGTGGACCGTCCCAGCCCGCGCGTCTGCTGCCCGCGGGGGTGAGGGGCGGGGTCCCGGGCTGGGCTGCACCGCATCCTGGCGTCTTCCACTTGAAATCTCCCGGGTAACTAACTCGCGGCTCTTCTTGTTTTGCAAGACTGGTATCCGGTTGACTGCGGTTTGCAGGGTCCGCCATGGAGTCAGAGCAGATGCTGGAGGGACAGACGCAGGTACCAGGAGGCCCTTGGATTCCGAGTGGCGGTGTGCAGGGAGGCAGCGCGGAACGGGCGGATGTCTCTCTCGCTCTGTCTGTATTTTGTTTTCTAGGTTGCAGAAAACCCTCACTCCGAGTACGGTCTCACAGACAACGTTGAGGTAACTCGCCCGGTTCCTCTGCCGCATCTATGGCTGTCTTGAGAGCTGGAGAAAACTTAGGATCCGTTTACTAGGTTACTCTGCACGAGGGAACACTTTGCTGCCGTGATCTCCCGTAGTATCAGATTATAAGCGGTTTCTTTTACCCGCATGCTAATACTTGTCTAAAAAAAAAAGTACTTTGTAAATGAATGACTAAATCCCGGAACCAGATCTGGGTAGGTTTGGTTAGGAAAATAGAGGCTTCCTGGAGGAAATTTGTGTGTGAATAGGAGACTCGAGGGACTAAGTTTGGATTAAAAAGAGGGCAGGAGCGTTTCCAGGCAGTTGTTGTAGAAACAGGTGTTATTTAATTCAACGCTTTGCTGTTTGTGTGATACACACTCGACCAATTTGAATATATCTTCAGCCCCAGGATGCTTAAAGTTCAGTAACCTGTTCAAGGTCACTAGCAAGCTGTTTTCTTTTTGATTTAATGTATTATGTGTGTGTGTGCGCGCGCGCGAGTGTGTGTGTGTGTGTGTATGTGTATGTGTGTGCACGTGTGTGCAAGTCAGCGGGCAACCTTACAGAGTCGGCTTTTTCCTTCCATCCTTAGGTGGGTTGTGGAGATGAAATTCAGGTTATTAAGCTTGGGTGTAGCAGGCACCCTTACCCACCGAGCCATCTTATCTGACCTAGAGTTTGTATTTCACTGTTGGCAGGTTGACTTTTTTCTTGCAAAAGGATTGCATTGTATTTGTGTGAGCTCTTCCTCTCTCTCTCTCTCTCTTTTTTTTGTCGGAGCTGAGGACTGAACCCAGGACTTTGCACTTGCTAGGCAAGCGCTCTACCGCTGAGCTAAATCCCCAACCCCACTCTCTTTCTTTCATTGTATATGTATATATGTTTCTTTTCTTTCTTTGTTTATTTTTCTTTTTCCTTTTTTTCTTTGAGATAGATTTTTCACTATGTAGCTCTGACTGTCCTGGAACTCACTATGTATGTAGATCAGCCTGGTCTTGGATTCACAGAGATCCACCTATGTCTGCATACTGAGTGGTGGGGTTATGTGCCACCTTTCCTGGCTTATGTATTTCATTTTTAATACTTTATTATATATATGTGTGTTTTTCCCCAGTATATGTTTGTTCATAAGAAGATGGTGGCAGATCTCCTGGAACTTGAGGTATAGACAGTTGTGAGCTACAATCTGTGTGATGGGAATTGAACCAGGGTCTTTTGCATGGTCCTGTCTGTCTGTCTCTGTTTTTTGAGACAGAGTTTGTCTATGTTGCCCTGACTGCCCTGGAACTCAATCTGTGGACCAGGCTGGCCTCTGCCTCCCCAGTGCCACCACCACCTGGCCATATCTTACATTCTTTCTGCTTCATGTTCCACAGTGTTCCCTCGGCCTTACTGGGGGGTTAGATAGAAATTTTTTTAAAAATTATTATGTACACAGAAGAGGTTGCCAGATCTTATTACAGATGGTTGTGAGCCACCATGTGGGTGCTGGGAATTGAACTAAGGACCTCTTGAAGAACAGTCAGTGTTCTTAACCTCTGAGCCATCTCTCCAGCCCAGATAGGAATTTTTTTAGGGCTGACTGCTAACACTTTGACTAGTCCTGAGTCTTCATTTCTTGCTGCCCACTGCAGAAATGGGCTTCTCTAGCCAAGACTGAGAACATATATACACACACACACACACACACACACACACACAGACACACACACACACACACACACATAAGTGTGTCTCTGTGTGTGTGTGTGTATCTTGTTTGTTTGTTTTTGGGATTTTTGAGACAGGGTCTGTATGTTGTCTTGTATCTCCTATAACTCACTGTGTAGACCAGGCTGGCCTTGAACTGAGGTGAGGTTTACTTGCCTCTGCCTCCTGAGTGCTGGGATTAAAGGTGTGTACCACCATGCCTGACAATATATATTGTGTCTTGATCTGTTTTTGTGGGTTGATTTTTCTTTGTTATAGATGTTTTGTTTCTTTTTCTACCTAGTAATTTCTTTCTTAAAACATTACTATTTTCTAAAGATTTATTTTTATTTGTGTGTGTGTGTATGCCGTATCTGTGCTGGTGGGATCCCTGAGGCCAGAAGACTGTCAAATCACTGGAGTTACAGGTAGTTGTGGGCTTTCTGGTGTGAGTGTTGGGAACTGAGCTTAGGTCCTCTTCAAGAGCAGGAAAGTGCACTTTGTTTTTTTCCCCAAGATTTTTCAGGCTGTTCGCAGTGGCACACACCTTTAGAAATCCCAGCTCTGAGCTGGACATGGGAGGCACATACCTTTAATCCCAGCACTCTTGAGGCAGATGCAGGAGGATTTCTCAGCCTGATCTACACATTGTGTTTCAGGACAAGCAGGGCTGTTACACAGAGAAACTCTGTTTTGGGAAACCAAAAGAAAAAGAAAAGAAACCCCAGTTCTAGGGTGGTAGAAGTCTCTCTCTCTCTCTCTCTCTCTCTCTCTCTCTCTCTCTCTCTCTCTCTCACACACACACACACACACACACACACACACACACACACACACACACACGCATGACCAAAAGAAACTTGGAGAGGGAAGGGTTTATTTCACCTTACAGCTTGTGGTCAGCCCATCATCTAGGGAATTCAGGGTAGGAACTGATGCAGAGGCCATGGGGGTGATGCGGCTTATACTGGTTTGCTCAGCTTGCTTATAGCACCTAGGACCAGCAACCCAGGGGTAGCATCATCCATAATGGGCTGGATCCTCTCATATCAGTCACTAATTAAAAAAAAAAAAAAAAAAAAAAAATGCCTCACAGGCTTGCCCAGAGCCAGTCTGGTGGGGGGATTTTCTCAAATGATGTTCTCCTAGCCTGTGTCAGGGTGACATGAAAGCTAGCCAGCACAGTGTATGAGTGTTTTGCTTGCACGTATGTATGTGTACTACAGGCGTGTTTAATGCCTGTCGAGTTTAGAAGAAGGGGCAGATCCTTTGAAACTGATTGTGAGCCACGGTGTAGGGGTTGGGAACCAAACCTGGGTCTTCTGTGATCTTAACCAATCACTGAGCCGAGCTCTCTAGCCCCCTTTATTTTTATTGTTGGTGTGTGTTTTGAGTTGGTTCTTCTCCATTTTATTTTATTTTTATCTTTTTGGTTTCTTGAGACAGGGTTTCTCTGTGTAGCTTTGCACCTTTTCCTGGAACTCACTCGGTAGCTGGCCCTGAGCTCACAGAGATCCGCCTTCCTCTGCCTCCCAAGTGTTGGGAATAAAGGCGTGCACCACCACCGCCTGGCCAAATTGACTTTTCAAGATTTGCTTCAACCATTGTCTGGTGGAGCCAGAGCAGCAGTCTTTAATTTAGGCCTGTTTTCATCATTTTGAGTATTCTAATGTTCCATGTATTTTTGAGGCTCTGCTGCTCTGGATCATGGGGACACCAAGTGTTCCCAGTGTGTGCGCTGCGGAAGCGTCCCTGTGACTTCCAGGTGGTTTTCCTCATGGTCTCTGGCAGCTGTACTCATCTAGAGCAGAAAGCAGCCTCACATTGTTGAGTTCCCTTCCTGCCCGCACAACCTTCTCCTTGTAGTACTCTGCCTTGTAAACTGGAGCTGTTCTGGTTTCTCCCAAGTTCCAACACTTGTCTTCTCAATTCAGGCGACTGCTAGACTCTGCTTAGGTCCCCTTTAATGCTGCATCCAGTCAGTTTTCCAAGCAGGGACAATCATAGGGTTTGCCTCAGTTATGTATGCTTTTGTTATAACTGTAATACACTGTAATAATCTACCCCACCCCCAGACATGGTTTCTCTGTGTATCCTTGGCTGTATTCTGGAACTAGCTCTGTAGACCAGGCTGGCCTTGAACTCATGGAGTTCCACCTGCCTCTGCCTCCCCAGTGCTGGGATCATAGGCGTGTGAACTACTGTAATAATTGTTTTTGTTTTTCACCCTAAACTTCCCCTGAGTTCTCTCCCCCTTTTGCTGTTATTGTAGTACACTGTGGTCTTTCTGTTTTTGTGTTGGGTGGTATGTTTGTACGTTTTTAGTTTAATCCGTGATAATTGGTTGTTATTTTTCCTGTTGTGATAAAATATCCTGACAAATGCAACCTAAGGGCAGGAGGGTTTATGTTGGTTCATAGTCGTGGGGTACAGTCCATTAGGTAGGGGAGTCAGAGTGGGGGAGCTTGAAGCAGCTGGTCATCTGTGCCCACAGTCAGGAAGATTGAGTACAAGGAATGCTCCTGCCCAGCTGGTTTTCATCTTTTTATGTGGTCCAGGACAGAAGCTTTGTGAAGGTTGCTGCCCCGCCTTCCATTATGGTGGGGTTGCCCTCCCTCAATTAGCCTAAGAAAGATAATCCCCCAGAGGCAGGCCTAGAGGATAACCTAATCTAGCTAATCCTTTACAGGTGTGCTTGGAGCCTTATTTCCTACTTGCTTCTAGATTGTGTCAAGTTGATAACCAACATTGACTGGTACATTGACTTAACCAAAATTAAGCATAGCGATTGGCACATGGTAGGTATCCAGCCAGTGCTCGATTGAAATTAGTTAAGGAGGGTATTCTAGGAACTGTTTGTTTTGGTAATGATTTGGTTAAAAAAAAAATTAATTGTATGTGTGTGTATGTGCCGGAATTCTAGGCATTTGTGAGCCGCCTGGTGTGGGGTGCTGGGATTCAATTCTAGTCCTCTAGAAGAGGAGTACCCACTTTTTGTATGTTGTGACAGGCTTTCTCTGTATAACAGTCCAGGCTGTCCTGGAACTGACAGTGTAGACCAGGCTGGCCTCGAACTGGCAGAGATCCACCTGCCTCTGGAGTACTGGGATTAAAGGTGGGCTGCACGGCTGCCCAGGAGTACTCACTCTGAATCACCAAGTCATTTCTCCAGCCCTCTTAAACTGTTTTAAATTTTTAATATTTTTGAGATAGTCTCTCCATGTATCCCTGGCTACCCTGGAATTCATAGAGATCTGCTTGCCTCTGCTTCCTGAGTGCTGGCAAGATAGTTACTTGTAGCTCAGGCTGGGTTTGAACTCACTATATAGCAGAGAATGATCTTGAATTTCTGATCCTTCTGCTCCCCCCCCCCCCCGTGCCCCCCACAGGGTTTCTCCGTGTAGCTTTGTGCCTTTCCTGGATATCGCGCCATAGACCAGGCTGGCCTCAAACTCACAGAGATTTGCCTGGCTCTGCCTCCTGAGTGCTGGGATTAAAGGCGTGCGCCACCACCGCCTGCTGTTTCTTATGGAGGGCATTTTAATATATGAGCTGTCTGAGCGGTCTTTTTATTATTATTATTATTATTATTATTATTATTATTATTATTATTATTATACAAATACTTGGATAAGTTAGGACTGTATTCTTTACTAAGATCAGGAAGTATTTATTGGACTGGAGAGATGGCTCAGCAATTAAGAGCACTGGGTGGCTTTTCCAGAGGAACCAGGTTCAATTCCCTACACCCACAGGCAGTCAGTTTCAGGTGACCTGACACTTTCATACATATATACATGCAGGCAAAACATGAGTGCACATGATATAAAAATAAATCATTAAAAAATAATAGTAAGACTTTGTTGCTGGGTGGTAGTAGCCCATGCCACCTTTAATCTCAGCACTCAGAAGACAGAGGCAGGCAGATCTCACTCTGAGTGCAAGGCCAGCCTGGTCTACAGAGCAAGTTCCAGGATAGCTAGGACTACACAGAGAACCCTGTCCCAGAAAACCATAAAGTTAGGGATTGGGGCTGGAGAGTTGACAAGTGTTAAGAGCACTTGTTTTTGCAGAGGACTGGGCTTGTTGGATATCCAGCACCTTCATAGCAGCTCACAACTGTATGCAAGTCCAGTTCTAGGGGATCTGATTCCCCCTTCTGGCATCCTGGGGCATAAGATTTATATAAATCCATGTAGGCAACATACTCATGCCCATAAAATAATAAAATAAATGTAAAAAAACAAGGAATTTAGGCTGTAGACGAATTTTTTTTTTGTCTTTTTTTTTTTTTTCCGAGACAGGGTTTCCCTGTGTAGCTTTGCGCCTTTTCTGGCTCAGATCCGCCTGCCTCTGCCTCCCAAGTGCTGGGATTAAAGGCGTGCGCCACCACCGCCCGGCCAGACGAATTTCTAAATGGTCTTATTAATAGAAAACACAGAGCCAGTTAAAGGGGTGAAAACCTGAGAGATCAGAGGAGTAGGAACAGCCACATGCTAACCTCACCTCACCAGCTCCTCAGCTTCCAAAAGGCAATCTACTTCCTGTCTACCCAGGGCTATCTACCTTGCTCTTCTGCCATCTGATTTGTTCTTTCTGTCCAACTACATCACTTCTTCTTCCTGCCCAGCTCTGTCACTTTCTGTCTGTCTGTACAGACCTCCAGACCTTCATGGTTAACTAGTATTGGAATTTAAGGCCTGTGGCTCCACACCCAGCTCTGTTCCCAGTATGGCCTGGAGTTCACATAGACCCAGACAGATCCCAGCCTTCCAACTGATAGAATTAAAGGTGTGTGCTACCATCGCACGACTTTTGTGTTTACTTACAATGGCTGGCATTTTCCTCTGATCTCCAGGCAAGCTTTATTTATTGGAGCGCAAATCAAATGTCACCACATTAGGGATAGGCTTGCATTTCTTTTGGAGGAGAGGTTTGCTGTCTGGTATCATTGTAGTCACGATTTGCTTTCCTCTTAGTGTTCTTTTCCCATTAGTTTTTGTTTTGCTCTCAAAATAATCTTGTACTTTGGAAAATTCATGCTTTTTTCTTTCTTTCTTGTCTTTTTTTTTTCCACATCTCTAGAGGATAGTTGAAAATGAGAAGATTAATGCAGAGAAGTCTTCCAAACAGAAGGTCGATCTACAGTCTCTGCCAACCCGTGCCTACCTGGATCAGACAGTTGTGCCTATCTTATTACAGGGTCTCGCTGTGCTTGCAAAGGAAAGGTGAGATAACACTGTCTGTGACTTGGAGATATGAGGTGGGACTTCCACACTCAAAATTCTATTAGTTGATTATGGTGGTTCTTTGCTGTGTTTGTGGTCAGTGATGTCAGCCTTGTTATTTTATTTTAGGATTGCATTTGTGTGTGTGTGTGTGTGTGTGTGTGTGTGTGTGTGTGTGTGTGTGTGTGTGTTTTGTGGTAGACATAAGAAGGATTAACTTGTAGTTAGGAGTCCAGTTCTGTCCCTCCACCATGTGGATCTTGGGGATTGAACTCAGGTCTTCAGGCTTAGTGTCAAGCACTTTTACCTGCTGGAGTCATGTTACTGGCCCCATTGCTGTTAAACTTTCATTTTATTGACTTATTTTTGAGACAGGGTTTCTCTGTGTAGCCTTGGATGTCCCGGAACTCACTCTGCAAACCAGGCTGGCGTCAAATTCAGAGATCCACCTGCCTCTGCCTCCCAAAAACTTTTATTATTTTAAAAATTTGTTATTCATTCTATGTGTGTTGGTATTTTATCTGGGAGCATGTCTGTGTGTCATGTGGGCTAGAAGAAGATGTTGCATCGAGTTTGGAGTTACACAGCTGATTGTGAGCCACCATGTGGGTAGATGCTGGGATTTGAACTCCTGTATAGTCTGCAGGTAATTTTGTAAAGTTTTTACTTAAGGATAACATTGTTCTAGGTAGTCTACACTGATACATATATATCTCAGAGATCCACCTGCCTCTGCCTCTATAATGTTGTGATTAAAGGCATGTACCATCACCACTCAGCTAATTGTTATAATTGAAATTACAATAATACTACAGTAAACCTAGGCATTTTACCATTGCTCCTTTTTAGACATGTAGCCTTGGCTGGCTTTGAACTCACTGTGTAGCCAAGGATGATCCAGTGCTTGGATTATGGGAAGTATGATACCATATCCGGTTTATGTGGTTCTTGGGATTGAGTTTAGGGCCCTGAGTATGCTATACAATCACTGCCTGCTGAGCTATATCCTTGTGTATTTTTTATTTTTATTATTATTAATTTTTTGAGACAGTCTCAAATAGCTCAGGCTGACCTTGAACTCTGATTCTTTGGCCTCTAACTGCTAATTGCTAGGATTTCAGTTAGGTTTCACCCAGATCCATTTTCCATATTGTTAAACATTTAGCTCCATTTTCCTTTGTTACTATAATTTATTTCATACCTTTCTGCTGGGCTTGCTTGTTTTTTTAATGACCAGTCATCAAGAATTGATTTTCTAGTTTAATGAAGTTTGACTTTATACAGTATTTGACATACTGTATTTGCTGTAATTTGTATTTCTGTCCAATATTTTTCCCTTAAATTTTTCTAGTGTCATTGTAGTCTCAAGTACAAGATTATTATAAACTCTTCTGGGCTTCAAACTGAGGACCCTGCTCATAATACACAAACATTCCGCTATTAAGCTATGTTCCCAGCTGGCTATAAAGGACTTTTTTTTTTTTTTTTGCCAGTACATTTGTTTATTAGCAGTTATTTCTTTCTTCAGGAGCAGTTCTCTTATTTCTACATGTATCTCAAGAGTTTCTTACATGAACTCTTTTTTTGTATTTTGTTTTATTTTTAGTTTCTAATGTGTGTGTGTTTTCATCTGCCTGCATGTGTGTCTGTGCACCACATGGATGCCTGGTGCTCACAGAAGCCAGAAGACGGCATGGGAACCCTTGCAACTGGAGTTTCACTGGCTGTTGGGTTACAGTGGGTGCTGGGAATTGAACCTGGATCCTCTGAAAGAGCAGCCAGTGTCCTCTACTGCTGAGCCTTCACTCTAGCCCTATTCCCCCACCCCCCAGGAGGTTTTGGACTCCTCATTTGCATACTGTGTCCTGAGTACTGGGATTACAGATGTGAGCTATTATATCCAGCTTCTAATTTCTTTTTTTTTTTTTGTAAACAAATAAGCAAATTTGTTTTGTAAACTGGTCAGTTTCTACTAGGTGTGTGCTATGTTTTAAATCTAGGACAGTAATAATCTCTGTAGTAAATGGACATAAATTAGTAACATAGATTGGATTTTGTTGTATTTAGTTGTGTGTGTTCACGAGAGTGTGTATGTATGTATATGCATGTGTGTATGCCAGGGTGTGAGTGTAGAGGTCAGAAGACAACTTTTAAGAGTTGTTTTTCTCTTTTTACATGTGGGTTATGTATGAGGACTGAATTTAGGTTATCAGGCTCGGTGGCAGGGGTCTTCCCTGATAAGCCATCTTGCTGGCAGAGATTGATATGTTAGTTTATATAAAAGTTGTATGTCCTGATGGTGGTGGCACATACCTTCAGTCTCTTCACCCAGGCAGAGGCAGGCAGATCTTCTCATCTCGTTGAGTTTCAGCAGGCCAAGGTTATGTGGTGAGACATTGTCTTTAAGAAACAAAGATGGGGGCTGGAGAGATGGCTCAGCCATTAAAGGCCAGGCTCACAACCAAAAATAAGAAACAAAGATGGGCTGGAGATGACTTAGCACTTGCTGCTCTTGTAGAGGACCTGTGTTTGTTAACATCTACATGGAGGCTCACAGCCATCTGTCACTCCGGCTCCAGGGCATCTGACGCCCTCTTCTGGCCTTTGTGGACATAAGCATACATGTAGGCAAAATAGACATACATGCTTAAAAAGAAACACACACACACACACACACACACACACACACATTGTCCATTGAAGTATGTGCTTGGAATACACATGGCTGTTACCAACTAAATGAATGTAATAAATATTTGTCTTTTGTTTGTGCGTGGTTATTTATGTTTATAAAATAAGATTTATGTGTGACTGAAAATACCGTGTCTCTGCTGTTGATGATTGCAATGTGGTTGGGCTGGAGTAAGGGCTTAGTGGTAGGGTGCTGCCCTGGTATGCCTGAGGTCCCAGGTTCGATCCCTAGCACCATCCCAAAAGGGAATCTTACATTTTCATTTTACCCAAAGAAGGCTGGTATGTTATAAATTCTATTTAATTTAAAATTTAAATCACTATTATTGTTTTATTGGGACAGGGTCTCCTGTAGCCTAAATTGGTTTCAGACTTCCTTGGTAGCTAGCTAGGGTGACCTTGGGCTTCTGAATTGTCTACCTCTGTTTCCTCAGGGCTATAAGTGTGTACAACCGTGCCTGATTAAAATTCCAAATACTACTGTTGAATGCTACAAGAAAAAAACTAGGACGATTTGAACTAATAATATATTTGTAAATAGAATTAATAAGCAAAGCAGTTTTTTAAAAAAATTTTATAATTAATTTAATTTTACATATCAGGCACGGATTCCCCTGTCCTCCCTCCTCCCATCCATGCAAAGAGTTTCTGTAAAATCAGTCCTTAGGTGAACTAATTATTTGAAAGTGGTGTCTATAGGCAGCTCAGAAGATTATGCTGCTATGGTGTGTTGATGTGAGCAGCTGAGAGGTTGAAACAAGAGGCCAGTGAGTTCCTGGTGGACTGGTTTGTGAACTGTTATCTTTCTCAAGAAAAGAAAAAGCATTAGGGCTCAGGTTGTGGCTCAGTGGTAGAGGGCTTGCTCTGGATGCCGTTTAAAGTGCAAAGGGAAATTTTTAAAGATTTATGTTTTATTGTTTGAAACGGATCTCTCTACATAGCCCTGGCTGTCCTGGAACATTACAGAGCTTTATAGTGCGGGCAGTAATGGCATTCGGGGTGGTGGTGCACTGGGGAGGCTGAGGCAGGTGGATCACCTAGTCTGGTGTACAGAGCAAGTTCCAGGACAGCCAGCGACTTCTTTGTCTCTACAAACAAACAAACAAACAAACAGGAAGGCAGAACCTGGAGAGATGGCTCAGCAGTTAGCCTTTCCAGAGGTTTCTGAGTTCCATTTCCAGCACCCACATGGTGTCTCACAACCATCTGTAATGGGATCTGATGCCCTCTTCTGGTGTGCAGGCATATGTGCAGTCAGACTATTCATTCATATATATATACACATTACACACACATATTACATAAATAAATCTTTTTTAAAATTTATTTTTTGTTTTGTTTTTTTGAGACAGGGTTTCTCTGTAGCTTTGGAGCCTGTCCTGGATCTAGCTCTGTAGACCAGGCTGGTCTCGAACTCACAGAGATCCGCCTGCCTCTGCCTCCCCAGTGCTGGGATTAAAGGCATGCACCACCACCTGGCTGATAGTCATCTCCCCCCATTCCCTGGAAAAAACAAAAAAAGGCGTGTGCCACCATGCCTAGCACAGGGGAATATTTTTTTTAATCATGGTGACTCAGTTGCCTGCCTGCCTGCCTTTCTTCTCCTCCCATACCTTGCCTTTGGGGGTAGGGTCTCACAAGCGTGAATCTTTGGCTGGCCTGGAATTGGCTAGGTAGACCAGACTGGTATGGAACTTGAGAGATTTACGCGCTCTGGCTCCCAAGTACTGAGATGACAGGAATATGGCACCGTGTCTGGCCTTTCTTCTGTCTGTCCTTTCACCTGACTTCCCTTCCTCCTATCCTCTCTACCTTCCCTCGTTCCTTTCCTCTCCTCCACCCCCCAGCCCCGCTGGCCTCTGCTTCTCACACGAGATGGCATTACAAGGTCCACCTTGGCTGGTTGATGCAGCGCCAGGGTTTGACCCTCTACCTTGTTCACGCCAGGTCAGTGCTCTGCTGTCTCTCCATCTCTTTACTTGGAGTTTTTTTGAGATAGTGTGTCTCTGTGTAGCCCAGGCTGGCCTCAGATTTTCCACATAAAAAGAACTTGAACTCTAGGCAACTGTCCTGCAGTGCTGGGTGCTGGGGTTACACACATGAGCGACAGCACCCATCTCTGTAGAGACTGGCTCTGCCCATGCTGTCACCCTTTTGTTTCCGACTCCCAAATTCTGGGATTACTGGTCACAGGAAACCACTCCCCACTCACTGTGCTGTGCGTGGGAGGGCTTGGGAGGGAGAACTTTGCTGTTTTGTAACTGATTGGTTTTGAACTTCATAACATAAACTTGGCTGGTTTGGAGCTAGGATTACAGACGTGCCTCTATGTTTAGTTTTTCGTATGCCTTTTGAAGCAGTAGAATTGAGATATTTACCCAGCTTTGAATATTTAGACAGATTTTCAGCAAGAATAACTTGCATAAAAGTGATAAATGTGGCCAGGCAGTGGTGGCGCACGCCTTTAATCCCAGCACTCAGGGAGGCAGAGCCAGGTGGATCTCTGTGAGTTTGAGGCCAGCCTGGTCTACAGAGTGAGATCCAGGAAAGGCACCAAAACTATACAGAGAAACCCTGTCTCGAAAAACAAAAACCAAAAAAAGGTGATAAATATGGAGTTATAACTTGTAAATTTATTTGGTTTTTTTCTCAGGTGAGAATTGGTTGTTGTAGCATCATAAATATTAATTAAAAAAATTTGACAGGCAAGATAGCTTAGTGAGTAAAGAGGCTTGCCACCAAGCCTGACAACCTGAGTTTGATTCCCCAGGACCCTACCACATAAGGGCCATGCCTCTCACAAAATAAATGTAATAAAAGATTTGAAGAAAAATTAAAGTGTCTCTTTAAAGAGAAGCAGGCTATCTAAATGAATGCTAATGCCTTTGACCAGTCATCTGTGAGTTCATGTGTGCTGATGTTGCTAATGACATGTCCATTTTTTATTTGTTCTTTTTTTTGTTTTTGTTTTTTTTTTTTTTTTTTTTGAGACAGGATTTCTCTGTATAGCTATGGTGCCTGTCCTAGATCTTGTTCTGTAGACCAGGCTGGCCTTGAACTCACAGAGATCTGCCTGGCTCTTCCTACCAAGTGTTGGGATTAAAAGTGTGCGCCACCACCATCCAGCTATTATTTTTTTTGCTGAATTATAATACTTTAGAAATTACACATAGCACTGGTGCACGTCTTTAATCCCAGCACTTGGGAGGCAGAGCCAGGCGGATCTCTGTGAGTTTGAGGCCAGCCTGGTCTACAGAGCGAGATCCAGGAAAGGCGTAAAGCTACACACAGAAACCCTGTCTTGGGAAAAAAAAAAAAAAAAAAAAAAAAAAAAAAAATATATATATATATATATATATATATATATATATATATATATATATATATTACACATACTATAGGCATACAGCTTGAGTTTTTGTTTTTAAAAAGGTTCTTACTGTGTAGCTCTGATTACCCTGGAACTGGCTATATAGACTAGGCTAGCCTCTGCCTCCAGAGTGCTGGGAATTAAAGGTGTGTGCCATCAAGAAGGGCCAGCTTGAAACTAAACACCTTTGCAATGCACACTAAGATCATGAAGCTGACCACTGCTCATATCCTAGAAGTCTCCCCGAGGTGAGCAGCATTCCATTTCTTCAGCCTGTGCTTTTGGGTTCAGTAGGTAAAGGCATTTGCTGAGCAGAGCAGACCTGGTTACCTGAGTTCAGTATCCAGAAGCCGTGTGAAGGTGCTAGGATCGAACTGCCTCCAGAGTTGTCTTGTGACCTCCGAGGGGGTGAGGCATGTGTTCCTGCCATGCATACATGCGATAATAATCAGTAAAGACTAAACAGGATAATAATCAGTAAAGACTAAACAGGACTCCTTGTGTTTTAGAATTGAGTTCATAACTGGTTTTAAGCTATAAAACAGTTTAAGCCCTTTTGAAGTTTAATTTGGGCTCCTTAGCTTGCCTGTCTCATTTACCATATTTATTACAGATAGCCTTTCACTGTGAAATGAAAATGAAACATGCATTTTTAAAGAAGGTATGTTTAAGTCCATGTAAGTACAGGACCTTTCTGACCTTGGTGTTTCTTTTGCCTTACAGACCGCCAAATCCCATTGAGTTTCTAGCATCTTATCTTTTAAAAAATAAGGCACAGTTTGAAGATCGAAATTGATTACTTGGGAAGAAAAGAAACATTTGGTTGCTACTGTAGATTTACATGATTACGAGGCAGCTTTAATTGCCGTGATTCCCCTCATCCCTCTGGAACCTTCAGGACCACAGAACTCACTTACGGAGTTGCAGAAGAGAACATATCCCCTTGTCTGATTTAATCACCATACTTATTTAATGAGTATCATCTGTGCAATTTTTTTCTCCGATTGTCTTTTACTTTGTTTTTGAAAAGACCTTCAAAATAAACTGTTAAAACACCATTACTTTATGGTTTTTATGTTTCTTTCCATGAACTGCTTGAGGTTTTGAATGCGATAGCTTTGTAGTATAATCAGGTAACGGCTACCGCATTTGCAGTATTTGACTTAATGATCTCTGAACTTGACCTCTGCAGAGGAGCTCTTTTTTTCCACTTTGCAGACAGGAAGACAGACTGGAGAGGTTGAAAGCCTGCCTCAGACAGCACTGCTGGGAGGTGCTCATGTGAGCATTCAACCCAGTTCCGCCAGTGTTCTCATAACTAAACAAGTACTCTGCTCCTTCGTATTGTTGCATCTCTGCAAAGTAGGGGGCTGAAGAGGTGACATCTTAGAGCAGTTGTTGCTCTTTCAGGGGACCCAGATTTGATTCCCAGCACCCACATAATGGCCCACAACTGTAACTCCAGTTGAGGGGATATGACCCTCTCTTCTGACTAGGCACACATAAGGTGCACATACATATATTCAGGCAAAACATTTATACATAATCTAACATTAAAAAGAAATGTGTAGTGTTTTTGTTTTGTGTGTATTCCTATTGTCCCCTATGAAGAAATTGAGATAGCTCACTGGCGCTGAGAAGGTTGTGTGATGAAAGCTAGGGAACATTATTCACTAGAATAGTTTTCAAACGGACAGTGAGTGAGGTGGTATTCTGCTGTCAGGGTGGAGCCTAAGTGGATGTGTCCATCCATCCCTCTTAATCACCTAGTTCAAACCAAGGTGAGTAATCCTGTGTGAACATATTAATCTTGCCTTTAGGTTAAAAGCCTATGCGAAGGTAATTTAATACGATATCTTCTGTAATTCTTAATGGCCGTGCACTGTGGTGCATTCTTTTAATCCCAGCACTGGGAGGCAGAGGCAGGTGGATCTTTATGAGTTTAAGGCCAACCAGAGTCACATTACCCATTCATTTTTTTTCCTTTTTGAGATAAGGTCTCTACATAGCTTTGGCTGTCCTGGACTCACTGTGTAGACCTGATTGGCCTCAAACTCACAGAGATCCTTCTGCCTCTGCCCTGAGTGCTGCCATTAAAGAATTTCATTATGACTGATGTAGAAGTGATAGTGTAGTTTCCATTTATATCTGCAGATCCAGGGTCTGGAGAGATGACTCAGCATTTAAGAGCACTCAGAGGATCTGGGTTTGATTCCCAGCACCCACGTAGGATCTGAAGCTTCTGGACTCTGCAGGCACCCCCATCCACATGTGCTACAAAGATTAAAAATAAACTTAATGGGTTGGGGAGATGGCTCAGTCTGTAAATTGCTTGCTGTGGAAGTGTGAAGATCTGAGTTGAGATACTCTACATCATGTAGAATGACAGTGTCTCCTATAATCCTAATGCTGAGGCGGCAGTGGAGGCTCCTAGGAGCTTGCCTGGACTGTCTGGTCTAAGCAAGTAAACTCTATTTGGGGTGAGAGGCCTTGTCTTACAGGGGAGCCAGCTGGGTGTAGTGACAAATGCCTTTAATCCCAACATTGGAAGGTAGAGGCAGGCAGATCTCAGGGGCCCAGAACAGCCAGGGCTAGAAAGACGCTGTCTCAAAACAAAACAAATACAAGTTTTTGTTTTCCCGAGTCAGGGTTTCTCTGTGTAGCTTTGGAGCCTTTCCTGGAACTCAGTTTGTAGACCAGGTTGGCCTTGAACTCACAGAGATCTGCCTGCTTCTGCATCTTGAGCACCAGGATTAATGGTGTGGGCCACCACCACCTGGCCAAATACAAGTCTTTTAATGATGGATACTGTTGCTGTTTCTAGGTTACTGCAGCAAAGATCAGAAATACTGTTTTGGAAGTTATATGCACTAGTGTTAGGTTCTGGGATGGTGTTTATTCTGTGCTTCATATGGACTATTAACTTTCTCCTTGCTCTCTACTATGAATAACATTTATAGAATGTCATAACCAAAATCACTAGTGTATATAACTGAAATTGTCGATAACTTATTGGTGAAATTATTAAGGCCACTCCACGTAGTTAAAAGGGAGGTTTATTTTGTGGGGTAACTTACAAATGAGGGGGTAGGTTACAGGGTCTGGCAAGGGTATAGCACAATCCGGCGTTGTTCTCTGGAGAACTCTGCTCGGTCTACCTCCAGCGTCCAGAGTCCGGGAACCAAGAGCGTGAGTACTTCCCGATCCTTCGTCTTCCGCTTCCTCCTCTGCCCCGCCATTACCAAAGCCTCAGTGGGGGTTGGAACTTCCAGGCCAATGCTGGGATGGCTACCCACTACATCTCCCCCTTTTGTCTAAATAAGAAAGTTGTAACCTAATACAAGACTATATACAAAGAGATGGTTGTCAAATATTGTCCAGGAGTAATGAGGGATAATGACCTAGATAAGTTGGAATTACGATAAGTACAAACAATATCAAGCAAAAAACACATAGTAAAATCCAGGGAAGTCTAGGGCATGGGTAGGTGGCGTGTTACAAAGATCATTCCAAAAGGTGTCCTATCCTAAAGAACCTGAGTCTAATACATAATATATCCTATCTAAGATATTATATATGTATATATACTAAGTTGTAACTATAACTGCTAATCTCCAACCTCATCAAAGACCTGAGAAGGAATATAATAATATCTGAGAAATGGGAGAAGGACGCAAGCAACTTTCGGGAGTCTTGCAAGAGTAGACAGAGACAGCTAGCAGCCTGGACAGTCACCTAACGTTTCTCAGTATCGTTGGTGCATTCAAATTGGCTACAGGCCTAGAGTATCTGGCAGACCATTTTCAGAAGCAGGAATTCTGAAAGACCATCTTACCCTGTCTTGGCAAAGTATAGTGGTCGCTTTCCTTGTGTCCCGCTTGTCCAGAAAGGACAGCATTTGTACTGTCAGCAGTTGAGGCGAGGGCAGTTCTTTGCCCAGTAGGCCATTTTGTGCCAAGAAGACAAAGACAAATTTCCAAATGGAAATGTCTTAGAAGCCCAACATTCTCTCGGGATCAAATTGGTGCTGCCAGGAGCAATTATGTCTCATGTCAACAGAATTCTAAGTTATTTAAATGCCATGTTCTCTAGGTCCATGAAGTGTTTGAAGATTACCTGTCCATCTGACCTATGTATTTATAAATCTGGATAACCTAACTAACATAATTATAGAGATGACAAGCATAGGTGACAATAACTATGTAAGTCTTATCTACCTAAACAACCTAAGGACTAAGCTTCCTATAAATAAGGCAAACAGTCTGTAAGCAAATGTACAGTAAAAGGACAATGACTTTAAATTGTGACAATACACAAAATAACTTTAACAGAGGTAGGAATGTATAGTGCAATATGCAATATGATAATAATCCTAAATATATATCAGTATACAGAATATCTTAAACAGAAGTAGAACATACATACAGTATGACAGATATAAATTCACATTTGTATCAATATACAAATATTTCACATAAGAGTAAAAATATGTGTACAATATAACAAACATAGTTCTGTATTTGTATCAATATACAAATTATCTTAAATAGGAATGTAAAAATTTTATAATTTTATCAACATATAAGAATTCATAACAGTGCAAAGGCTGCTATATTACTAAATTTGTTTACTAATGTATATGACAGTCTACCATAATATCTTATACCTATCCATTCCATTTCTTCTTTTCCCATTTTTTTTTAAGCCCGGCTAGCTCAGTCGGTAGAGCATGAGACTCTTAATCTCAGGGTCGTGGGTTCGTGCCCCACGTTGGGCGCCAGATATTGGTGAAATTATTAAGGCCACTCCACGTAGTTAAAAGGGAGGTTTATTTTGTGGGGTAACTTACAAATGAGGGGGTAGGTTACAGGGTCTGGCAAGGGTATAGCACAATCCGGCGTTGTTCTCTGGAGAACTCTGCTCGGTCTACCTCCAGCGTCCAGAGTCCGGGAACCAAGAGCGTGAGTACTTCCCGATCCTTCGTCTTCCGCTTCCTCCTCTGCCCCGCCTTGTGGGCGTGACCATTACCAAAGCCTCAGTGGGGGTTGGAACTTCCAGGCCAATGCTGGGATGGCTACCCACTACAATAACTATATATTAAAATATAAAAATGAGAATTATATATTTGTAATAAACCTCTTGAGATGAAGTTAGTATTTAGGGGAGGTGGAAGTGAATAGGTCCAACTGACTTCTTTCAAGAGGCTATAAGCTGAATGTGCTTGTACTCACAGTACTAGGGAAGTAGAGGCATGTGGGTTCCCAACAAGTTGAAGGCCAGCCTGGTCTGCATACTCAGTTCTATGCCAGTCGGGTTTATAGGGAGATCTGTACCAAAACAGCTGCTGTGGTGGCACCTGACTTGCTATTTATCCCTCTAGAGGCAGAGGCAGAGGCAGGTGGATCTCTGAGGATAGCCAGGTTTACACTAGGTGTTCCATCCAGGCCAGTTGGGGTTACATGGTGAAACTTTGTCTTAGAAAAGAAAAAGTGTATTGTAGAATATTATTTTAAGATGTGTTACATTTATTTGTGTTGTGGGACATCTGTTTAAAGATGCAAAGATGTGTTGCATTCTTTAATGTTGCATTTGTTTAACTCTGTGAAGTTGTGTTACTGTGCCTAAAACTCCTGATGAAGGAGAAATCTGGGAGGAAGACAGAAGAAAGAGCAAGAGAACAAAGAGAGGGAGATGCTAGGGGCCAGCCACACAGCCACACAGCCAGCCACAGAGTAAGAGTGAAAGTAAGATTACAGAAGTAAGAAAAGGAAAATCCCAGAGGCAAAAGGTAGATGGGGATAATTGTAAGTTAAGGAAAGCTGGTAAGAAACAAGCCAAGCTAAGGTCAGGTGTTTATAATTAAGAATAAGCCTCCCAGTGTGATTTATTTGGGAGCTGGGTGGCAGGCCCCCCAAAAGAGCAAAAACAACCATCAACAAAAGTTTATACTTGAGGGCTGGAGAGATGGCTCAGAGGTTAAGAACCCTGGCTGTTCTTCCAGAGGTCCTAAGTTCAATTCCCAGCACCCATATGGTGGCTCACAACCATCTGTAATGAGAGCTGGCGCCCTCTTCTGGCCTGCAGGCATAGATGCAAACAGACCACTGTATACATAATAAATAAATAAATCTTTTTTAAAAAGTGTATACTTGAAAACATTCTAGAGATCTTTAAAAACAGATTTAATGATATATTGGTGTGGGGATATGTGTACGTAATCGTAGGTGCCTATGGAGGCCAGAAGAGGGCATCAGATCACCCTGGAGCTGTCCAATGTGGGTGCTGTGACTCAACTTAGGTCCACTGCAACAGCAGTACATTCTTTTAAAACTTCTGAGCCCTTTCTTCAGACCAAGAACTTGTATTTTATTCGTCAATGTGGTCTTTGCTAAGTTTGATAAGCGACACAAACTCCTGGGAGAAAGAAGCAATCTACCTTCTTTTTTTTTTTTTTTTTTTCGTCACTGAAATTAACCACAGAGCTTTCCTCATAACACTTGAGAACTTGGCAAAAAGACCCAACCAAACAAAAAAAGTATATTGTTATAGCATTAAGGAACACCGCATTTGGGTATTAGGCAGCTAAACATCTACTGTGGATCTAGTTTTACGTGAAACTAAGATATACCCGTTGTATGATTTGGGCCCCAATATTTTCTGGGAGATGGGCTACTATTACACTTTTCTGGTTTGGGAATCCTGCCCATCAAAGCCAAAAACACTTCCTTTGTGATTTTACCCAACTTGGAATTCTTTGCTGCCCACACTTACGTGGAATACCGGGATTTCACCAGGTAAGTGAAGGGTGACATTTGCAGTACGCCTTACACCACCACGTCCGGCTCTTCACAAGCATTAACTCATCATAATCCCAGGTACCCCTCCTTCCCGAGTGTCACCCCCCCTCCCCAGCCCCCACTTTACACAGCAGAAAGTAACTGAGACGATCTTTGCCACACTGCAGTTACAGCTAAGATACAATTAGTAAATAGAACTGTGTCAAAGCCACTGTGAGGAGGGAGGGAACGAGCCTGGGAAGCCAAGGCTGCCGTCTGACAGCCTCCCCTACGCCAACCTCTCCCCTCTCCGGTACGCTCCGCCGCGCTCCCGGTGTCTCCAAATGCAACTTCCCAGCGCGGGCCCTTGGACATGCCTTCCGGGGCGACACCCCGAGGGGGTGGGGATCCACCAAGGACGCCCCGTGGCAGCGGGGAGGCGGGAGGGGAAGAACCCCGACCGCACTCGGCGGGCAGCAACCGCGTGTGCGTGCCGAGCCGGCGGCGCGCGGGGACCCGGCAGGCGGAGGCCGGGGGTGGGGCTGGGGGTGGGTGGGGAGGGAAGGGGTTCTCCCCGCCTCGCGGCTGCGTCCTGCGCCCCGCGCCCTGCCCCTCCTCTCCCTCCCTCCCCCAACCTCCCCCCCTCCAAGCTCTGCTGGCGCTAAACCCCGGAGAGCGGAGCGTGCACGCTGAGCCTCCTCGGAGGGCCCGGCCGCGGCGCTGGGCATGCTCAGTGGGCCGGCCCCGGTAGAGCGGAGAGTAAGGACGCGTGGGCTTCCCCGGTTCTGCCTTGCCCGGGTTCAGGCCCCGGCCCGGGGCTGTAGGGGGTTGGCGAGGGGTGGGGATGATGATGATGATGACGATGGTGGTGGTGGTGGTGGTGGCGGCACCCGCTGCCGCCCGACCCCGGATGGCGCGGGGCCCGTCCCGCTTCCGCCGTTGAGCGCGCCGCACGGAGCGGGCGGGCGGAGGAGGCGCGGGGCGGGGCCGGCGGGCGCGCGGCGGGAGGGCGGCCCGGCGGAGGGTGGGGGCGGGGCGGGTGGGGGAGGGCGCGGAGTCACGGGGGTGGGGTCAGCGGGGAGGCTGGCGAGGCCGCGCGCGGCGGGGCGGGCCGGGGGCGGCTCGCGGAAGCAGCCCGGTCAGGGCAGCACCGGTGGCTGCGGCGGCGCGGCGGCGGCGACTCGGGGGCCGGGCGGCTCGGGTGAAGCCGCCGTGGGCCTTATCTTCCGGCGGCCGGCCGAGTTTGTAGTGATCGTTCCCGCCGCCCGCCCCGGCTGCCATCTCCTCCTCTTCCTCCTCCTCCTCCTCCTCCTCCTCCTGGGCCGGGCCGGTCCCCTCCCCGCGGCCGCCTCCTCCTGGGCTGGGCCCGCGGCGTCTCGTCCCCTCGCGGAGCCGCCGCCGCCGCTGCCGCCGCCGCCTCCTCCTCATTCATCCTCGTGCACCATAGGCGGCACAGGCACCAAGATGTCCAACCGAGTGGTCTGCCGGGAAGCCAGCCACGCCGGGAGCTGGTACACCGCCTCAGGTAAGGAGCCAGGCCGAGCCGGGTAGCCGGGGCCGGGTAGCCGGGGCCGGGCGGGCGGGGACGCGGGCGGAGGGCGGCGGGCGCGGACCGCGTGCCGAAGGGAGCGGGCCGGGCCGCGCCGCCTCCCCCATCCCGGCGCTCGGGCCAGCCGCCTGGCGCCCGCGGAGTTGGGCGAGGAGTTGCCGGGCCGGGGCCGAGTCGAGCCGGGGCCGGGCCGGGGCGAGCGCGGGCTGCGGGGGCTCCGGAGGCTCCGGAGGACGGCCGCTAGCCGCGGGGAAGGACGGAGCCGGTGCGGTCCTCGTGCCAGGGACCGGCCGAGGAGGACCGCAGCCTTTGCCCTCACCCTCGAGGCACCCCGCGCCCCTGGAAGGAGTGACAGGCAGTAGTACTTTTCTCCCCCACTTCCTATTGCCACTCTAGGTCTCGCTTGGAAGATCTGTCAGCCCAGGGCCTCTAGGGGATTTGTGGCTTTGTACGCGGAGGCTCGGGCAGAGGTGCTGCCAGGCAGGGGCTCTGGGTGGCCTCCGAGCTCTTTTGTCAGTGTTTGCATTGTTAACTGTCATCCAGGGGCAGCTGGAGATGGCATCAGCACTTTGCCCCACCGAGCAACCTCTTTCCGTACCTACCCGGCGCTCAGCACCGAGTGCTGGACGACCTGCCCAGTTAGCTTACGTTTTGAGCGAATTCTGCCTTCTTGTCTGCACTCTCTTTAAAAAAAAAAAAAAAAACAACAAAAAACCATGCGGAGTTCTTCAGGTCAAGAAAGGGTAGGGACGTTTCCTTTTAGTACACAACTCTCGTGCTAAGTAAGGATTGCCTTATGAGATTATTTTCCAGGGGTCACATTTTCTGGTATGGTAACAAAGAAAAGTTCCTCCGTGGTGACTTCTGGTCTCCAGTCTATCTAGGTTTATCAACAACTGGCCCTGAACTTCATGTTGTCCTTTGCAAGTACTAGGGTTGGATAGTGACACAGTTTTATTTTATTTTATTTTATTTTTTTGAGAAAACACAAAATTTGAAAGATGTTTTCTCTGAGATTGTTCGACCCGCTTCTGAAGTACTTTCACCTTACTGGTTCACGGGGGATTTGCCCTACTAAGACACAAAAGAATTACACTTGGGTTTGGAGCTACTGCATGAGATAAGTATGACATTTGATGCCTACAGTGTGGTTCCCTTCATGATCCTGAAGTACTTCATACTTTTAGTCAGTTCTCAAAGCCTGAGAATGTCAGTTAAGCTATTCTTGTGTCGGTATTGGGGAAACAGAGATTTAGTCCTGTATCCAAGAGTAGTAGAGTGGCAAAACAGGAATTGAACAAGCCACCGGATCTCTGGCTCTTGAGTGTGCCCCCTCCCCCCCCTTTTTTTTTTCTGGAGACAGGGTTTCTCTGTGAAGCTTTGTGCCTTTCCTGGAACTAGCTCTGTAGACCAGGCTGGCCTCGAACTCACAGAGATCCACCTGCCTCTGCCTCCCGAGTGCTGGGATAAAAGGCGTGTGCCACCACTGCCTGGTGAGTGTGCCCTTTTTAATTCAATTAATATTATTCATTGTTAAACAGCAGGCTTATAAATAAGTGCTCCCTCCTCCAGTATGTTTTGGAGAATTAGACAGTCACATTTTTCATATTATGACTATCTTTGGCTATATATATATATACACACATATATTTTCACAATAAATATTCATTGTGCTTTTTCCAGACAGGGTTTCTCTGTGTAGCCCTAGCTGAGTTCTGTAGACCAGGCTGGCCTCAAACTCACAGAGATCTGCCTGCCTCTGCTTCCCAAATTCTGGGATTAAAGGTGTGCATCACCTCCCAGTTTACATTTGTTACAAATGTTTTAAACCTTTGTTGTAGCTTACATTACAATGTGGGCAAATATTCTGGAGAGAAATTTTTAGATTGTTAAACATTTATATGGGTAGTATATAATGTACAATTGGTCTGATAACTTGTACCTGTAGTGTTAAGCTAGTGTCCCTGTGCTGAAATAATGGCCTACTATTGGGGAGGTTTTATTTGTATTCTGCTGCTGTTTCTCTAGTTAACTAGTCCATAAAGATCTGAGACCCTTACTGGGAGGGGGTGTTGGTGGTGGCAAAGGCCTTTAATTCTAGCACTCAGGGTAGAGGCAGAGGCAGGCAGATCTCAGTGAGTTTGAGGCTGGCCTGGTGTAGAGTTCCAGGACTGTTGTTAGACAGAGAAAGCCTGTCTTGAAAAACCAAAAAAAAAAAAAAAAAAAAAGAAGAATTTAATCCCACTTGTGAGGCAGAGGCAGGCGGATCTCTGGTCTACAGAGTGAGTTCCAGGTTAGCCAAGGTTACACAGAGAAACCTTGTCTCAAAAAACAAAAGAAACAAACAGAACAAAATAACTGAGGAAATATGTGTTTGTTGATTGTCATTTTGTGTCTTGTCTAGTATTCGGGTTGTACACATAGAGAGAAGAGTAAAACCACGTTGGCTTCAGTTATCTAGCTATTTCAGAAAAAAGTCCACTTATCACATACATCCATACACATATGTCTTTATCTTATTTCCAGTTTGTTAGATGTTGTTAGATCCATTGACTGAGGGGTGTAAACTACTGCCTGCCCTCCACGAATTTAGAGTTTATTTGAAGTACATTATAACTCAGAGCATCCACTAAATATCTGTTAAATTGAGATAGTACATTTAGAAGTTCTGAGGAGGGTAGAGTCATGCAGAGGTAGGATTTGAATTGTGTTCTGAAGGAAGAATATTTGTCAAGTCAGGAGCAGAAGGAAAGAACACTGGGTCGGGAAACAGCACACATGTACAGAAGCAGGTCAGTGTAAGTAGTCAATTTAAATGAGAACGGTCAGTTTGAAAGCCTGGGATAGTAGATTGGAGCTGGAGATGCTGGTGAATGTTAGGCACTATAGGGATTGTACGTGTTCAGCACAGAGCACCTATGGAGATTTTCGAGTAGGGTGTTAATACGGTGGAGATGTCATTTTAGGAACCTAATCTCATAGGAAGGTTAATCCTCATCTCCTTACCAACAAGGACCAGCAAACTAACTATGGCTCACATCCAAGTGCAACCTGTAAACCTTAAAAAGAAAAAGTTCATTAGCTAAATTGTACTTTTTTTTTTTTTTTTTTTGGAGCTGAGGATCGAACCCAGGCCTTGCGCTTGCTAGGCAAATGCTCTACCACTGAGCTAAATCCCCAACCCCAAATTGTACTTTTAAAAAGATTCATTTTTATTATATTTAATTATCTGTGTGGGACTATGTGCACATGAATGCAGATGTACTCTGAAGCTAAAGGGATTGAATACCTCCTGGAGCTGGATGTTTGAATTTTTTTTTTTCTTTCTTTTTTTTTGTTTTTTCGAGACAGGGTTTCTCTGTGTAGCTTTGCGCCTTTCCTGGAACTCACTTTGGATACCAGGTTGGCCTCGAACTCACAGAGATCCACCTGGCTCTGCCTCCCGAGTGCTGGGATTAAAGGTGTGCGCCACCACCGCCCGGCTTGTTATTATTATTATTTTTGATTTAGTTTTTCAAAATAGGGTTTCTCTGTATCTCTGGCTGCCTGGTAGACCAGGCTGGCCTGGCACTCAAGAGATCCATCTGCCTCTGTCTCCCAAGTGCTGGGATTAAAGGCAACAGTATTTTGTATACAGTTTTTCTTCAGGTAAAGTGTGGCTCTCCCTCCCACTCCCCCATTTGAGACCCCCATTTGTCTTAGAACTTGCTGTGTAGCCCAGGCTAGTCTGGAAGCTTCCCAGAGTCCTTCCTGCCTCTGTCTCCTGAGCACTGGACTCCACAGCCATCTGGGTGCAGCGGCTGTTTTCTTGTTTGTCTCTTAGAGCTTCCATTGGGACAGCCAACATTTTCCACTAGCTGCACTTCTTCTCTTTCTAGCCTTACCCTTTACTCCCACCTCTACATTGCTTCTTGAGTAATCTTTCCACTGCACCGTCCCTTTGACCATTCCTCGCTGCTCCAGGGTGTCTTTTGGAGGACGATGAAGTCTTTCGACTGCTTGTCTTCTTTCCCTGTCCTGACAGCTCGCCCCATTTCGGCCCATCTTGGTGTTACTAGCTTCAAGCAACGCTTAGCAGCTGTTCATTGTTTCCTGAAATATAGCATGATGTTTCTTATCTCTGTGCCTTTTGCTCAGACTGCTTCCTCTGTGGAAATGCCCTTAACAGGATAGTTCCTGCTCATCCTTTAGGGGTGTTTACACCTCCCAGAGGTCTGCTTTATGCCTTGCATTTTTTGATCAGTTTGTGTCCCTGTAGCACCAAGGGTGTGTCTTTGTACTTTTCTCTTATTATTTATATATAAGGTTATTGACTTCTTAAAGCTAGGAAGTTGTTTTATTATTTTTTGATACTACAAATAACCTAGCTTAGTTTTTTTATTTAATTATTGTATTTTATTTAGTTTGTATACAGGTGTGTGCATGTGCGTAGGCTTGCATGCTGTGAAGGGTGTGGGGAGAGCACAGTACAACTTGTGGACGCTCATTCTTTCTTTCTACCATGTGTGCCCTGGGAACCAAACTCAAGTTGACACAGTTGGCTGTACCTTTCCCTGCTGAGTCAGTGGCCTGAAGCAGGGGTTTTTACACAGATTCTCAGCAAACCTCTACATAAATGAGTGTTAAAAGTGCTTGGTATATAATAGGTGTGATATTTAATGGGGATTGTCACCTTGACAGGGTCTGGACTCACTGAAGAGACAAGCCTTTGGACATGTCCTTGAAATATTACCTAGGGTGGGTTCCTCGAAGTGAGAAGGAAGAGCCCACCTAAAGGTGGGCTGCACCGTGCTGGTGCTGGATTCTGTGCTGCATGGGAAGGAGGGTTCCAAGTGCCTGTTCTGCTTGCTGCCTTCTGATTGCAGATGGAATGTGAGCAGCTGCCTCCAGCCCTGCCACAGCTTTCCTGGCTCTGATAAAGTGTCCCTACAACTGTGAGCTAAAATAAACTCTTTAAGTTGTTCTTGTAAGGTATTTTGTCACAGTAACAAGAAAAGTAACTAATGGAGTGGGTAATTAGCAAGTAGTGAGTATCCACAATAAATGTGTTCAGAGAGATACTCATGTTTCAGTTCTAAAGAGCACTGAAAATAAATGACAGGACTGGCCAGGGGCTTGGGCATAATAAAGGGAGTAGGAAAGAATTAGAAATCTTGATAGCAGTTGTGGACCCATTTAATGTTAATTATAAAAAAAATGACTGGGCATGGTGGTGCACACCTTTAATCCCAGCACTCTGGGAAGCAGAGGCAGGTGGATCTCTGTGTTTGAGGCCAGCCTGAGTCTAGTGTGAGAAACCTATCAGAGCAGATGAATGTATTCCAGATTGCTAGAATGGGCCCTGTGCAGCCTGCCTCACCCCCTGGTCTACAGAGGGAGTTCCAGAACTATCAGCTATATAGTGAGACCTTGTCTCAAACACCTCCCCAAAGTGTGTGACATATGTGAAGAAAAATAGAATAGTATAGCTCTAGGTGAGTATTCTCAAACATACACACTTCTCTAACCTGCATCCAGCACTCAAAACATTAGTTTACCTATGTTCCTTACATTCTTTTTTTTTTTTTAAATTTATTTATTTATTATATATACAGAAGAGGGTCCCAGATCTCTTTACAGATGCTTGTGAGACACCATGTGGTTGCTGGGAATTGAACTCAGGACCTTTGGAAGAGAAGTCGGTGCTCTTAACCTCTGAGCCATCTCTCCAGCCAATGTTCCTTACATTCTTATAGCATGTTCACATGTTCATTGAGTTTCTTTTCTTAAAGCTTTTTTTTTTTTTGACTTGACTTGACTTGAAACTGTATTTCCTGATTGGGAGCCCCTTACAAAGGAGCCCATGGACAGGGGGTGAGGCAGGCTGCACAGGGCCCATTCCAGCAATCTGGAATACACCCATCTACTCCATGCTGGCACCAGCTGCTCTGATGGGTTCCTCACACTAGACCCATGCTCTCTACACTGGCACCAACTGTTCTGATGGATTCCTCATACTTTGGATCTAAGGAGTTCTATCATTAGCACAAAGACTCCCTGGGCTGGAAACAAGTGGGGTTCACCTTACTGGTCTGCTGGGGCCCTGTTCTGCAAGTACACACCATTGACCTTGCTGGCCCAGGGCCCAGCTCAGATGGTGGGGCTCACAGTATGCTAGTACAGCGCTAGCAGACATGGGAAGAGCATGGCCAGCCCTCCAGTCCATCTAGTGTCTTGGCTCACAGCACTTCTCAGAACAACACACCCCACTATGACTATCAGCCAGAAAGCAGCTTCTGATCCAGCTTTGGACACTGCTTCCCCTAGTGAGTCCTTGTCCTCACCATGCCCTGGGCATGACAGAAACAGCCCAGTGGCAGTGGCAGTTGGTGTTCTAAGGGAGGGAAGGCCTTCCGAGGATGGTAATGAGGATGCCACAAGAGTGAGGTCACAAGTCCAGGGAGAGAGGACAAGGAGGCTCTGAGTGGTCAGTGGGTCATAAGCAGACAGCCTCGTTTCATACTCAGCTTAAGCACTTCCATCTCAAGTTCTGAGCCTGCTTCCTTCCACTCTTGTCTTTGATGGTGGAGAAAGAGAGTCTGCAACCAAAAGAGGTAGCAGGGGCCTCATTGGGGGCCTGGTGGGCTTGAACCATCTGAACACCACCACAGGATGAAGATTAGACCAAAGTCAGGATAATACCCAGGAGAAGGGCAAAAGGACAGCTGGGTCTTCATGAAGGCTCCAACACTGATGTACTTCATTGAAATCCTTCTGCTTAACTTTGCTTTTGTGAGATAAATTCATTCCCATTACTGCAGTATGTGAATATGCCTTGTTTTATCCATTCTATTACTAATGGACATTTCATTTTTCTTTTTTTTTTTTCTTTTGGTGTTTTGAGACAGGGTTTCTCTGGGTAGATTTGCGCCTTTCCTGGAACTCACTCTGTAGCCCAGGCTGGCCTCGAACTCACAGAGATCTGCCTGCCTCTGCCTCCCGAGTGCTGGGACTAAAGGTGTGCGCCACCACTGCCTGGGTGGACATTTCATATATATATATATATTTGAGCTGAGGATCGAACACAGGGCCTTGTGCTTGCTAGGCAAGCGCTCTACCACTGAGCTAAATCCCCAACCCTGGAAATTTCATTTTAAAGTAGTTTTTCTGCTATATATGCTTTTATACTTTTATATTTGTTTTGGGTGGATGTATTTGTGACTTTTCCTGGTTATGTAATTCAGAGAATTCCTAGGCTATGGTATAGTCATATTGTTTTACTAGAATCTTCTGAAGCAAATTTGCATATCAGAATTGCATGGGAGTTTGTTGTTATACATGCTTGTATTTGTGCTGTGTTGTGGAATAGAATAATTTTTTAATTGTGTAAAGATGTGTTGCAGATTAATTGTTTCACTATGTAAAGGTGTGTTGCTTTTGTTTATGCTGCATTTAACTTTGTAAAGATGTGTTGCTGTTTTTCCTTGCCTGCCTAAGACACTGATTGGTCTAATAAAGCTGCACTGCCAATAGCTAGGCAGAGGAGGGAGAGGAGGGGCTGCTGGGCAGAGAGAAAAGGGGGCCAACCAGCCGGGGCCCAGCTAGTGAGACACAGGGAGCAGGAGAGCAGGATGAGGTAAACGAGCCTCAGGGCAGAACTTCGAGTATTAGAAGTGTGCTCATTTAAGTTAGAAAAAGAGCTAGCTAGAAACAAGCCTAAGCTAAGGCCAAGCATTCGTAATTAACAATAAGTCTCCGTGTCATGATTTGGGGGCTGGTGGTACAAGAAAGCCTGCTACAGTGCTGCCTAGTTTAATGCCAACTTGACACAGGCTAGAGTCCTTGGAAAGATGGGAACCTCAGTTGAGAAACGCTTCCATAAGAGTTGGCTGTAGGCAAGTTTATAGGGCAGTTTCAAAATTAGTGATATTGATGGGCGAGGGCCCAGACTATTGTGGGTGGTGCCATCCCTGGACTGATAGTCCTGAATTCTATAAGAGCACGGAGAGAAAGTCAGTAAGCAAGCACCCCTCTATGGCCTCTGTTATCAGTTCCTGCCTTGGCTTCTCTCAGTGGACCACAGTCATAATTCAGGATGTGTAAGCCAATAAACTTCAAGTTGCTTTTGGTGCTGGTGTTCCATCATAGCAATAGTACCCGAAGACAGTACTGTTGGTCTTTTTCTTTTCTGTGTTTTCTTTTTCTTTTCTTTCTTTCTTTTGTTTTTCAAGACATAGTAGCTTTGGCTGTCCTGGAACTCACTCTTTGTAGACCAGGGTAGCCTCTGTGGGGGCCCACGAAAGTTCCTAGTGAGATCTGAGCTTGCTTCACACAGCAGAGCTGCATTAGTATTGCTTGACCACGTGCATAGTTACTGGGTGATTGGAAGGGTCTGCACTTGGCTGAGCTAGGGGGAGGTCTTTGCTCTGCCCCTTGGCACTCCTATAAACAGCCCTTTAGAAGAGACACAAGGGGCCGATGGATTAGGGTCCAGGCCCTCCCAAACTATCCTGTTTCTGTCTGTCTCTTTCCCTCTGTCCTTCTATCTAATTAATTTCTCACTTTTCCCTCCTCAAGAGTATCCTGGGAAAAAAGTGGAAGCTGGTCCCTCACAAGCCTCAAACTCACAGAGACCCGCCTGCCTCTGCCTCCCTAGTGCTGGGATTAAAGGCGTGCGCCACCACCTCGATGATTTTTTTTTTCATTTTGTCTTATTTTGCTTTAGAGAAAAGCAGGCAAAAAAGAACAAATGAATAGGCAAACTCCTGTTATTGCGTGGTTATTGCTAGTTCTTTCTCCCTTTCCTTCCCCTTTCACACGCAGTTTCTAAGAATAGAGCCCTTTCTACTTCAGTGGTGTAGTGTGTACTTATCTTCTTCTGCAATTTGCTCTGTTTGAAGATGTAAATGACAGCAAAATAAAAATGAAAGTATCCTCACGGGGTTGGAGAGAGTGATTGACAGTTAAGAACATTTGTTGCTTTTCCAGAGGACCTGGATTTGAGTCATAGCACCTACATGATGGTGCTTAACCATCTGTAACTTTAGTTCCTGGATCCAGTATCTTCTGGTCTCCATGGGCACTAGGCGTGCACATGGTTTGCATAGACATACATGTAAGCAAAACACTCATACACATAAATAAAAATAATAGAAATTTAAAAATGCCCTGGGGCTGGAGAGATGGTTCAGTGGTTAAGAGTACTCACTGCTCTTGTACAACCTTAATTTGATTTCTGGCACCCATGTGGTGGCTTAAATCATCTGCCACTATAGCTTAACACCTTCTTCTGACCATATCCAGTATACTTGTATACATGCAGTCAAAACACTCAAACACATAAAATAAAAATAAATCTTTAAAATAAGTTTTCATGGGGCAGAGAAGATGGTTCAGTTAAGACCACACATAGCCAGGCGGTGGTGGCACACGCCTTTAATCCCAGCACTTGGGAGGCAGACAGAAGCAGGCAGATCTTTGTGAGTTCGAGGCCAGCCTGGTCTACAGAGCGAGATCCAGGAAAGGTGCAAAGCTACACAGAGAAACCCTGTCTCAAAAAACAAAAACAAACAAACAAACAAAAAGTCCACACACTACTGTTTTTTTTTTTTTTTTCTTTCTCGATGCAAGGTGTAGCCCTGCCTGCTAAGATTAAGGGTCTGCTCTGTCACCAAGACCCCAGCATCTCATACTGCTCTTAAAGAGGGGACAGAATTAGTTCCTATATTGGGTGGTTCACAACTACTTGCAACTCCAGTTCAGGAGTGTGCTTAAACTCATACAGGCACATACATATACATACTAAAATAAATCCTGGAGCTGGAGAGAGTTTAGTGATGACGAATGTGTACTGCTATTCCAGGGGACCAGATGCGGATTCCCAGCACCCACACTAGGTGGCTCACAACCACCTGTAACTCTAGATCCAGGGAATTCGACTCCTGGCCTTCCTGGGAAAACTAAAAATAATAAAGTAATCTTTAAAGCATCCTTCATTAGATTTATTTCACTGGTACACTACATGTATATATGTATAATCTCTAACCTACAATATTATTCTACCAAGTTACTATTTTCATTTATAGATATGACTCACAGAGATTGAGTAATTGTTCAAGGTGTAACAAGTAAGTGGAAGAGCTGGTTTGACATAAAAGTAAAATTTAAGGTTAGGGCTAGAGAGCTTTGGTGAGCTAGGTGCCGCCGACACTGAATTTCTCTGTTCTATTTCAAATATTTTTATAGTATATTGTGGGCACCTAACTTACACTTATATCATTTATGGCTTATGAAAAATGCTTCAATGTTAAAACCTTTAACTAGTCTTATTACTAGGTATAGGACAGTTGAGACAGTTGGGCCTTTGATCACTCCCATCCGGCCATTTTATAGCTGAGAAACAGACTCATTCATTGTATGAGTCGCACTTTTAGAAAAATATGAGCTTGGAAGTTTCAGCTATCTGGAATCAGTAAGCATCTATCTGTCTGTCTATCTATTAATCTAATCAATCTTGAGACAGCATTTCTCTGCAGCCCTGTCATCTTTAGGATTGTAAAGTAAATGTTTTTAAAAAGTATCTTTATAATTATAAAGTAAATATCTTGAATTTCAAAATATCAAAGATGAGAGAGGATATGAAAGCATACCATACTTGGAAAGCAGTCTTACCAGTTCAGTTAAACATGTGATTGAGTTTTAAAGATGAGCTCTAGGTTTTCGATTGAGACTGACACAGTCTTATACTTTTTTTAAACAAGTGGGGTCTTATGTAACTCCAGCTGGTCTTAGACTCACTGTGTAGCAGATGACCTTGGAATACCGCCTTCCTCCCCATACTAGGATTACAGGCTTGCACCACCACCTCCAGTTTACAGTTTATATGGTGCTTGGGATCTTGCCCAGGGCTTGCTAGGCAACCAGTCTACCAACTGTTACAGCCTCAGCTCCCTGGTTACATTGTGTGTGTCTTTTTCTGTTTTTGAAGAGGAGGTTGTGCCACTAAGCTAGCCTCAGGTGTGTGGATGTAATTTGAAGGAAGACTTGGGATTGGTTGACATACTTGAGGAGAATGCTCTTGAGAAAAAGATAGGTCATGGGCATCTTAAGGTTCATCACTGATCAGTTTAAGTGATGGAGTTCTAGCATCTCCAATAGGAATACATTTAAAAGTTACACATTTGCAGAAAGAAGGTTAGGAACTCAATTTTGGTTTGTTTGAGATATTTGCTGTCCAGTCCAGTAGTATAATATGAGTCTGAGTTGAAGGGAAGATGTACAGTTGTGTATTTTGAAACAGATTTTCTCTGTGTATCCCTGGCTATCTTGTGTCCAGAAACTTGCTCTGTAGAGTAGGCTGGCCTCGAACTCGCAGAGATCCTCCTGCATCTGCCTCCCAAGTTCTGGGATTAACAGTTTGTGCCACCACCACTGTTCACAGTTGGGAATTATTGGTGATAAAGTTGAGTGTCTATCTGGATGAGGATAAAGCACCACTGGATTTGAAGATGTCTGACCCTTACAACATTTCTAACAGGAGGAGGCTGTGATAAGGGAAGTATGGAGACAAATTGTCTCTAAGCAAAGAAAATGCTCAGTCGTCTTAACACAATTAAGGATGCAATTCAGTAGTAGAATGCTTCCCTAGCATGTGTGAAGCCTTGGATTCAATCCTAACTACCATTAAATACAAAACAACAATTGGAAACCATGGATCAGTGGTTAAGAACATTGGCTATTCTTCCAGAAGACCTGGTTTCAGTTCCCAGCATTCATATAGCAGCTCACACAGTCCCAGGGGATCTGATGGCCTCCACAGACACTTTACAAATATGGTGCACAGACATATATTCAGGCAAACACTAACATACATAAAAATAAAGTATATATTAAAAACCAAAACCAGTCAACATAGTTCATGTAGATTTGCCTGGGCACTTTTCTTTGGCAAATGCATATAATTCTGGTCTAAGCTGCTCTGGTCTTAGTGTTCTCTTATGTCACTGTCAGCTTCTTACTGGTTGCCCAGTTTCTGTTTTCACATGGATGAAGCAGAGAGACCTCTAAAAAAATGTAAATCACATGCAGGGCGGTGGTGGTGCACACCTTTAATCCCAGCACTTGGGAGGCAGAGCCAGGTGGATCTCTGTGAGTTTGAGGCCAGCCTGGTCTACAGAGTGAGTTCCAGGACAGGCAGGACTATACAGGGAAACCCTGTCTTGAAAAAACAGATAAAAAAGTAAATAATTTTCATGAGTGCCAGGCATGCATGTGGTACACATACATACTTGGAGGCAAAGCACTCATACATGTAACAAATACATTATGCTGGGTTTGGGATTTGCACAGATATTGAAGACGAGGCCACCAGAGTTAGAGGAGCAGAGGCAACTTTATTCCATCACTGCGGTGGTACCAGGACTTCTAACTAGTTAGGGCCATGGGTATGTTGGGTTCTGACATTGTGACCCCAAACAGAGGGAGTAGCCCCCTTTTAAAGTAAAAGACACAAGTGTGTGGGTTATATAAGACAAGGATTTTTACAATTTAAGTCTTGGGTATATTCCGGGAGTTTACAACTTGTGGTAACATTTTACAACTAGTAGTACAATTTGTGATAACAAGGTGTTTGTTTAAGCTTAATAGGGGGTTTATTTCCACAAGTTTGTGGTTATTTTAACACAGCTGGGGTCTTAATTTTTAATCAGTTGTCACTGCAGAGACCATGAACAAGGGTCATGCAGCAGAAGAAGCAGGATAGGTGGCTAATGGTCTTGAAATATTGTGGACTCCACAACTAACGTATTTAATGTATTTAACCTTTACAAAGAATTAAAACGAGATCAGATAATATTTTCTTAAAATCACAGTAAAACTTACTAAGATACAAGGTCTGTGTGCTGTGATCTCAGTTTAACTTTGTGACTTTTGTATCACACCACTTTTTTTCTTTGCTGCTGTTTCAGCCATTCTGGCCTCCCAGCTATTTCCTAGTGTGTCAGACTAGTCTTGTAGGACTTTGCTTGTCCTTCAGCAGATTGACTAATTCTGGCTGCCGATCCAGGAAAGGACATTTTTATTGACTCCTGTATTTTGTTATAGTTTGAAGGAAAAGTAGGAAGGAATGTTAAGAGTCAATGAATGTAGCTTTTGTCCTGAGAAGAGTAGGACTGGAGATACCTTTTGCTTGAGAGATTTACGGTCAAATAAGTTTAAGAAACGTAACATTTGTTTTTCTTTCTTTCTCCTGATAGCTTGCCGTAGACTTATTTATGGCTTATTATGTAGTCTGTTTGGTGAGTCTTCCTTATTCTTTTGGAAATAGTGTATCTTTTCTTTAATTGTGTGGTTGGATGCTCTCTAATTGTAATTAGATAAAGTTGGATTATTAATCTGTGTTGATTTTCTTTTCTTTTTTTTTTCTTTTTTTTTTTTTTTTTACTATTTCTAAGTATTCCTAAGCCCCGTTGAAATTTACAAGTATACTTGGGGGTTTGGTCCCCTCCCATTTTGGTTTTGCTCATTGCTTGTTTCATTTTGTTGTTTTCCAGAAAGTACGTGTCTTCCACCCCCAAGGGGTGATGCACTCCTGTATAGCTTCTGAGATGAGAGGAGAGTGGGTGTGCTCAGGGTAGTATGGCCTAAGTTACCAGTTCAGCTTTCTTATGGTTAATACTTTACATAGTTATTCCAAATTTCTTCTGTTCCTGTGATAAAACACTTTGACCAGAAGCAGCTGAGGACAACAAGAAGAAAGGGTTTATTTGGCTTCTATTTCCAGTACACTGTTGAGGCAAGTCAGGGCAGGAACTCATAAAGTAACCTGAAGTAGAAACCATGGAGGAATGCTGCTTGCTGACTCTTTCTCTGGGTTTTCACAAATTCGTGTTTGGATAGTTTTCTTATTTAGCCCAGTATCCTTCCTTGGCTGTATTTCATCTCACATTTGCAGGTAAAGGTCATGTCTGAGTTGAGTCAGTGTGGGGACTCGGGCATGAGGAATGCTGCTTGCTGGTTTGTGTTCCATGGCGTGCTCAGCTCGCTTGCTTTTAGAACCAAGGACTAGGGGTGACATGGCCCATCATGATCCGCACCCTCCTGTATCAGTTAGTAATCAAGACAGTCCCCTACAGGCATGCCCGTAGGCCAGTTTAAACTAGACAATCCCATTTCAGATGACTCCAGGCTGTCAAGTTGACAGTTAAGGCTAGCCAGAACAAGATACATGTTTTTCTGTCTATAGGTCACTAAGACTAGCCTAGGGTGTGATGACTGGGTAGAAGGACCCAAAGAATTCAGAAAAGCTGTTATACTTAAGGTTACAATTTATTACAGAGAAAAGATGCAGATTGAAATTAGTGGAGGGGAAAGCAATGTCATGAGGTGGTGTCCAAGAGAAACAGATGGAGTGGGCTGCTGTCCTTCCTGTACCCTGGTGTGTGACATGTGTGAAATACTGCATCTAGGGAAACCATCTAGATGTCCGTATTTGGGATGTTTGCGGGAGCTTACTCAGGTAGGTGGGGCCCATCTAAATGTAGGAGATGAGCAATTTATTTACCAATGCCTTCCACCTTCAGGGGGGCATGCAGTGTGGCTCAATATACCTTTAAAATGGAAATTAATTCACTGTAAATGACATTGATTGTAAACAGTACCTGAGTGTTTAATATATACACAATGTTTGTAGCTATTACCATTATCCATCTCCACAGTTTTTTCTTTCCTCAAGTGAAAGATGCTGTCTTTATTTAAATAAGGACTTCTTGTTCTCCCCAGCCACAGCAACTATTGTGTTTTGTTTGTTTTCTTTGAGTACAGTGCTTTCAAAGTTTACCTACACTGTAGCACATCTAGAAACTTTATGCATTTAAAAATATTTCATGCCGGGTGTTGGTGGCGCATGCCTTTAATGCCAGTACTCAGGAGGGAGGCAGAGGCAGGCGGATGGATCTCTGTGAGTTCGAGGCCAGCCTGGGCTACCAAGTGAGTTCCAGGAAAGGTGCAAAGCTACACAGAGAAACCCTGTCTTGAAAAACAAAACAAAACAAAACCCTTTCATGAACAATTATACATGTATATTGTGTATTTTGGTAATTTTCATCTCATTATCTTCTCTCATCTCTTTTTCACCCACACTGAACCCATTCTTCCCCAAAAATACCTCTCTTCTTCTTTTTTTAAAATAAATTTATTTATTTCATGTGCATTGGTGTTTTGCCTGTGTGTATGCCTGCTTGGGGGTGTCAGATCCCCTGGAGTTACAGACAGTTGTTAGCTACCATGTGGGTGCTAGGAACCGAACCTGGGTCCTCTGGAAGAGCAGCCAGTGCTGCCAACCACTGAACCATCTCTCCAGCCGCCGACTCTCTTATTTTCATGTCTGTTGTTTTATTTGTTTTGTGATCCACTGAGTTTAATTGGAATTCTTTGAAAGAGTGTGGGTGGGATATTATTTACTGGAGAATGGGCAGCTTAACACTGGTAGCTGTATCATTGAAGTAACTCCTCTGCATCAGCAACCAGTAATTGCCAACGAGTCCCTCCCCCATCCATGATGGGAGGTTGTTGGGTCCCATTAAGTGCAGATAACTACAGTTGCTGTAATTTCCTGAGTACAGTGGCCATGTCATGTCCAGAAGATGTGTTTTGTATCACTTCTACCATCTTCCGCCTCTTATTTCTTTCTGCCCCACCTCCTGATATTCCCTGAACCTTAGAGGGTGTGATATAGATATCCTGTTTGGGGCTGAGCACTCAACAGTTACTGATTCTCAGCACTCTGACCACTTAGGAAACTCTGAGTTAACTGCTGCCCACTAGGAAAGAGGCTTCTCTGAGCAAGGCTGAGAGCAGCATTAATTCATGACTCTAGACATAAACATTGAGGGTACAGTTTGACACCAAACAACTCCTCTTAAAGCCTGGAACCTTCCCAGCCGGGAGTGTTTGACCAGGTTTAATGTACCGGGCACCAATTCCCTTCAGTGTAGTAGGCCACAAATTCAGTTAAAAAGTGGTCGTGTTATATCATTGTACCAGTCAGCACATCTTGACTTGGAAGATTAATTAATAATAATGATAATAATTGTTGTTAGAGACAGGGTCTTCTTTGTATCCCTAGCTGGCCTGGTATTCACTTTGTAGACTAGGCTGGCCTCAAACTCAGAGATCTACTTCCAGTGCTAGTTAAATGTGTTATTTTAATTATTTTTAATCCTGTGTATGTGTGTGTGAGTGAGTATAGGTGCCCATGCAGGCCAGAGGAAATGGACCCCTGGAGCTGGAGTTAAAAATGTAGCTGTGTGCTGCTGCCTAATTCAATTCTTCTGCAAGGGTGGCAAACGCTTAACCACAGAGCTATCTCTCCAGCTGTGTGTGTGTGTCTGTTTGTGTCTATGCCTGTGTCTGTCTGTCTGTCTACTTTGTATTTTTGAGAGAGTCTCTCACTATTTGGTACTTGCTAATGAAGCTCAATGGCTGGCCACTAAACCCCAGGGGTCCCCTGTCTGCCTCCTCAGAGCTGGGCCACTGGGCCAGGCTTTTGATGACAGTTGAAGGGATTGAACTTGGGTCCGCTTGCTTGTGCAGCAAGCCCTTGGACCATCTTCCCAGCCCCCCTAGTTTTTTCTTTTGTTTCCATATCTTAGTCATGTCCTTTAAATAGTAGCTATTGGAATGTCCTTTTCTGTTAAATGCCATGTTTATAATCTCTGAGCCAGGGTATAATCATTTTTCTTCTGCTGTGGGTTAGGATTTTCTCTCTGTCCCCCTCTTTGTTACCCCCTTCCTCCTCCCCTCCCTTCTTTCTTGATAGTGATGGGACTTGAACCCAGGGCCTTTCACTGAACTAACTGCATCCACATCTACATTTAAAAAATTAAAAACAAAATTAGAAACAGTCTTATGTATCCCAGACTAATCTAAAATTTGCTCCGTGGGTGAGGATGACCTTGAACTCCTGATCATCTTGCCTCCACCTCCTAAATGTTGGGAATTAGGTATATACTACCACATTGGGTTTCTTACTTGTTTAATTCTCTCAAACATTATGTTTTGGGGTTTGTTTTGAATTCTTCATAATAGGAGTGAGATGTTTCTACCCAGGAGAGTAGAAACATCAGTGATTTATGGCCTCTGAGGACTGGAAATTATTTTTTTTACAGAAGTTGTTCTTTGTTTTGCTGTGTGGAATGTCACACTTTAAAAAAAATAGTTTACGTGTTTATGTGTATGGGTGTTTTATCTGTATGTATATTTGTGCACAGCTTATGTGCCTTGTGGCCACTGAGGCCATCAGAGGGTGTTGCGCCTGCTGGAACTGGAGTTAGATGGTTGTGACCTACCATGTGGATACTGGAATTGAATCTGGATCCTCTGGAAGAGCCACCAGTGCTCCTAATCACTGAGTCTTGTTCCAGCCCCGGGATGTCACACTCTGTGCCTGCTTGAGGAGACAGTAACTCAAGCGAGAGATCTTTCTTGATGAGTATTTTGGGGCTGGGGTGCTGGGGATTGAACCCACAGTGCATGCAGGCGTTCGACCTTTGGAGCTGAAATCACAGGCAGTTGTGAACTGTCTTATATGGATGCTGGGAACCAAATTTGGTTCTCTGCAAGAACTCTTAGCTTTTTTTTTGTATTTTGTTTTTTGAGACAGGTTGTCTCTGTGTATCCCTGGTTGTCCTGGAGCTCACTCTGTAGAGCAGATTTACCTTGAACCCAGAGGTCCGCCGGCCTCTGCCTTCCAGTGCCTCTGCCTTCCAGTGCCTCTGCCTTCCAGTGCCTCTGCCTCCCAGTGCCTCTGCCTCCCAGTGCCTCTGCCTCCCAGCGCTGGGATTACAGGCGTGCTCCACCACCTGGAGGTGTGCTCTTTCAGTCTTTTATTTTTTTTTTGCCGTGGGAAGTGTCAGGTCCCCTGGAACTGGAGTTCCAGACAGTTGTGAGCTGCCCTGTGGGTGCTGGGATTTGAACCTGCATCCTCTGGAAGAGCAGTCAGCGCTCTTAACTGCTGAACCATCTCCAGTCAGTTCCTTGCCTGCGCTGTAATCACAGCTCTATTTTATTTTATTTTTACTTAGGGTCTCCAGACTGGAACTCAGTATGTAAACCAGCAGGCTGGTCTCCATCTTGGAGTTTTCTCCCCCACACTCCCTTTCCCCTTAAGACAGGTGTTTGTCTGTATAGCCCTGGCCATTTCATGACCAGGCTGACCTTAAACTCCGAGGCATGGAATTAAAGGTGTGCGCCCCACTTTCCAGGAGAGGTCTTGTTTTAGTCTCACCACATTCATCACTCTGGCTGGAACTCACACAGGTCCACCTGCCTCTGCCTCCTGAGTGCTGGGATAGAGAGGTGTGTGCCACCATGGCCCCTGGACTGTGTCTCCTGAAAACGCTTTGCTTTGTTTTTTTTGTTTTTTTTTTTTTGGGCAGGGGCGGGAGGCCTGGGTCTCAGTATGTAGCCTTGGCTGGCCTGGAACTCATGCACTATGTAGACTGGCCATGAGTTCAGAGAAATCCACTAGCCGCTGCCTTCTGAGTGCTAGGGTTAAAGGAGTGCAGTACCAATCCTGGCCTTAAACTCTCTAAAAATTACAGTCATTTGTTTATTTGGTGTGTGTGTGTGTGTGTGTGTGTGTGTGTGTGTGTGTGTGTGTCTGTGTTGTTGTGTGTGCTGTGGCATGTGTGTGGCAGCACTTAGATGACAACTTGGAGGAGATGGTTTTCTTCTTCTACCATTAATGTAATTTTTCCCAGGCCTGCCCTGAGAAAACCCCTCCCAGAGTCCAGGGAGAAGATCCTATGTTTGGCGTGGGGTTATCTGAGGGAAAAGAATCTATGTATCTTTATCTGTTTGCTTTTTTCTTCTATGACAGAATTCTATTATATAGCTTCAGTTCCACCCTGAGTCTCAGTTCCTCTCTACTCCTTTTTCTGTCCCCTCAGCCCTGGTGATAACTGAGCTTTTGTTCTCATCTCTGTCCTCCATCTGTCCCTCGTGGCTCCCTTCCTCCTGCCCTGATAACTCTACAAGAGTTATCATCTACAAGAATTATCTGCCTTACCATCTACAGAATCTCTGCCTGGCCTACAGAAAACTGTCTTGTCCTTCCTCTCCTTGCCACTCAACTCTCTGCTCTCTGGAGTTCTGCTCCAGTCCTTAGTGCACCTGGGTATGTAAAAGCCCTATTGTCCTCAGTCGGTTGCTCTGGACTGCCACTAGGCCTTCAGACAAGGGATGGTCTGAGCTTCATTTGCACAACAAGAAGCAAAGCTATGCATCTGCAGACTACCTGTCTCCTAGGCTTAGAGAGGGAGTTAGTTACCTAGAGGATCAGCAGGTCTGAGAAGCTGGCCTGTTTGCCAAATGGTCTAGTATTATATGAGCTCTCAAGAATTTCATAGCAGAAGACAGCTGAAATATTAAAAACTGAGTTACACCAAATATTCCGTGATAGATGGCTTCCTCTAGAAAAATGCCTTGAAATTTCTAGATTTATTTAAAGATTTTAAAGAATTTAAAGATTTATTATTTATTATTATTATGTATACAGAATTTAAAGATTTTAAAGAATTTAAAGATTTATTTATTTATTATTATGTATACAGAAGAGGGTGCCAGATCTCTTTGTTGTGAGCCACCATGTGGTTGTTGAGAACTGAACTCAGGACCTCTGGAAGAGCAGTTGGTGCTCTTAACCTCTGAGCCATCTCTCCAGCCCAGGTATAGCTTTAATACACAGCTGAATCTGTATAATATATTCTTGTGGCCTGCAAGATACCATGTGGGTCCTGGGGCTTGAGTTCAAGTCATGATGCTTGGCAGCAAGTGCCTCTGCCTGCTGAGTCACCTTACTAGCCCTGTCTGTCTCCTGAAGACTAGGACTGTAAGCATGTGTCACCACAGCTGGCTTTCCCTTTCACTTAAAAATTTAAAGTGTTTTACTTACGTGTATATGTGTGTGTGTCTATGAATGAGAGGGTGTGGGATCCCCGGGTGGTTGTGAACTGCCTGCTGTGAGTGCCTGGAACTGAACACAGTCTGGAAGAACAGGAAGAGCTCTTAAGTGCTGAACTCCCTTTCCAGCCTCTTGATTTTGTGAGTTCTCACTGGGTTGCTGGCTAGCCTGGAAGCTGCTATGTGGTGTAGGCTGGCCTTGTATTTGGAGTGATCCGCAGCCTCCTGAGTTCTAGGACAGACATGGGCAAACAAGCTCACCAGACTCTAAGAAGTTGGTGATGTTCAGCAGTTTTTTTCCAGGGCTTCTGTGTGAATTGCTCATATTATGTGCTTTTGGCTTGCTTCCCAGTGTATGCTTCTAATTGTTTCATTAATTCACTTTTTACATGGCCATCTTTTCTCCATTTTGAGTTTATGATAATTAAATTTCAGATATGAACCTACTTTATTGCCATTACTGTAATATCCCTTTTATATTCTATTTTGAACATGAAAATTTAGATTTATGATTATATTGAATTTTTGTGTTTGTGTCTCCCTCCAGACAGCATATTTGATTTCATTGCCTTATTCTTGGGTCTGTTAATACGGTTTTTATTTTAGTAGTTTTAGAGTTGCTGTTATTTCTTTTCTGTCTCAGGAATTCCTGGATACTTTTCATTTATTTATTTCATACGGGGTCTTCAGATGTACAACAACATGCCTTGTTATTCCCTGTTTAGTTTTTTTTTTTTTTTATTGGTTGCTGATTTTACATATAAATTTAGAATTAGGCTTTCTACTTACTAAAACCAAAATGAAATCACTGTTGCTTTTTAAAAACATTTATTTTTATTTTATATGCACTTTTGTTTTGCCTGCTTGTATATCTGTATGAGGTGTCAGGTTTCCTGGAACTGAGTTACAGACAGTTGTGAGCCACCACATGGTTTCTGGGAATTGAACTCAGGACCTCTGGAAGAGCAAGCAGTGCTCTTAACCGCCGAGCCTTCTCTCCAGCCCCCGGTTGATGGTTTCTTTTACTCAGATTTTACTAAGCTTATAAAGAAACTTTGAGAGAAATTGTTTTTAGTCCCCCCCCCCCCTTTTTTTAATAGACATTTGATTTCCTAATTGTTTTTTTCAGTGCTAGGTATTGAACCCATGGTTTTGGGCCTACGAGGCAAGCACTCCATCACAGAGCGAGAATTCTAGCCCTTCACTATTGCTTATTTACAGGGTCAGTTTTCTTCATTAGATTTCCTTAATTATTATATGCATAGAAGCATTTTCTGTCTTAAAACTTTACTGATTTTTTATTGTTTTTAATAATTGATATTCAGTTCTGTTGCTTTTCTAGGAATATAGTCATATTTGCATTCAGTGATAATTTTACCTACTTACCAAGTTTTTGCCTTCAGTTTTTAGTTTTTTTCTTCTCTAATAGTGTTTATTGGCTAGTACTCACCTGGAGAGTAATATTTAACAGTGATGGCGATGGTGGTGGAATTGCTTCATTTGTTATGCATAACAGGGCTTTGTTTACACAGCCATTCTTTAATTTTATTATATTTATTGAGTGTGCATATGTGTTTGTGTGTACGTGTACATATACACGTGCCAAAGTGCCTTTGTGGAAATGAAGGACACCTTGCAGCAATCTCTTCTCTCCTCTACCATGGAAGATGGAAGCCCCCCCCCCCCAACTTCCCAGAGAAAATAACTTATGAGTGGACCCTGAAGTTTTTCTAGGGAACATAACTTGTTTTCTCTCTTCCTACTTACTATTTTCCCTTCTTCTACAGTGAGAATGAACAGCAAGGTATAATTCTTACTCTAAGCCACTTGTTCTCAAACTGTAGATTGTGACCACTTGGATCATCTAAGACCATCAGAAAACACAGAGATTTACATAGTGATCCATAACAGTAGCAAAATTACAGTCATGAAGTAGCAACAATAATTTGAAGGTTGGGGCCAGCACAGCATGAGGAACCGTGTTAAAGGGTCCCAGCATTAAGATGAGAACCACTGAGCTAAGCAGTGATGAGGTCTCCTGTAGTAGGTAGGGTTCAGCTGACTAGAATGTGTTGAGTGTTTTCTCAAGGTTCAGATTGTTAATACATTGGCTTTGCAGGCTATATTATACATGCCTTTGCACATATTCAGTTCTGTCTTTGAACTGTGAAAGTAGTTGTAGTTGTTATGTAATGACTAGGGGAGTTTGTCAATAAAAGTTTATTGACACAAAAGATACTGCAATAACTGTAGATAGCATGGGATGTTAATCATTATGGAAAGAAATAATACCCTTTAATTAGAAAAGGTGACATAAGTAATTTAAGGATTAAATTAGCTGCAGCTCTGAGAAAAGATGTGAAAGTTTACATATTACACAAGCTTCATCTGAAGTTGAAGTAGTCAGATTAAGTTATTGGTGACTGAAGGCACAGAACATGGTATAATTTCCTCTCTCCGTGGTGTTTGGGACTAGAACACAGGGCCTGCCTGGTTCTTGCTAGACAAATGTTCTCTACAACTGAGCCATAAAAGAGTTGATGAAATAACTTGTGCTCTTACTGCTTTTCTTATTTTATCAGTAATTGCATAATTTATCCTTCTTTTGAGCTTTTCATGACTGATTTATGCTATACTTAAAAAAATGTTTTGCTGGGCAGTGGTGGCACACGCCTTTAATCCCAGCACTCAGGAGGCAGAGGCAGGCGGATCTCTGTGAGTTCAAGGCCAGCCTAGTCTATAGATCGAGTTCCAGGACAGGCTCCAAAGCTACACAGAGAAACCCTGTTTCAAAAAACCAGCCAACCAACCAACCAACCAAACAAACAAAAAGTTTCCTTGTGGGGCTGGGGATGTAGTTCAGTTTTTAGAGTGGTTGCATAGCATATGTAAGAGCCTGGGTTTGATCCCACACCACATAAAACCAGGCATGTAAGCCCAATGCTTGGCAGGTAGAAACTAGAGACTCAGAAGTTATCCTTAGCATAGAGTTTGAGGCCAGCCTTTGATACATGAGACCCTGGCTCAAAAACAGGACAAAAATGCTCTCCCTCCCTTTCACCCTAGGACTCAGATCGGCCAGTCCTTATCTCCTGCTGCAAGTATTAAGTTGCTGGCAGTAATGCTCTGTGTCATAGCTAATCAAAGGGGAAGATTTGAGCTTTTTGTTTTTCTGAAACCAGAATAAGAAATAAAAGTTGAAAATGTATTCTAGGGGCCAGAGAATTGGTTCAGTAGTGAAGATCATTGGCTGCTCTTCCAGAGGACCTGGGTTCAATAACCCACCATCCTCCTGATGACTCACAATCATCTGTACTTAAAGTTCTGGGCATTCTGACACCCTCTTCTGGCCTCTCTGGGTACCAGGCATGCATGTAGTACACAGACAGACATATAGGTAAAATACCCAGACTCAAAAAATAAAGTGAATGAATTGATGTTTGCATGCTTTATGTTATCCATTGAGAAGCCACTTTGTGTGTGTGTGTTTGTGTGTAAGTTGAGAGGTCACCCACCCTCAAGTATTGTTCCTTAGGCTCTCTCCTAACATGGCTCCCAGGGTTTCATTTCGGGACCTGGAGTTCACTGATTAGAGTATGCTTGCAGATGAGTCACTCTCAGGAGAGTCCCTCCTTCTCCAGGTAGAGGGTTACAAAGCCCTTTCTCCAGCAAGCTGAGCCTTTTACCTGGGGTGGAACCGAGGTCCTTGTGTATATGATAAGCACTTTATTCACTGAGCCGGATTCCCAGCACACTCCCCTCCCATCTCATTTTTATACCCTTTCAGTGTTCTCTTTCTGTGCAGGTGGATGCCTTTATGGATTAAATCTCTGTCTGGTGTTTGTGTGTTTTCAAGTATATGTGAGCATAAGTCATTATTTCCTCCTTTCTAGCACATAGTATAATCATGTAGCTGTTTTATAACTTGGTCTTTTTGTAAATTACTAATTTTAATAATTTGAGATCCGTTTACATTACAAATAGGGAATATATTCTGCTTATGATAATCTTTTCAGGATCTTCAGAGGAAGATAGTTATGTATTCAGATAAAATGTTATTTGATCTTAAGTAGTAGTTTTTTTGCTCTTTAAGTTTGAGTTACATTTATCACTGGTTATCAAAATAGAAATTAAAACTGAAAAATCTTAAAGATAGTCTCCCCTCCCCCCAGGATTTCTCTGTATAGCCTTGGCTGTTCTGAAACTCACTCTGTAGACCAGGCTAGCCTTGAACTCAGATCTGCCTGCCTCTGCCTTCTGAATGCTGGGATGAGATACTTGCTTTTAATGTATTTAAGAAATGACAGAACACCTGTTAATTGAGATGACATTTTAAACCTAAATAATCATCTTGAAAACAATAGTTGGAGTGTATCCTAATTTATCTTTTCACAAATGGGAAACAGCTGATTCCCCTTTTGATCCTCTTATGATACATTGTTTTTCTTGAGGCATGTCGGTCTTGTCTGGCCCCATGTAGGTAAGTGTTTGGAAATGGCAAAGTGTTTTTAAAGACTTTCAGATACTTACACATGTCTTTTGATGCCATCCTGAAACTCAACCAACGGTAGTTTCCCTTTAAAAATCCTATTTGCATCCTGTTGACTGACATTATTACACAGCATTTAATATACATGTGGAACTGTCAACAGAGCCAAGATGGTGCACCCCTAAGGGTCGTTACTTAAGAATTGATTTCAGTCCCTCTGGATAAGTGAGACAGTTGAATAGCTTGAACTGTTTGGGAGGCACCCAGGAGGCAGTGGGACCCGGACCTGTCCTTAGTGCATGAGCTGGCTGTTTGGAACCTTGGGCTTACACAGGGACACTTTGCTCAGCCTGGAAGGAGGGGACTGGACCTGCCTGTACTGAATCCACTGGGTTTAAATGAATCCCCAGGGGAGTCTTGGCCCTGGAGGAGATGGGAATGGAGGAGAGGGGCTGGGGGGGAAGGTGGGAGTGGGGGCGGGAGGGGTGAGGACAGGGGAACCCATGGCTGATGTGTAAAATTAAAACACAAATGTAATAAAAAAAAAAAAAATTGATTGCAGTATAGAATTTGAAGCCACAATAGTGAAGCTTTAATACTTCATTTTTATTAAGATCAGTTTGTGCTGGTTGATGGTGGCACAGGCCTTTAATCCCAGCAGTTGGGAGGCAGAGGCAGACGGATCTCTGTGAGTTCGAGGCCAGCCTGGGCTACCAAGTGAGTTCCAGGAAGGTGCAAAGCTACACAGAGAAACCCTGTCTCGAAAAACCAAAACAACAACAACAACAACAACAACAAAGATGAGTTTGTGCGCCTTCTATTTTGAATTAATCTTTCATCTAGCCAAGGTTTTCTTTAAACACCATGCCTTAGTCATTTGGAAAATATTTATTCTTTGAGTTATAAGTTCTACTAATTGTTTACACATTCATTGCCCATTGTTAAAGAATCACTCTTTAACTATCACCATTCTCCTGAGAACTTTTTCTGACTTGGGAAGCTGTTAAACCCATAGTGGTAGAATCAAGTTTTGCAGAATTCAAAGCCTGAAATGTATAATTTAGCAATAAATATTGTCAGCTTTTCCTTTGATGGGACAGGTTCTTTGTTCATTTTCAAGGAAATGTCTGCTAAATACCCACGCTGAAGTAACCATCATCTGTCAGTTGCTCTCTCAAGAAAAATGTTGTTTGTAAGTGGTTAGTTCCCTTGCAGCTTGGTCATGCCTTCCTTGACATAGCACTCTCCTGTTTTAGTGTGTGGAATATGAAAAGCTGTGCACCAAGGATTGAGATTGACTGCGTAATACTTCCAGCTTTATCAAGGGCATTCCCTGTATGAACCGTTGGGTGAAGATATGGTGGTGAAGATTGCAGTGAGTGATATTACAGTTTTTTCATCTGCTCATAGGACATCTGAACTTCAGATGTCCTCCAAGGTTGTCAAGGAACATCAGGGCAAATACCAGTCCAGGGAAGGCAGCACACAATGTTTCAGTATTATGGAAAATTTGACCTGTAGTATAATTAACGAAAATTGTGCTTCCTAAAAGGATCTTGGGGATCCTGAAGAGATGTGCTTTAAGATCCCCTGAAGTTTAAAAATGCTTACTTCTGAGCCGGGTGGTAGTGCCACACACCTGTAATCCCAGCACTTGGGAGACAAAGGGGGATCTCTAAGTTTGAGACCAGCCTGGTCTACAGTGTGATAAAGCCTGTTTTGAACCCCCCCCCCCCAATTAAAAAGCTACCTTCTTTATTGGCAGTTTTGTAAAAGGAAAGGAGAGGTTAGGGATGTGCTTCAGTGGTGGAGCGCTTGTCCAGCATGAGTGAGACAAGCGACTAATCCATCATTGCAGGGGAAAACAAAACAAAAACCCAACAAACCAAACCCAAACCCTTCCTTCTTATTTTCAGACAAGTCTTGCTATGGAATCCAGGCTGTCTTTGAGCCTTGAACTCTTAGGAATCCTCTTACCTCAGCTTCTTGAGGGCTGGGATTACAAAAGTACTTCATCATGCCCAGCTTTTTCTTTTTTGAGTGCTAAGGATTGTCCATACTGGGGTACTAGTTACTTTTTGTTGGCCGTCATAAAACACCATGACCAAAAGCAACTTATGAAAGAAAATATTTTAGTTTATGATTCCAGAGGGAGAAAGAAGATCACATTTTCAGCCTTAGAGATGAAGCAGAGAGAAAGAACTCAAAGCGGGTCGAGGCTGTATACTCTCAAAGCCCAACCCTAGTGTCATGTTTCCTCTAGGAAGGCTGGAGCTTGTAAGGGTCCCATAATCTCCCCAAACATCACCATCAGCCAGGGCCCAAATGTTCACATATTTGAGCCTATGGGGCATTTCTCATTGAAAACTATTGAAAGGCACATACTTTACCTTTGGACTACAACCCAAGCCCTTTAGAACTCTTCTAATACTTGATTAATCAATTAGTTAATTTTTATGACAGAGTTTCTCTACATAATTCCTGCTGTCCTGGAATTCACTATGAAGAGAAGGCTGGCCTCCAACTTAGATTCACCTGCCTCTGCCTCTCTAGTGCTGGAATTAAAACTGTGTGCTAGAGTTCTTTATTGTAGTGGTTACCAGCTTTTTTTTTTTTTTAGGTATTTAAATTAAAAATATTAATTATGTGTATCTGTGTGTGGGTAGATGCACATGAATATGTTGGTTTTCCTGAGCTAGAGTTACAGGCATTAGTGAGCTGCCTGATGTTGGTGGTAGGAAGCAAACTTGGGTTCTTTTGAAGAGCAATAAGTTTTCCTGTCTGCTGAGCTGTCTCTCCTCCAGGCCATGGTTATCAGTTTTAATCTTTCTTTAAACTTCCCCCCTCAGTATACACTGCAAGACTACATATCTCTCCCATTAATTACAGTGGCTTATTTTGATATAATTCTCAAAGGGGCTATGGGAAGAGTAATTTATGTCACAGCTGATTTTGATATATTTTCTAGCTTCTTGAGGTAAAGACTGGTCAGAAACCCATTGAAGTAGAATTATGTAACTGTGAGACCCAGATAGCTTTGGAAGAAAGAATTCAAAAATAGTTGTAGTACACAGCACAGTTAGATGTTTGTCTGCTGCTTTGAGCCTTGAGAAAGAAAACTGGATTATTGAGAGTAGAAGATGAGATCATCTTTATTACTTTAAAAAAAGTTACTGCTCAGAGTAGAAGGTTACATCACCACTATGAATTTTGTATTTCTAGCACCTGGAGCATCTTCTGCACAGAGCAGGAGTTCACAGACTGCTTCATGAATGGTAGTGACTCATCTGACTAGTTGTTATTTGTCTCATACCGATTTTCTGAATAAGTGATAGCGAAGTTTATGTATTATAAGATCATATTTTCTTACTGTACTTGGCTCATAGATTTATATCTTAAAAATTAAAGAATATAAAACAGATAATGTGACTGTTTACCTGTTGTGGTTTGAATCAGAGTGACCCCCATAGACTAATATTGAGTGTTTAGGGAGTGACACCATTATAAGGTGTGGCCTCGTTGGGGCAGGTGTGTCACAGGGGGAGGGCTTTGGGGTTTCACATGCTCAAGCCAGGCCCAGCACCTCTGTCTCTTCCTGCTGCCTGTCGGTCCACATGTAGAACTCTCAGCTCCTTCTCCAGCACCATGCCTGCCTGCCCTCCACCATGCTTCCCTCCATGATGATAATGGTCTGAACCTCTGAACTGTAAGCCATCCTCAATGAAATGTTTCCTTTTTCTTTTTTTAAAATTTTTAACAATTTTTTTTGTTTTTTTGTTTTTCGAGACAGGGTTTCTCTGTGCAGCTTTGCGCCTTTCCTGGATCTCACTCTGTAGACCAGGCTGGCCTCGAACTCACAGAGATCCGCCTGGCTCTGCCTCCTGAGTGCTGAGATTAAAGGCATGCGCCACCACCCCCCTGCCAAAATGTTTTTTTTTTGTAAGAGTTGCAGTGGTCATGGTTGTCTTTTCACAGCAATAGACCTTGTTTAAGACAGTACCTAAAAACATTTAGCAGTTTCTGTTGTACTTAATTTATAACTAAAGCTTACATTTGGCCTTTGCTTGCCTATCTTAAATTGTGTTTATCATTCTTTCCCTTGGTTCACCATGTTTATTTACTTGTGTGTGTGTAGGTCAGAGGTCATTGTTTGATATCTTTTTCAATTACTTATCACTTTAGATAGGGTCCTTCGTTGAACCTGGAGCTCACTGAACTAGATTGTTGGGCAAATGAGATCCCGGGATTTGCTTGTTCCTGAACCCTCACTAGGACTGAAGTTACAGATGTCAGCCTTTGGCTTTTACATGGGTCCATAGCCTCTGAGGTCTCATTAAAAATAACCTACTTTGATTTTTTGGAATTAGTTACCTTTCTTCTACTGTACACGGAATAGCAGTGAGACAAATAGTTTTCCTTCTTAATGGTATTTATGTTATAATTTGAGGTGAGAATATTTCCTTGCTGTCTACCTGTTTTCCTTTAGAGTTTACCTGCATGGGAATATAGATTTGTTTGTCTTGACTGACATCTGCATAACTGGAGATAACATTGGTACATCACAGACATTTTTAAAAACTATTCGAGTCAATGTGTTAGTGAGGAGAATATTTGGAAGAAATGATTTTGGTTGCTCAAAGGTGACATCACAACTATTAATTTTGTATTCCCAGCATCCAGGGTGTCCTGATATCAATAAAGGCAACAGTTATATTTACTAATAATTAAAAACTTTAGTAGTTTTGCTCTATTAGGCTACTAGTTCAACATTACTTATACATTGGGGTTTCTGATCTAAAAAAAACTGCCTCCAGAATATGAAGCTTTTTATTAATAGATGAATAAGTACAATTCTAAATATGTCCAAAAGAAATATAATAAAGAACACTAATTTCTAATATCTTGTCCCTTATAGACTATCATCCCCAAAGCTAGGAATGTTCTCAGCATCTTAGGCCTATAAAAAGCTTTCTTGCTGGGCGGTTGTGGCACACGCTTTTAATCCCAGCACTCGGGAGGCAGAGGCAGGAGGATCTCTGTGAGTTCGAGGCCAGCCTGGTCTAGAGAGTGAGTTCCAGGAAAGGCTCCAAAGTTACACAGAGAAACCCTGTCTCGAAAAAACAAAACAAAAGCTTTCTCCATCTTGCTGTAACTGCCTCTCTCTGGGACCCAACCAACAATTATTATTATTATTATTATTATTATTATAAACTTGCTTTGACTTAGGACTTTCTGTGTTGTGTAAAACTGTAAAACTTACTGAAACTACTTCCACATTGCTACGTTGGAATTTGGGTAGCCTAAATCTGTGTTCCCAGGCCATGGTTACTCAAAATGGTCTAAAAAAAAAATTTTTTTTTTTTTTTTTTTTCTGTGACAGGGTTTCCCTGTGTAGCTTTGCGCCTGCCCTGGAGCTCACTGTGGGCACTGCCGCACAGCCTCTTGAGTTCCTAAGAGCTCCGCTCATGTCCAGTTGGAGGACCGAGTTTGCTTGCTCTCCTCCATCCTCTCTGCCCCCTCTTCTGCGGGGGTTCCCTGGGCACTGAGGGGAGGGATGTGCTGGCGACCTCCCATTTAGGGTTGGATGTTCCAAGAGTTCTCTGTCTGCACAACGTCTGTCTGAGGGTCTGCATTTGTTCCCATCTGCTGCTGGAGGAGTTCCATGATGGTGGAAACAACATAGTGATAGTATAGCAGAATATCATTAGGAGATTTATTTATTTATTATGTGCAGTGTTCTGTCTGGAAGCATGCCTGCACACCAGAAGACGGCACCAGATCTCATTACAGATGGTTGTGAGCCACCATGTAGTTGCTGGGAATTGAACTCAGGACCTCTGGAAGAGCAGCTAGTGCTCTTAACCTCTGAGCCATCTCTCCAGCCCCTCATTAGGATATTTTTATCGCTACTTTTTTCTTTTTCTTTTTACATCAGTAGTATTTAGCTTTATCCTAGATCCCTGGGCTATCTAGAAGGCTAGTGATTTTAACTGCTAACCCAGCTTTTCAGCCTGTCAAATATTTTTTTACCATTTGTGTGTGTGTGTGTGTGTGTGTGTGTGTGTGTGTGTGTTTTGAGACTAGATTTCTCTGTATAACAGTCCTGATTGTCCTGGAACTCACTCTGTAGACCAGGCTGGCCTCGAAGTCACAGAGGTTTTTTTGCCTCTGCCTCCTGAGTGCTGGGATTAAAGACACATAAGTCAAAATTCTTAAGAGAAACAAATCCCATCAATGTGTGCAAGTGCGCGTGAGTGTGCGTGTGTGCATGTGGGCGTGCGTGAGTGCGTGCGTGTGTGTATGTATGTATGTAGAGCGAGCGAGCATGTGCTATGTATAGAAGAGAGCTATCAATAAGTAATGATTGAGATAAAGAATTGGCTCTTATAATTATTGAGGCTGACAACTCCTAAGGTCTGTAGTCAGCCAGCTGGCTACCCAGAATAGCCAACGGTTGTTTAGCCTGATTCAGAATCCATGAGAATGGAAGAGCTCAGGAGTAGCTGTAGTCCAAAGACTGGTTCACTCAGGCCTAGGAGAACCATGGTTTCAGTTGAACCTGAAGACAGGAAGCATCTGGTGCTCCAGCTTTTTGGCACTTAGGCCAGAGAACCTCTTGCTTTGAGGAAGATCACCTTTTGTTCTGGCTCAGTGGTTCTCAGCTTCCCTAATGCTGTGACCCTTTCCCCAGCTATAAAATTATTTCATTGCTACTTCATAACTGTCATTTTGTTACTGCTATAAATCTCAGTGTAAATATCTGATATGCAGGATAACTGATAGTCGACCCCCAAAGGGGTTGTAACCCACGGGTGGAGAGCCATTGTTCTATTTAGACCTAATTGGATAAGGGTCACTCACTTTTTAGGAAGAGCATTTTAAATGTTAACTTCATCCAGAAGCACTTTTAAAGACAGATTCTCAATAATGTTTGATCAAAGACAGGATACAGGGTGGCCTAGACAGAGTTGATATTTAAAGTTAGCTGTCACTTCCAGTTAAATGTACTAGGCTCATTTTGTACATTCCCTCTCACACATACAAAGTCGACCTTTTTCTTACTACTTAAAAAAAATTAAGTTCTCAAATAATTTTGAAAATCAGTAAATATCTCTTGGAATCTTTTCAAGATAAAACACTTTGAAATCAATAAATTTTCAAAGCTTTGTGTCAGAATGATTGCTTAAGGATCTTTTTTAATGAAAGCCATTAGATTGTCTTTAGTGGTAATGTTGTTACGTCTTTTCTCATGCTAAGCCAGTTTTTCCTGCTCTATACGTATACCCTGTTACTGCCGTGTTGGTATTTCTTAGTTTCTCATATGGCTTGGGAGAAGCATGTGTTACCAGTTTTGCCTTTAAACTGAGCATTTTTATCCCCTCTCACAGCTGTGGAATCAGTAGTATTACTGGGCACCAATTGCATAGACAAGTAGACTTTTATTCTTGACCATAAGGTGGGAGATAAATTTGCAAGTCAATTTTTCTGCTCTGGGGGCCGAGAGGCTATAAATGCTGAGTGAAAAATGAAGGGGAGGAATAGACTAATAAATAGCAGGAATATTCATTTTTTCCCCTGGAAATGGTTGGAGAATGTCCAGGGGTCTAGGTGGTGACTCCCTTTTCTCTCTTTTGTCCAGTGGTTGCCTGGCAGTTGTCAGCTGTCATGACGGTGGGTGGCTGTATTTATTTGTTTAGCATGGGGATGGAGTTATAATGAAGTTAGAGGTGGTCTGGCAGTCACCTTGGTATTCCCTGTTAGTCTAAGCAGTTGTGACAAGCCTACCTGAAAAAGAAATGGCCTACAGACATTTTGACCTCTAAGATAAATAAGGTTAGGATGTGGTAAAAATGCAGTTAGATCACCCTAGGCAGTTCCCGTAGTAACAGTGACATGGGATTATCTAGAAAAGACATGTATGTACCCACACAATTAATTATAGTACTTACACGTTCATATTGATACTGTCTAGAGGACCAGGACCATTGATTTCACCACTGATTGAACTAAAAGGCAGGGCAATTCTGAAAGTCCAACAGTGCTAAAATTTATTCAAAGTGACAGTTGCAAGCAGAGAAGCAGACTCCAGGTAAAAGGAGATCCAGAGCTAGAGAGAGTCCCATCTGGGTTGCTAGATGATGCCAGGGAAATCAGGATCCTATCTTCCGATTCTTAATTTCATTAGTAAAATAATTTTAAAACAGATTCAAATGGAAGCTTAAGGACCATCTTTAATAAGTTTGAAAGTGAAACACCAGGGGAGGCAAGCAGTAAATCCTGCAACTGTCTGGAAGAGTAGAATGGGGAAGAGAAGGAGAAGGAGATGAGTCACGTGGAGGGAGAGTAAGGAAGCCCAGAGGACCAGGAAGAAATGAATGCCAAGGGTCTGGCCAGCATCCAAAAGAGGGAGACAGAGTATGGTCTGGAAAGGTGGCTCAGCAGGCAAGAGCTCCTGATGTTCTTGCAGAGGGTTGAGGTTTGGTTCCCAGCACCCATATGATGGCTCACAACTGTCTGTAACTCCATTTCCAGGGGATCCGTCATCTTCTGGTGGACATTTCAAAAACATGTGCTGTGGGATGTCTTTCTGTACGCTGTGAATATGTGTCGATCTGACTGGGTGATAAATAAAGCTGTTTGGCGTATGGCAAGTAAGGTTATAGCTAGGCGGGAAATTGCAGAGGGAGACAGAAAGAAGAAAGGAGAGGGAAGAGAGATGCCAGCACCAACAGGAGAAGCGGGATGTAAAATTATTGGTAAGCCACGGCTGCGTGGCAACTTATAGATTAGTAGAAATGGGTCACATTATAAGAGCTAGCTAACAAAAAGCCTGCCATAGGCCATGCAGTTGGTAATTAATATTAAGCCTCTGAATGATAACTTTATAAGCGGCTGTGGGACCTTGAGGCTGAGTGAGACTGGAGAAACCTAGCAACTACACACATTGTCCACATACAAACATGGAGGACACACACACACACACACACACACACACACACACACACACACACACACACACCTACCCACCCACCCACCCAAAGACTTGTGGGGATGGGGAAGGGAGATGGATCTCAGAAGAGTCGTAGGAGAGGAGGCGAATATGATAAAAACACATTGTACAAAATTGTCAAGGAACTAATGAAAAAAAAAAAGACAGAAGAAAGAAAAAGGAAGAGTTGCATATTTCTGTTGAGACAGGCAAACCCAGCCACGCCTTGGCGCTTTACAGGGTCTGTTCTAGGCAGGATGGCAGGATAAGAGTTCTGGAAAGGAAAAGTACAGTGTCTCATTATAGGGATAATTATTCTACTTACTTTTTTTTTTTTTTTTTAGTCAGGGCTTAAGGTTTGTTCACCTTTTTAGGGTGGCCCCCCTTTCTTGAGGTTTAGATCCTTTGCCAGGTGATTGACTGTCTCATTGGATTTTCAGTAGTTTGGAATGTTAGGTCTCCACTCAGGCTATAAAGAGTGCATCCTCTTGACCAGGAGGACTTAGTTTTCCCTTAATGGAACTTTATTGCATGTTTCCCTCTCCCCAATACGAACCTAAACAATTCTACCTCTTAATAAATTATAGCATAGACTAATAATCCATCCGTTTAGTGGGCAAGGACTAGATCCTGGATTGCTTGCCTCGTGGTCATTGTGAGTAGTGGGTGTTCCACAGTGCAGAGTTACACTGACATACTCGACATCACATAGTTGTCATTTAGCGGCTACAAAACCTTGAAGAAATCACGTGTTTCTGTTAATTTGTTAAACACACGGGGACAAGCCTGTTTAACCCAGGCTCTTACCTTCTGCAGCCGGAGGAGTTCCTCAGCCTTTGGGACCTTAGTTTATACAAAACGGAATTTTCTCTTGAATGCTGAATAGAATTTCAGGGCTAGCCAGTATAATGAAGTAGAGTTGAGGATTTTATTAAAGATATTATGATATGGTCTCATGTAGGATGATTAAGGAGAAAGAGGTACTCAGAAAGATTTACTAAATATTGCTTGCATTCCTAAGACAGAATAGCGGAAAGTTAAGACATGTCCTAGTATTTATTTATTTGTTTGTTCATCCATCCATCCATCTGTCCGTCTGTCCGTCCGCCTCCCTGCCTCCCTGCTTCCCTCCCTCCCTATCTGTCTGTCTATCTATCTATCTATCTATCTATCTATCTATCTATCTATCTATCTATCTATCTATCTATCTTTAAAGAATGACAGGCCTTTCTCAGCTCTTAGGAAGCTTAACTTGGGGAGCTAGGGTGCTAGGTGATCAATGGCCACCCACTCCAACCTTAGCCAGTAGCTTCCAAATTCATTAACTCACGGTCAAGAAGAATTTGGACAAGGAGTGAGCAGAATGGATTTATTAAGGAAAAAGGAGAAAGAAGTCAGAAAGGAGAGATGCCAAGGGAGGAATGCTAATTGCTGCCTTCCCCACTGGCCTTTTAAGGGTCTTAGGTAGGAACTGGGTGGAGACTGAAGTAATCTTTATTGAGACTGGCTAGTTTTTTGTTTTTTAAGTCATAAAAATGTGCATGAGTATTTTGCTTACATGTAAGTAAGTTCATCACATGTGAACAGTCCCCACAGAGGCCAGAGGAGGACGTTGGATACCCTGGAACTGAATTTATAGATGACTGTGAGCCACCTGATATGGATGCTGGGAACTGAACCCTAGTCCTCTGCAAGAATAGCAAATGCTTTAAACCACTGAGCCATCTTTTCAGTCCTGAGACTGCTTAGTTTTGAACATGTTGTGGGCCTAACTGGTAAGGTGTCCGCATGCCTTGGCCCAACGTCAACGGAGAAAAATGATAATCTGTGCCCCATGTCCTTTAAAATTACATTTATTTATTGGTGTGTATGTGTGTGGGTGCATGCATGCCCTGGAGATCCGAGGACACCCTGTAGAAGTTGATTCTCTTTAACCATGCGGGTCCTGAGGGCTAGACTCAGGTTGTCAGGCTTGGTGACAAGCACCTGCCCCACTGTGCCATCCCACTGGCCTCCTTTTCTTTTTAAAATAAGAAGTTTAAAAGGTGGCTCTGGAGATGCTCTAAGTGAAATTAGAAGGTGAAACTAGCAGTCACTTAGGGAGCACAAGGGTTTGTATATTCCTTTGCCTGTAAGTTGGGTATTTGGTCAGATTACTAAAAAATTGAAATTTTGTAGCTGAAAAGGGAGAGAGGCCTAAGCAGTTGTTAATTGTGCTGAAATTCTTGGTTTTTGCTGGTGAGATACCTTGACTGGAGAGTTGGGATTTGTTATTGCTCGTTATGGACAGTCTTACATGGGGATGTGTGGAATTCTAGGAAAGGATAGGGATTTCCCCAGAATAGAGTCTTACATGGGGATGTGTGGAATTCTAGGAAAGGATAGGGATCCCCAAGAATAGGATTCACTTTCATTTCTCTTCCTCTGTGAAGTTTTCCAGACACACCATGGCATCAGGTCCATGGTGGGAGCAGCAATCTTACTAGGCTAGTCATCTCTGTTGGCCGGTCCTGGGTACTTCTGGGTGGTTTGCCTCCTGTTCCTGGGCTTTGTGCTCCGTCTTACTCCACTTAGCAGCTGTTTCTGTCACGCTGTTAGCATTCTTGATGTCAGATCTATCCAAGTTAGTTGAAAAAAATACTATGCTTGTTTTTGTTTTTGATGCCTTGTTCATGTTATTTGTTTAGCCTACTGTTTTTTTCTTTCTTTCTTTTTTTTTTTTTTAGAGACAGGGTCTCTCTGTGTAGCTTTGTGCCTTTCCTGGAACTCACTCGGTAGCCCAGGCTGGCCTCGAACTCACAGAGATCCACCTGCCTCTGCCTCCCGAGTGCTGGGATTAAAGGCGTGTGCCACCAACGCCCGGCTAGCCTACTTTTTTACCTAGTAGAATTAAAAAAATTGGTTCTTTTCTGAATTTTTCTGGATGACAGTTACTGAAGTTTAAACTGAGACGATTTTAAAAATACTTTTTAAAAAACATGTGTCTGAATGAGGGTGTTTGCATGTGAATATGCTGGTGCTTGTAGAGGCTAGAAGAGGGTGCCTGGTCCCTTATAGTTTTGAGTTTTTAGTGGCTGTAAACCATCTAGCAACCTGGGTGCTGAGAACCCAACTGTGATCCTCTGCAGGAACAGCAAGCATTCTTAACCATTGAGCCAGCTCTTCAGCCCTTTAAGTTGAGAAGATATTACACACACACACACCTGCCCCCACAGTTCTGTGGTCTTGCTGATTGCCTCAGGCCAGCCTTCATCTCATTATACTGGCCTTGAATTTGGCACTCTGCCTTTATCAGCTCTCAAGTCCCAATGTTACACACTACTTTGTTATGATGGCCTTTCTTACTTACCTAATTGTTTAATTTTGTGGTGCTGGGGAATTGAACTCACAATCTTGTATATGCTGAGCAAGGACGTTGTCTACACCACCAGTCCCCCTTTTTCATAATGAAATATCATCATCAGTCAGCTGCCTGAGGAGTAGTTTTCTCTACTCGGATGGAAGTTGTGTGTAGGCAAAGGGAGACGCTTCAGATGCTGGTCTCTAAGCAGCTGTTGTTTGCATTGGTGTCTTGCATCTGCCAGCTGTGGCAGTAAGGAAGCAGCAGCAACAGCAGCAGCAGCAGCAGCAGCAGCAGGGTTTAGTCCTCCTGCAGTTTTGGGGTATTGGAATCCTTAGCCCTTCAGTGGTCATTGGTGTGGAAATCTGCTAACCTGAAGTGTCTCACCTTTAGCCGCACACCTTTATCCTACGCTCCTCTTAGTCTTGTCGCCTATGTCTCCCTTTCTGTTCAGTTGCTTCTTCCGTTGTCCGCATCCCCTCCCCCCCAAACCAAACACTCGGGTGCAGAGTGGGCTGTTTGGGAGAGAGCTCTTAGAGGCTGGGCCACTGGAGCTGAGAGCACAGCACCAGGTCTGCTACAGGCGGGGCCAGAGCTGCTGCTTCAGCTGCTTCAGCTGCTTCAGCCTGCATCTGTCAGGCTCTCAGTTGTCACCACCACTGCCATTCTGGTGTTTCTCCGTTTGCTTGCTGCTGCTCTCTGCTACTCCTGCTGCTGCTGCTGCTCCCTCTCCCGCCTCCCTCTGACTAGTTCAGCCACACTCCCGAAAGGAGGCAAGAAAGGACCACTTAGAGAAGAAGCATTGTGTTGAAACTGGTGCTTCAGTTTCAGGGGAAGCGGCCCAGGAGACTGTCCCAGCTAGCTCACTGCTCCTGTCCAGCCTTATGTAGCCCCGGAAGGGCTGTTTGGACCATTCCGGCCACTTGTTTGAGCTCATTTTTAGCATTATCTCTTAGTACCCATCGAAGTCATTGAGAGACTAATCATGGCTTGCTGCTTACAGTCCCTCTGTGAGGGGAAAGTGCTTCCCCTCTGGCAAAGTAGAAATGAGTTTTCAAGGTCATCTAGATTTCATTCAGGATTGTGAAAGGAAAAATTTGGTGCCAACTGTTTGGTGCAGTTCTAGCTGGCGCTATGCCTACCGGAGCCAAGGAAGTCAGCCTCCATCTTTTCCTAGTTGTTTCAAGGTACTCAGGGAGGGTTGAGGACAGCTGGGGCTGGGAGTAGTCCAGCTGGCTGTAAAACTGACAGTCTTCTTTTCAAGGCCGCCGGGGCTGCGAGGGAGAGTCCAGCAGCAGCTGCTAGTGAAGGAGTCCAATTGCCCCTCCCTAGCGTTCTTGTTTATTTGCAGGAAAATGAACATCAGAAAATGTTGCATTAACAGTATGAAGATAAAGAACTAGCATTAATACTAGTAGTGATTTTTAATTTTTAGGTTTATGTGTATGGGTGTTTTACCCAGCTTCTCTGCAAGAACAAACACGTTCTCATAACAGGTGAGCCATCACTAGTCCCACTAGTGGGTTTTTTGTAGTGTTTTACTAATTGCACAGTACTTAGGGAAAGCTAGGTCTCTCTTAGAACTTCATACAGAGTTTAATTATGGACCTTCAGTTTAACTTCATAGTTTGTGTCTAATCTTGGTATAGTAGAATCATGTTCATGCTTGCATTCTGTTAATAGTCAACAGGACAGTTCAGAAGGGCTATAATTAATATGTTTAAAAGTTGCTTTGATATCCATAGATTGAGACTGTGCTACGAAAACCAAATGCCAGTGTTTTAATTGTACTCTCCTTAACATGAAATACTGGCTTGAGTTTTATAGAGCTAACTATAGGATTGTTAGCCTGTAATACATACTTAATGTGACTATGTAGAGAAAATTATAGAAACTGCTTGTCCTTCAAAAATGCCTTTTCCCCCTCTCTAAATATAGAGCCAAGATCCATTTGCTTACAAATGAATAGATGAAGAGTTGAGAGTAGACATCCTTGTTTCATCTTAGGATAATAGAATTTAGGTTTTTCTCTATTAAATATGGTGGTAGCTATAGATTTGTCATAGGTGTGTTTACTTTATTTAGGATATTTCCTTCTCTTCAAAGAATTTTGATTAGGAATGGATGTTGAATTTTACGAAATGATCCCGACCTACCCTCCAAGAGTAGTGATGAATAATTATATCTAAAATTTATCTTTAAAGATTTTATTTTATTTTTGGTTTTTTGAGACAGGGTTTCTCTGTGTAGCTTTGCGCCTTTCCTGGAACTCACTTGGTAGCCCAGGCTGGCCTCGAACTCACAGAGATCCGCCTGCCTCTGCCTCCCAGTGCTGGGATTAAAGGCATGCGCCACCACCGCCCAGCTAAAGACTTTATATTTGGAACTGATGAGATGGCTTAGCAAGTAAAGGCACTTTCTACATTAGCTTGGTGACCAGACTCAATCCTTGGAACCCATATGAAGATTGAAGGAGAAAACCAGCTCCACAGGGTTGTCCTTTAAACCTCCATACACCCCCATTACACACACACATACATACACACTCTAAAAAAATTAAAAATTGTAGCGGTTGAGATTTAGCTCAGTGGCAAGCGCAAGGCTTTGGGTTCAGTCCTCAGCTGGGGGGCGGGGAGAATTGTATTATTTGAGGATATTTAGATAAGTTTAAAAAAATTTATTTTTCAAATGTTTACTGCTAGATAGAAATAAAAACTTTTGTATATTTAACCTTGCTTTTTAAAATTTGATTTATTCATTTTTATTTTATGTGTGAGTGTTTTGCCTGCATGTATGTATGTGTACCAAGTGTGAGCTTGATGCTTGCAGAAGTCAGCAGAGGGCATTAGATCTGCTGGAACTGGAGTTGTGGATGGTTGTGACCCACTATGTGGGTTCTAGGAACCAAACTCAGGTTGAATTGTCTCTAGCCCTGACTTAACTTTTAACCACACAAGTGCTCATCTTTCCTGTACATTGAAGGTAATTATTTTGGTACCAAAAAATGCAGTTTTAGATTTAGGTTATTTGCTGTCTATATGGATACAGTTTTAGAAACGTTAAATTTCTGAATGCTGGTTTTCCCATGTTATAGATAGATAGCTTTCCTCGCCGTGAGGTAGGGAAATGTGATTGTTAATGCCCAAGGCTGTGCTCATAAGGCTAGTCTACCCTACTGAAGTGTAGCAGTCATCGAGTTTCATGTTTTCAGGCCCTTGCTAGAATGGTTTTCATGTGCTTTTTTTTTTTTTTTTTAAATGTTCTCTCAATCTGTCTGTAAGAACTTGCACAGAGCTTTTCATCCCTACAAGTAGTCACTGCAAGGTTAACTGATTTCCATAACCACAGAATCCATGATAAATGATTTTTTTTTCTCCCTGTCCTGACTGTGTTGCTGTTCATTACAGAGTTTTGGATTCTTTTAATGTTTCTGAAGATGTGTTTTTGCCTTGATTGTACTGTTTTCCTTCATCTCTTGAATTGCTGCTTTTTCGTATCAGCTGATAATCCAGATATGAAAGTCTAGAGGAGTTCCAGTTCCTTTTGTTTGTGAACAGAATAGAGTAGAGACAGTTAATGAAGATCTGTTACACTTCTATGGAGGAGGAAGTGTGTTAAACCAAGGATAGATTTCAGCAGCTCAAAGGGTGCCAGAGTACAAGGAGTTGGTGTTTTTATATTAGTTCAGCTGGGGCTTTTGGCTCGGTAGTATAGTTCAGGCTTCCCTGTGCATGTGTTACCTGTGGTTCTGTATTAACTTCATGCATGTCTCACTACTATCTACTCAAGAGTGTATCAAGGTCATCCTCTTCTCGTCTGTATCACTGGCTATTTTAGTCATCCTCTGTGTCTGAGGTTGGTTTCCAGCTTGTTTCTTTGCCTACTTGTTTTTTTTTTTTTCTTTTTTATATGCTAATTTTATAAGGCTTTGAACAAGGATTCTGGACCTACTTTCTTCCACCCAAGTCTCCTCCACCGTTTTCCTCTCTGGTTGGCCCATCTTCTTGGCTCTGTGCCCAGGTGTCGATCTTATATATTTTCATCTCCCTCCCTCCTCCTCCTTTCCCTGTCTGTGTGCTCTAAGCTGGCCTTGAATCCATAATTCTTCTGTTTGGCCTTTGTGCTGGGATTGCAGACACATGCTACAATGCCCAGCTTCTTGATCTGTCTTAACATTTGTGCTGCCATCATCTGTCCATCCCCCTTATCCATTTTCTTGACTGTACCACCTTAAATGACTCAAATCTGTGATTCATTTTCAACTCCTTTTCCTGCCCCAAAGACTTACTCTTTACCACCTGAACATCAGCTAGTATTATGTACTATAATTTATTTTGTCTCAAATCAGTATTTTATTTTAATTTTTGTTTTTTTTGAGACAGGGTTTCTCTCTGTAAGAGTTTGGCTTTCCTGGAACTCGCTTTGTAGACCAAGTTGGCCTTGAACTCACAGAGATCCTGCCTCTGCCTCCCGAGTGCTGGGATTAAAGGTGTGCGCCACCGCTACTCCAGCACCATATTTTTTTCTTTCATTTTAATTTTTTTTTGTTTTTGTTTTCTGTGTATTGATGTTTTATCTGCTTATGGCCTGTGTACTATGTGAGTGCAGCACCATGGAAACCAGAAGAGGTGTTGGACCTTTGGGGCTGGTACTATGAGACAGTTGTTAGCTTCCATGTAGGTGTTGGGAACCAAACCCAGGTCTTCCGGAAGAGCAGCCAGTGTTCTTAACCACTGAGCCATTGCTCCAGTCCCAAAGTCTTCATTTAGAACAAACTTGGGTTATGGATAATGTCTACAACATCATTGTTTATAACTAGTCTTCTGTCAGCACTCTAGATGCTGTGGGACCTGGGAGAGTGGAGCTGATAAATGAGGCAGACGAAAGGCTCATGCAGTGCCAACTTTATTCAGAGCATCAGGAAAAAAACCACCTGAGTGAAGTTCTCATGAGTTAAAGCTGTATATAATCATAAGGACAGTGTTTTTCCATAAAGGCATATAAAGGATAGTTTGAACATTGAATTGCATAACAGCAGCAAGCAATACTGAGTAAGTGAAGTGAACTCACTTGTGTCTGCTATCCCTGGGAGGAGCAAGAAAACACATTCCAAGAACAGTTCCGAGTTCTGAACAAGCTGAGGTCCCATGACTCTTGTTTTCTTGGAGTGTTCTCACAAGCACTCACGGCCTGCCACTCCATTTCTGGACCACGTCCCATTGTCCACGGTTGTTCTTTTTTCCTCCTCCCCACTCCTATTATTATTATTATTATTGTTATTGTTATTGTTATTATTATTATTTTACTTATTTTTTTAAAAACAGGCCAGCTAGGGGTATATAGTGAGACTCTGTCTCAGAAAGAAAAAAAAGAAAAAGTGAACATGTACATTTTGAGAAATAGTGTAGGTCACTTCAGACTTCATCATAGTTTGGAGGTAAATTTGATGTGCTCATTTACTTTTAATTTATGATTCACAATGAAAAATTTCAGTCACAAACTATTCAGATATGTGTCTCGCCAATGAAATCATTATAGCCTGTGTACATAAACCCCTTATTGGCAAAATGCTTCACATTTCAGTGTCTATGAGAGACACTTGGAGAGCTTAAAATTTTTTAGCACCATCCCCAGAGGTCATGCCAACTTAACTCTGGCATCACCAACAGATTTTTCTGCAGTGACCAAGTCAGGTGATCCTGGTGTGTGGGCCATCACCACTGGACAACTTCAGGAAGAAGAGTTAGTATTCTGTATGTTTGGTTAATTTACTAGGTTTAATGTTATAACATCTGAAAATCTTCACCCAGGGAACTTTAAGCCAGTAGCATGGTACAGGAGAATAGGATTGGTGTTGCGGTTGATTGTCTTCTAAGACAGACAGTAGTTGTTCTTTGAGCATTAGTCACTTGTGGCTGACAAGAAAACTCAGTTCTTTTGTCGCTATTGCCTGGTCTAGAATACAGATCTGGCATGTGCAAGACTGGGCTTTTCAAATGTTTAAAAAGAGGCTGGAAAGATCATTGAGAGGTTAAGAGTACTTGTTGCTCTTGCAGAGGACCTGGGTTTGATTCCCAGCATCTACATGGTGGCACATAACCATCTGTAACTCCAGTTCCAGGGGATCCATGCCATCTTCTCACTTCTGTGGGCCCTAGACATACATGTGGTAAATACATACATACATGCAAACAAAACATACTTTGAAGAGAATGAATATATCTAATAAGAAAAATAAATAAAAAAAAAAACACTTGAAAGAGAATGGATAGATGGTGGGAAGGAAATAAGGAATATATTCATAGTTGCTGCAGAAGTGGCACTGAGAAATGGGTTTTAGTAGAAGAAAAAAAATTAATCAGTGGTATGCTTAGATTTTAGTGGTGAGAGTCAAATCCCAAAGGGACAAGGTTGATGCAGGAGATTAGAAACAACTGAGAGCAGAGTTTTTGAGTAAGAAGTCATAGTGGTTTTCAGTGTGCTTTAGTGTATGGCTTTTGACAGGAGTGAGGGCAGTTCCTTGAAAAGGGAGAGAATTCTTCGGTCTCTACCTCCTAGCTTTCAGTAGGAGCTTTGGGATTACAGGCACATTCCACTGCTGCTGTCTAATGGATTCTGGGCATTGGTGCTCAGGTTCCCTGGTGTGTGCTCTTGTCTCTCCAGCTTCACTCAGTTCAGGTACAGATACTGTGTTAAGTGGAAGTTGACTTTAACGAGAATGTTTTGACGGATACATTCATATTATTTATATTTGTATTCTCATATAATAGGACATGAGTAGAGTAATAATGGCTATTTCACCTTGGACAAGGCAAGAAGTGACCAAAGAGAGGATGAAGGATTTGAAAAAGTCTTGAGATCTGTTGAAGTCAGTGGATTCCTAGAGTAGTAAACTGGAAAGATAGGAAGTGAAGAGCATGGAGTTGTTAGAAATTGAGGTTTTTCAGCATGGAGTTGTTAGAAATTGAGGTTTTTCAGGTGATGGAGTTATTAGTTATTGATAGGGGAGTAAGGTGGTGGAATGGATGAGGTGGATCATTGAGTGTGGGAGTTTTCAACTACATGGATGTCATTTCAGTGATCAAGTAAAGTCATAGTTTGTGCTGTGAAAAAACAAATTCACTTAATTACACTTTTCATTTACTTAAGGGTATTCTACTTCCTGTTGTATTTTGTTTAAATGTCACCTCAAATTGTAAATGGTTGATCTGTATGAAGATACTTCTAAGAAGTAGGTGGATAAAAACAAATTTTACTTCTGTCAATATTCAGCCCTGTCATATGGTTTGGTAGGGACCTATGACTTGATAAATTGAAACTTTAAACATCCAGACTGATGATTCTGTTGCTTAATAAGTCACTTTAATACCATGGAGGTCCAGTGAAGACATTGCAACAAGGTTGGTCATCTGTAATACTTTGCTTTGCTGACTCTTCTTTCCACTTGTCTTCATAGGACCTCAGCTGAATGCCCAGCTAGAAGGTTGGCTTTCACAAGTACAGTCTACGAAAAGACCTGCTAGAGCCATTATCGCACCGTAAGTTTTAGAGGTCTTTTGCCAAGTCTGTAGCATTTATTATTGATAAAAATGAGTGTATATTGGACTAAAAGTTAAAAAACCAAATGTTGGGCTGTAGAGATGGTTCTGTGTTAGGACTGCTTACTTTTCTTGCAGAGGGTCTGTTTGGTTCTCAGCACCTGTGTAGGGCAGCTTACATTTGCCTCTGACTTCAATTCTAGGAGATACTACACCCTTTATGGCCTTTGTGAGCATCGGCACACACTTAAGTAGGCACATATACATACATATACATAAAATAAAATGAACAAATACATCTTACAAAAAACTGGTAGTGATTGAGGTAGACACTCAACCTGTGGTCTCCACATGCGCATGCACATACATACACTCAGCCCCCACATACACACAAAGAACCTACATTAATGTTTGGATGATATTGATAAGCATTTTATGCCAAATACTTTGTAAAATACACATTTATGACTTCATGTCAGACTCCACCACTTAAAAAGTTGTAGCATGCAAGTTTCTTAATCTCTTGATCTTCACTTTATACAATACTAATTAATACCTCCCTGTAGACATTTTTCTTTTTTCTTTTTCATTATCTATCTATCTATCTATCTATCTATCTACCGTCTGTCGAGCTGAGGATTGAACCCAGGGCCTTCTGCTTGCCAGGTAAGTGCTCTACCACTGAGCTAAATCCCCAACCCTTAATTTTCATTTTTTAAAAAATGTGTTGCTGGGGTCAAACCCATGTTCTCAGAGTTCAGAAGAGGGTGTTGGATTCCCTGTAACTAGGTACTGGTAGTTGTTAGCCAACACGTGGGTGCTGAGAACCAGACTCCAATCCTCTAGAAGAATAAGCTTTCTTAACCACCATGCCACATTTCTAGCCCCCAGCAAGGTTTTTATAGTACGGGAAAACTATTATCTGATTATGAAACTTAGTACAATTGTTCCTAACCACTGGACTTCGAGCCTATTTCTTCATTGTTGCATACACTTTGAAGTTTGAAGTTGACAAATGATACATATTTGTGGGTGGGATGCAGAGTGATGTTACAGTTATGAATGCAACCTGAGATAACTAAGCCCATCAGTCCATCCAATCACTCGAAACAGTGGATATCTGTAGTGGTAACATTTAATATCTAGCCTAGAGTGAAATTGAAACAAAGCATTCAACTGTTGCTATTCATCACAAAGTACTCTCCTTTTGTTATTGTTTCCCCTTAATTATGCTTCTACAATCTGTAAGTTCTGTGGTTTTAGAAAAACCCGTGTATGTTGTGGGATGGTACCCTGGCTTGTTTTTTTTTTTCTGTTGCTATGATAAAACAGTGACCAAAAACAACTTGGAGAGGAAAAGGTTCATTTTGTCTTGCATTTCCAGATCAAAGTCTGTTACTGAGCAAAGTCAAGGCAGGAGCTGTTATAAAGATCATGAATGCTGCTTACCTGCTTGCTTTCTTATACAACCTAGGAACTAGAAATGCTCCCATGTCAGTCATTAACAAAGACACTGCCTCACAGACATGCCTACGATCCAGTTTGATGGGGGTGGTCTTTGCCTTTTGCCTATTAGAGACATGGTCTCGGGCTCTCTCTGTCTCTCTGTCTCTGTCTCTCTCTCGCTGCTGCTGCTGCTGCTTACACTTGAGTGACTGGTTCTGGAGCTCCTGGGGATTCTTCTGTATCCTCTTCGAAACTTGCTTGAGGACTACCAGGATTGTGTGTGCCACTGTATCTGGCTTTACACAGGTTCTGGGGTTGGGATTCAGTCCTTATAGTTTGACATACAGTTTTACCCACTGAGCCATCTCCCTAGTCCTTGTGACTTTTTTCCTTTAAGGTAGAATATATCTGTGTACTACGTTTTCTTCTGTTGATTACAGAACTTCCTTTGGTTTTGTGAATAGTACTGCAGTGAAAATGGACATTTCTTGTGATATTGGTTTCACCAGATGTGGAACTACTGGGTTTGTTCCATTCTTTTTGTTTGGAGTGTGTGTGTGTGTGTGTGTGTGTGTGTGTGTGTGTGTGTGTGTGTGTGTGTTTGAGGTAGGATCTCACTCTCACTGCGTAGTCCTGGCTAGCTTGGAACTCACTATGTAACCAGGCTGACCTTCACTCACAGATCTGCTTGCCTCTGCCTCTGTAGTGCTTGGAATCATGGCTTGTGTCATCACACCCAGTCATCTATTCTTTATTATTGTAGTCATAGCTTGTTTATAGGAGTTCAGTAAATACTATTACAGAACATAAATCAATGGGCTATATGAAATTTATCAGAGTATTGCATATTTTTATCATTATTCATAAATTGTTAAATCTCAGTAGCACTGTATAAAAATTGATGTGCATATGAATGTGCAGTTTTCATTTCCTTCCGAGTCAGTTGTTAAAACATTTATCCCATGGGCTGTATACTGTCTACCAGTGATGTACCTGAAAGGGACTGAAAATTGGCTCAGGATGCCCCAAGACCAACTTCTCAGCACAAGGATTTATTGTCCCAAGAGGGACAAAGGGCAAGGAATAGGAGACAAAGACAGGTAGAGGACAAGGGAGAAAGGGAAGGGAATTAAGGGAGAGGGGAGAGGGATATTTGTCCTGTGAGGTGGGAGTGGGGAAGCAAAGGACTGCCTCTGGCAAGAGAGGAAACAGACGGTGGCCCATAGGCAAATGGTGCTGTCTAAAGGTACGAGGGAAAACCTGGTGTAAAGATGAGGTCTTTAATTTTAATTGGTCATGTTAAGTAGGTGAGCCAAAGGGGGCTTTTGATTGCTGGACTTTAGTACTTTGATAGCTGGACCTTGGTAGTCAGCCTCAAGGTTTGGTGGCTTTGGTGGCTAGCTTTAGGAATGTAATCTAACAGATTTTCAGCAAGGCAGAGGGGATGGGGGAGAAGGGCAAGCCCTGCCAGAGCCATGTTTGCTTGCTTCGGCTGGCTAGAGTCACTCTTGCCCTTCTGTACTGACTAAAAGAAGTAAGTCTAGACTCGTGTAGCAGGAATGATTCAGGAGAGAAAAATGATCAGAGAACAAAATGTTCTGTGGGTGTTAAGAGAACTGACTGAATACTGAAGCCAGAGGTTGAAAAGAGAAGGATGATGGAGAGAAAATGAGAGGCATGATACAGAGAAGCCAAGTCAGCTTCTTTACTGCTAAGGGCAGAGGGGAGCACAATCCCTGCAGGGTATTTGCTTTGGTGCTGTTGTATAGTCTGCTTGCTAATTTCATTACATAGGAGTATCAAAAATGAGCAGCCCAGAGTAGGCCTTTTGAATATCTTTACCCCAAACCAAACTGTCTCTTGGTCCCCCTTCCCTATACCCCAAATTGGTGTGGGTGTTAAACCCAAGATGTTAAACATGTTAAGCAAGTAATCTACCACTGAGCTATATAACTGACACCTAAAATGTTTTTGGAAGTATGAAACAACTGTGTTTTCTATTGCCATCTAGAAGTTGCAACATTAATTATATTGCTTTTTAATCTGTATATTCAGTTCTGTTGCATATATCATAGTTTTTACATTTTTTTCTGTAAGTTTTATTTTCGTTAGACTATCTTGATTTTGAATGTGGAGGTTAAATTAAAACCTGTTTTGTTTGTAGCCATGCAGGATACACGTACTGTGGCTCTTGTGCTGCCCATGCTTACAAACAAGTGGATCCATCGATTACGTAAGTAATGCAATTGATTAGGAACAGCTTGGGAATGCCATAATGATTGCTTTGTCATAAAAGTAATATTTCATTCTTCTTGGACTTTTCTCGGGAATTCTGTCATACCATGTGTTGATTAGGAAATACCTTAATACCTTTTCTTAGAGCATTTACTTTTTACCTTGTCTTTAGTTGTCAAATGTTTCATTCTGAAACTACTACAAGTTAAATATTTATGTTTTAGTTTTCATTTAAAAACCTAGATGTGAACATTTTAAAGAAAGATGAAGTTTCCTTTGTAATTAGTAAAAGCAAAAATATTATAACAGTAAAGAGAAATTAAATTGAAAAGATTCTAGAAGATTTTTTATTTGACCTTTGTGTGAGAGTCAGCCATAATCAAGGTTATTTTAAATAATACCTTGTTCTAAACTTTTCTGTTTGGTAGAATGTTTTATTGATGATATTATATGTTAGAGGCATGCCTCGGAGTTGGTTTGGTTTAGGAGTCTAACTCAGAATAGAGTCTATGCTGGGGGACGGACGAAGTGGGCCTTAAGCACACTGGTGGGAAGTTAGAGTCAAAGGAGGAAGGAAAGGGTGAGGGAAGAGCTGAGAGTACAGGACGAGGAGGAGGAGGAGGAGGAAGAGGAGAGGTGTAACTGATAGCAGAGTGTATATTAGCATTTTAGACATCAGTTAGATTATTGTAATGATCAATATATGCTGAATAATAATCAAATAGATAACTGGTGGCTTAAATTTTAAGTAAGTTCTAAGACTATCTTAATGAGTCCTAAAACACAAAAGGTTAATAAGTACATTAAGATTGCAACAATAGCATTATATTTTAATATCCAACACTGAATAGTGAATTAAATAAAAATGAAAGCTTATTAGTGTAATATTTATAGATATTAAAAATGATTATTGCCAGACATGGTAATGCACACCTGTAATCCCAGCAGTGAGGAGGCTGAGCTAAGAGAGAACAAGTTCAGGGCCAGCTGGAGCTACATTGTGAGACCATTATTAAATAAAATGATGAAATACACTATGAGGCATTGTAGTAATTTTAGAAGGTATTACATCATAGACTAAAAGGAAGATAGAAGAAAGTATGTACTATATTAAGCAAGTTTTTTCATATGAGTACTTTTAAAAACCATAATTATTTATGGATGATGATATATTGTGTTTTCCTTTAACATTTTTAATTCTTTGGTAATATTACACATGTATATAAAGTCTTTTGTATTTGCTCCCTATTTTGTACTCTTACCCCATCCCACAAAGCCCCTTCTTTTTATTAACTGACTGAGTTTACCTAGGGCTGCTTGCATGAGCAGTTTTCCTTAGTGGTGCATGGTAATTTAACAGTGATCACATCCCTGAGGATGACTCCCTCTTCCCCAGAAACCATTAAATACTTAGAATACCATAATGCTCCTCCGGGTAGTGTATGTTTGACCATTTTTATATAAAGAACGGACAAATTGGGGAGTAATGGTGATGATGTGAATATAATCAAAATGTATGAAATTCTCAAGAATTTATAAAATATTAAAAATAAAGGACATGACTATTGTATTGGTCTTTTGACTATTTTGGCTTTTACTTTCATATTTTGTTGGTATCTTTCTTTTCTTTTTTCTTTTTTTTCTTTTTCGAGACAGGGTTTCTCTGTGTAGCTTTGTGCCTTTCCTGGAACTTACTCTGTAGCCCAGGCTGGCCTCGAACTCACAGAGATCCACCTGGCTCTGCCTCCCAAGTGCTGGGATTAAAGGAGTGCAACACCACCGCCCGGCTTTTCTTCTTTTTTTTTTTGCTAGAGCTGAGGATCGAACCCAGGGCCTTGCGCTTGCTAGACAAGCGCTCTACCACTGAGCTAAATCTACGGCTTCCTCCTCTGGGCTCGCCCAGGCCTGGACTCCCACGGGCGATAAGCACTAGCACATCACGTGACTGTTGCTTGCACATGTGTCTGTCACCCCCATCATCTGTCACCCCCATCATCTGGGTGCCTCCGTTCCACATGCTAGGCAGGTCAGAGTGAAATGTGGCTTGGCTTAAAGTGACCTAATAGTGACTTAGCATCAGAAGTGGGGGGGTGGGGAAGAAGCACATCAAGGACGCTCAGCTAACCCCATTATGTGAAGGAATTATCGAACTCCCATCACCCCACGAGGTAACAGTGGCAGACAGGAGGAGGAAGTTTATGCTATAGCTACAAACATCTCGGGTGGGATGCGGCTCAACGGTAGAGCACTTGCTTGGCATACTTAAGGCTGTGGGTTCTATCCCCAGCTCTGCAAAACATTTCTTTAAAAAAATCCCAAATATTCTAAAGGCTTAGAATAGCAAAGAGAATAGCTTTGGAGACCAGGCTGGCCTCGAACTCACAGAGATCCGCCTGTCTCTGCCTCCCGAGTGCTGGGATTAAAGGCGTGCGCCACCAACGCCCGGCCTCTTTCTTTTCTTTTTTTCAAGAGAAAGAACATAAAGTTGGGTGGGTAGAGAGGTGGGCAGCATCTGGGAGGGATTGGGGAGAGGAAAGAGCATGATCAGAATATAGTGCATGAAAAAAACTTAATTAAAAATATTTTAACGTGCTAGAATTAAAGTAAACCCTTTACAGTAATATTTAATTTAAAAAAGAATTGTCAAATCACTTTCATGGTAAAAAATAAAGAACTTTCCAAGTACAGAAATACTTGTGTGGGTTGGAGAGATGGCTCAGCAGTTAGAGCACTAGCTACTCTTCTGGAGGACCCAAGTTCAGTTTCCCACTTGGCAGCTCACAACTGTCTGTAACTCCAGTCCCAAGGCATTGGTGCCCTCCTATGACCTCTGATGCCCTCTGACCCCTGAGGCACCAGGCATGCAGGTGGTGAACATATATACATGCAGACAAAATAATCATACATATAAAAAAGTTAAAGAAGAAATTAGAATAAAAAATTAAAACTGTTTATCAAAATAATAAAAATTGGATATTAACGAAAGTGACTTTTGTATAATGATGCAAATCAAATCCAGGATCTCATACATGCTAAGAAAGCCCTCTACTATTGTCCCCAAATACCATGAACTAAATGAAACATTAAATGAGTAACAAGTACATTTCTTCATATCATAGTGAAGGATAGCAGAAAGCATTGCCTTTATGTTATTAGTTGTTTTTGCTCCTTTTTTTGTCTCTTTTGAGGGGGCCGCCACCCAGCTCCCAAATAAATCACACATGGAGGCTTATTATTACTTATGAATGCCTGGCCTTAGTTTGACTTGTTTCTTGCCAGCTTTCCTTAATTTATCCCATCTGTCTTTTGCCTCTGGGCCTTTTCTGTTCTCTCACTCTGTAAACCTTACTCTGTGGCTGGTTGTGTAGCTGGGTGGCTGACTCCTGGAGTCCTCCTCCTCTGGCTCTTTCAACTCGTCTGCCAGAGTTCTCCTATATATTCTCTGCCTGCCAGCCCTGCCTGTCCTTTCTCCTGCCTCGTTATTGGCCGTTCAGCTCTTTACTAGACCATCAGGTGTTTAGACAGGCACAGCGACACAGCTTCACAGAGTTAAACAAATGCACCATAAACAGAAGTAACACACCTTAAAATAATAATCTATTACACGTTTACATTTCTATTACAAACTATAGCCATGCTTGGTGGCACATACCTTTAATCCTAGCACTGGGAAGGCAGAGGCAAGAGGATCTCTGAGTTTCAGGGCATCCTGATCTATATAGCAGCTTCAGGAAGGCCAGGGTTACATAGAGAGACTCTGTCTCAAAAAACAAAACATATATATGTCTACAATTTTATATTACTTATATATTATAATGTATAAATGTATTAATGTTTTTATGTTTATGATATTTACATCTGCTGTACATCTTTTATATTTGAGACAAGAACTGGCCTTGAGTTTGCAGCAATCTTGCTGCCTCGGCCTCTGAAGTGCTGGGATTACAGTGTGTGCTACCTTGTCAGATGTTGGCTTCATGTATATTTTAACTAGAAGCCACCTCTGTGCTCATGTCTGCTTCTGCATTCAGTTTGTTTGGATCCATTTCCTCTCACAGGTGGCAGTTTCACAGGCAGGGAGGAGCAGCTCCACCGCCTTTCCCATTCGCTGGAAATGTTTCCTTTAACACTAAACCGGAACAGAATAAATAGAGTGGCTTGAGGGTCAGCGCAGATCTTTCAAATGATGTTTCATTATACAATTTTAAATATTACATTGGTTCATACCACCACCTGAAATATATTGGACCTAATTTTCACTTGAAAGCTCCAATTTTATTCTGTACAACAAATATGTCAATTGTTTTGCTTGAAATGGTAGGCTTATTTTGTTTATTTTGGAGAGAATTTCTCCCAAATGCCTACTATTTGTTTTTTAAGTGAAAATTGTATTCCATGAAAAATGTGTCTAGTTTAGCTTTCAGCTCATAATACACAGGTAGTCTCCCTGAGATACAATGTTCATCTGCAAAGTGCTTTATGAATCTGTCCCCATGTTTGAATATCTTTTGTCATTAAGTGTTAAGATGTATTCACAAGGGTCAAGAATTCTGATGAAATTTGCCTTAAAAGACAAAAACCAGGGCTGGAGAGATGGCTCAGAGGTTAAGGCTGCTCTTCCAGAGGTCCTGAGTTCTGGAATTCCCAGCACCCACAGGGTGGCTCACAACCATCTGTAATGAGATCTGGCGCCCTCTTCTGGCATATGGTAAACTTGCAGAAAGAACACTGTTTACACAATAAGTAAAATAACTCTTAAAAAAAAAAAGAGAAAAAAGAAGAAGAAGATGACAAAAACCAAAACCAGTGTGCAGTGGAGGACTGCTGACGCACGTTGGTTTCTCTGCCCTGGAGGTCATGCCGACAGTTTGACTTAGTCTTGTTTCTGCAGCTTAGGTGCAGAACAGCAGAGAAGAACGCAGGGCCTTCCTTTTCACTCTTCGGGGATGAGTTTGAATTGCATACTCCTTTACAGGCTCTCGAATGTTGTTAAGAGCGTACAGATCACGCTGTGACAACTGATAGGATAGACCTTCCAAGGGTGATTGGATTTCAGGCGCGGGAAAGGCCAACTGGGAAAGCTTCACTGAGGAACTGGTGTTTAAATTCAACCAACCAACCAAAGGAAATTACAAAGTGTAGTTAAACTTGTTAGTTCATCCAGGGCCTGGAGGACTAGTGCATTCATAAAAACGTTAACAATCAAGGGGTGCCATTAGCACTTGATAGGTCACTTGAGCCTTTAAAATCCATTTTGGGGACAGGAAGAGGACTCAGTGGGAGTTTGTTGCACAGGAATGAAGAATTGAGTTCTGACCCCTAGCACTCCTATAAAATCAGTGCGGTGGTGTGCCTCTGAAACCCTGGAGCGTGGAGTTGGGAGGGTCTGTGGTACAGAGACAGGAAGATCTTTGGTTATGTAGTCCAGCTGAAACAGTGAGCTCTAGTTTCTGCTGGAGACCTTGTCTCAAATATAAAGTGGAGCACTACTGTGGAAGACACCTGTTGTCAAACTCTGATTTCTGCATCTATGCCTCTAAACACCCCCACCCCAGCCATACACATACACTAGGGGAAAACAGCCCACAAACTCCCGCTTATTTTTAAGGGTTTTACTTGACTTCATAGCCATGAAAAGCTGGGAAAGAATTTTGTTTGCTTTTTGTCTTTTGAGACAGGGTTTGTCTGTTGTAGCCCTGGCTGTCCTGTAGACCAGGCTTACCTCAAACTCAGAGATCCGCTTTCTTCTGCTTTTGTGTGCTGGGATCAAAGGTGTGCACCACCACTGCCCAGCTCAGGGAGGGTTTTTAAAATAAGGGCAAGAGTGAAGTGGTGCACAGCTTTAATCCCAGCACTTGGGAGGCAGAGGCAGGCAGATCTCTGTGAGTTCCAGGCCAGCCTGGTCTACAGAGTGAGATCCAGGACAGCTAGATCTGTTACACAGAGAAACTCTGTCTTGAAAAACCAAGGTGGGGGGGCAAGAGTAAGCGAAATGATCAGATTTGTGTTTCAAAAGATTATTTTGGGCTGTTAGAAAATTTAAAAAATGGGACATTTCATTAAATTACTTTTCATATTGACAGTTGTAGAGTCTTTCTTGGCTGCTAACAAAACTAACAACTAAAATCTGAAATTCAACAGGCAGTTAGGCAGAAATTTGAATTTAATTTATATTTTTCGAAAAGCTTTGCAGGACAAAAAGTAAAAACTCATGACAGTTTTAGTTTTTAGTAAAATATTTTTCCTCCCTGTGAAACATCTTTAAAAAAATTACATTCCATTAGTTCGAATAGGTAGTTGAAAAAATATGAGAGCAAGTACTCATATACCATATTCATTATAGTAATTTCACAGAGGTGAATTCTCAGGAGCTGTAGTGTGTGGACTATATTTCTAGGAAAATGTGAGTCTCTACCATCACTCTGATAGTTAGTATTAAAGGTTTCTTTTTCTGATCCAGAATACTAATACTGAGGTTATTTCTTTAAAGGCAAAACAGCTTGCAGTTAATTCAAGGAAAGGGACATAGGCTTGCTTACTTATTTCCTTCCAAACTATTTCAGTGGCTGTGCTGTAGCAAAGAAAGGAGGAAGAAACACATGTAATTCAATGTGCCTTGTTAATTTTCTTGTGTTAGCACTTTATTTAACACAGAGGCCTATTTTGAGGTCACTGTTGCCTTAATATGCCCCTTAATACTGTTGCGGTAATGTCTACCCTTCTGTGTTGCTTGTGTGTCAGTTTTAAGGATTTTGTACTGATGGCTTAGTTTTTTCTTGTTTCCTGTAAATCGGTTTTGGAACTGCGCTAGGTTGATTGTGGGTGAGTTTACCAAACTAGAAAGAATGTATTGGGAAAACATCTGGCTAATTCCGGTTGGTAGGGACTCTTCTGTATAGGTTGGCTTGACAACAGGTGAGCAAAGAAAGCATCCAGGCCTCTGCTGAAGGCATTGATCTCCCGAAGACCACCCCTATACTGCAGCAGCGCTCACTGTGACCTAGACCACCACTGTACTGGAGCAGTGCTCACTGTGACCTAGTAGATTAATAATATATGCCTTCAGATTGACGTGTGGTTGCTGCTGTTGTCAAGGTAGGACTTTTCTTTGTAGCCCTGGCTGTCCTGGAACTCAGTGTGGAGACCAGGCTGGCCTGGAACTTACAGAGATCTGCTTGCCTTGCCTCCTGAGTGCTGAGATTAAAGGTGTGTGCCACCACCCCTGACTAGAGGCTGACATTTTAAAAGTATCATTTATATTTTAACTGTATACCTTAGAGTTTCCCAAAAGCTTTTTTTGTCATAGAAACTGATTCTTCAACCAGTGCCACACCTCTTTGTTTTGAGTTTTCCCTTTCCTTCCCTGCCCAGTCCGATCATCTTCTTCCTTTTTCTTTTGTAAGTGGGATCTTACTGTGTTGCCTTCTGCTCCTGAGCTCAACTGATAATCAACCTTCTGAGTATGTAGATTATAGGCATGCTCTGCTGTGCCTGGAAAAAATGTCATTGATTCTTAGTTCCTGGCATTAATCAAGTTACCTAAACAGTAACAAGGTTACCATTTTATACATATTTCACATTAGACATTAATCAAAGAATTAATATTTGTATACTGCTGTAATAGAGCAAAATGGTATCTTTTGGTTTTATTCATTTAATAATCTGAATTAGACCTGTCTCCGTGTTACTGATGATACATGTGATGATACAAATGTGGATTTCGTGTGGCAGCAGTGGCCCACGCCTTTAATCCCAGCACTCAAGAAGCAGAGCCAGGCAGAGTGAGATCTAGGACAGGCACCAAAACTACACAGAGAAACCCTGTCTCAAAAAACCAACCAACCAAACAACCAACCAACCAACCAACCAAACAAACAAACAAAACCAAACCAAAAATCCAGCCAACAAACAAATATGGATTGCAGTGCTAAAAAATGGAGAAGAGGGGCTAGAAAGATGGCTGTTCTTCCAAAGGTCCTGAGGTCAATTCCCAGCACCATGTGGTGCCCACAACCATTTCTAATGGGGTCCTGTGTCCTCTTCGGTGTATAGGCATACATGTAGACATAGCACTCATATACATAAAATATATAAATAAAACTTTAAAAAGAGATGTAGAAGAGACAGGTTAGAAGAAGAGATTACTTCTGAACCACATTAGCCTAAGGATAAAATAGTTTCTTGTGGTGTGTGATTTTGTTCAAATTGGGGACACTAAGAATAACAATCCAAAACTTCCTTATCCCTTCCTTCCCCAACTTAAAGTGACATGTCTTCAAAAAAGAAAAAAAAAAGTAAAAGAAAAGAAAGAAAGAAAATTCTCTTACCTTAGTAATAAATTTTGGTTGGTTGGTTCATTGGTTCATTGATTCATTCATTCATTTGTGGACATTGTCTCATCTTGCATACCAGGCCTGCCTATGTTTTGCCTTCTGTGTGCTAGGATTAGAGATAGGGTCTGATTTTTGTAGACCATGCTGGCTTTGAATTCTTGATCATCCTAGGTCCTTAAGTGTTGGGATGTAGGTAGATACTGTCACACTTGGTGCAGTAATAGATTTGTCAGAGTGTATTGCTACAGCACACAGTCCTTGTTCTCCAAGTATCTGACAGTGCAAGAACTAGGTCATTGTTTTCTAGGTACTTAAGCCCATTACCAGTTTCCTTTTTTTGCAGTTTTGCATTTTTTGCATCCATAACTTATGTTTGTATACTATATGGTAAGCTTAGTTTATTTGAATTTTAGAAAACAGAAAATGCATAGTTTCAGAATTTAGATTGTAGGACAAATTTGGATGTTTCATATAATAGTAAGCTAATTTTACTTTTGATGCGGAGACAAAAGGATTGTAAAGATTATAGCCAGCTAGTATTTAGCCCAGTTATTTTCTTTGGTCCACAGTGCAGATAATGCATTATGAAGTTTCTTTGTATTTGAGGGTGACTTGTGTTTGAATGAGAATAGAGAAAGTTGATTATATAGAATTCTTTTCAACAAGATGTTCTATTTCTTTGTTACCATAAAAATAATTTCCAGCCTGGTGGTGGTGGCACACATCTCTAATCCTACCTAGTACTTGAGAGGCAGAGGCAGGCAGATCTCTGTGAGTTCTAGGCTAGCCTGGTCTACAGAGTGAGGCTAGCCAGGATAGGCTCCAAAGCTACACAGAGAAACCGTTTCGACTCTCCCCCACCAAAAAAAACCCCAAACCAATAATGTCGAAATAGCTTTGTCAGAATGCTTCTTTGTAATGCTGTTTGACATAGATATTTAGAAATTTGTACCAGTATTTAGTTTTATTAAAAATTTAGGATTTTTCGCCGGGCAGTGGTGATGCTGTCTTTAATCCCAGCTCTCAGGAGGCAGAGGCAGGTGGATGGATCTCTGTGAGTTCCAGGCCAGCCTGGGCTACAGAGTGATTCCAGGAAAGGCTCCAAAGCTACACAGAGAAACCATGTCTCAAAAAAAGAAATTTAGTATTTTTAAATTTTCATAGCTGAAATATTTAAACTGATAGTCTTCTTTGAAATGTGTCTAGTTATACATGTAGAAATGATTTATGTATAGCATGCTTATAAAAATTTATAGCTGGTATTTCCAATTATTGGACATAAATGCAGACGAAAACCGAGGAGCAAACCATCCAGTCAGCTCTGTTGTGGAATTCCAAGAACTATGTGCTTTAGCTTGCAGAAATCTTATTTCCCCACAGTTCTGGAAGGGTGGAGCTGGTGGTCATGGCCTGGAAAGCTAGAGCCCTGTGTCATGGCTTGCTTTGAGGCTCTTTGGTTGCTAGGCCTCCCACTACATGACTGTTAGGCGTGTCCCTGAAGTCATGTGTCATGCTTGTGTCCCGTGTGTCCTCCCACCCCCACTCCAGGATCATGTTCTGTAATCCTGGCTGGCTAGAACTTGCTATGTAGCCCAGGTTGACTTTGAACTTGGAGCAGTCCTTGCCTCATGGATCCCAAATTCTGGGATTATATGGGACACCACTCCTGGCTCTGAAGTCTTTCTGCATAAGTCCATCAGTCACATGATAAGGGCCTCATTCTAACTTCATTAGCTCTTGAAAAATTTATCTCCAAATTGGCGGTCAGATATGGGAAGTTGGAGCTTCAGTATATGAATTTTAGTGAGTCCTTAGGTTAGCTCTTATGTTCACAGAGTGTGGTAAAAGTAGATAGTCAGCATGGAAAAACAAGTACAATTTAAAGTGACATTTCCTTTTCTTTAATAAGATCTGTGTAGAAGTACATTTGTTCTGTGTTTCTGTTGTGTATCTCCCAGCCGGAGAATTTTCATCCTTGGGCCTTCCCATCATGTGCCCCTGTCTCGATGTGCACTCTCCAGTGTGGATATATATAGGACTCCTCTGTATGATCTTCGTATTGACCAAAAGAGTAAGTATATAGAAATCATGTAGTTTTTACATAGCTAAAGCTCATTTAGTAAGGATTGCAGTTTAATTTAAAAACATTTAAAGACACAAATATCATAAATGATATCTCAATTAAAATTTTTTGGTTGTAACTAATCTGTATAAGCCAGACACAAAAAAGTAGTATTTTCCTCAAAACAACAAAAACATGTTAAAGGCACTTGGCCCCATACCATAGTGGTTACATTTATATTTAGAGAAATACTTTTTTTTGTATTGCGCTGTAAAGCAAGAAATTAGTATACATGACAACCTGATAAAAGACTTACTCTATTTTTTTGTGTATCACTTTTTTCACTTTAAATGATGGTGATAATACTTTCATTTCCTCTCATTGTTTTTTATGGGAAAATTATTCTATAGGTTTTGAGGCTCTGAAAGGTGGTACAGAAACTTTAAATACATTGTTTTAAATTGTGTTATTTTTTGTGTGTGTACATATGTATGCATGCATATGGGTTTGCATGTTTATGGGCGTGTGCATGTGTCTGTGTTGTGTAAAGGTACACGTGTGTGCTGTGTGAGGCCTGACACTAATGTCTGGAGTCTTCCTTGAGCATTCCACCTGATAGACCGAGGCAACATCTCTGGCTGAGTCCAGAACTTGCTATTTTGGCTTACCTGATTTGCTATATAAAATATAAATATATAAAATATAAAAAATATATAAAATCTGGTGATCTCCTTCTGCCTCTGTGCACTGAGGTTACAGATGGAACACCACACCTGCCTAACTTTTTACATGGATTCTTAGGTCCCAACTCCAGTTGTCAAGCTTTTGTGGTAAGCCTTTTTCCTGTTAAGACGTCTGTCCAGCTCCCATGTCTGTTTTTATTTTCCTCCTAGAGGGAGAAAAATGTGTGTGTGTGTGTGTGTGTGTGTGTGTGTGTGTGTGTGTGTGTGTGTGTGTTCTCCTGTGAGTGAATGTGGGCACATTTGTGTTTGGGTACTGTGCGTTCCTTTTTCTGTGCTGTCTATTTTTTCTTTTGGGACAATTTCTCTGCTGGCCTAGAACTTACCTAAAAGGCTAGGCTGGCTGGCCAAAGAGCCCTGTCTTTACTTCCCGTGGAAACATAAGTGTGCACCACCATGTTGGGCATTTTTGTGTGGATTCTAGGAATCCAATTGAGGTTGAACAGTCATCCTCCCAGTCCCCAGATGTCATCATCATTTGTTCACTTGTTTCTTATACAATGTATGTCATGTAAAAAAACAAAACAAAACAAAAAACAAAACAGTATACAGAGTAGAACAATTAATATTGATGTATTCATTAACCACAGTTTACACTGAATTTTCCCTTCTGTATCATAACCACTTTTTTTTATGAACTTAGGAGTGTATCTCCCAGTTCACTGAATTATATTTTAAGTATATTAGGGATGCTATTGTTTTGTTAAAGTTTATAGCAATTTACATTAAATAAAAGATGGTTAGCTCATTTAGGCCTTATTTAGGCTTTGATTTTTTTAAAAGATTTATTTATTTATTATGTATACAGAAGAAGGCGCCAGATCTCATTGCAGATGGTTGTGAGCCACCATGTGGGTGCTGGGAATTGAACTCAGGACCTCTGGAAGAGCAGTCGGTGCTCTTAACCACTGAGCCATCTCTCCAGCCCTAGGCTTTGATTTTTATAATTTGAGGTTGTCTCATGAATATTAGCAAGCAGTGTTATTTGAGTAGATCTTATTAGTCAAAATAGAATATTATCTTCCTGATTGAGATGACTTAAGGGACACACTTTGCTTTTTTCTTATTTTTAGATTTGTTTATTTGATTTAATGGGTATGAGTGTTTTGCTCACGTACATATCTGTGCATTGTGTGCCTGCCTAGTAGCTGAGGAGGTTAGAAGAGGGCTTTGGATTCCAGTAGCTGTAGATGGTTGTGAGCCACTGTGTGGGCTCTGGGAATCTAACCCTGGGTCTCTGCAAGAACAAGTGCTTTAACTGCTGAGCCAGCTCTCCAGCCCTAGCTCTCCATGCCCAGCTCACCAGCCCACCCACCCTTTACTCTTAAAAACTTTATTTGGTACAAAGCAAAGAAATGGATAACTTTTAAAAGGTCTTTTGTAGAAATGAGGTCTTAACTACCATGACTTTCTCCTCTGGCCTTCTTCCCTCCTCCCGCTTCTCCCTTCTTTCTCTTTCCCTCCCTCCCTCCCTCCCTCTCTTCAGCCTCCCTTCTCCTCTTCTTTTTCTTCCTTTTTTCCTGAGAGAAGATTTTGCCAAGTGAGCTCCCCAGACCTTGACCCCTTCTCTGTAGCTCAGGCTGCTCTTGAATTCATGAGCTTCCTGCGTTAGTCTGAGGTTTGTTGGTGTGTCGTGGACTTGGCTCTAAGTTATTTTCCCATTGTGTTTTGCATACAAAATTTCATGTCTTGCTCTACAGTCTTCAGGTTTAAGTATAGTTAGTTCATCAGAAATACTCAGATAGCCAGATTATTTTAAGTTGTCATAATACTGTAGTGGATTTATGATTTCTGCCATAAGTTAAAATTTGAAATTTGGAAAAACATTTGGAAGTGAGAATTTTATGATGTTGATATGGTAGGAACATGAAGTGAATTAATAAAACTACACAATTTATTATAAAAAACAAAGTAAACATTAAAAAATATATTGTTAATATTATATGTAAATAGATGGTGATTTTTGTTTTCTGTTGTAGTAGAAATTCTAGTAAACTGTTTTGGCTAGAACATTTAGATTAAAATCCAGATAGCCTAGACCCAGAGTTTATTTTAGAAATATTAAAGGGAACTGATGAAAAATGTACTATGTTACTATCCAAATGGTAAGTCTTTACATGCATTATTTTATGTAATAAAATTAGTCATTGTGTCTTTCACTTATAGTAAAAAAATGGAGTATGTGGTGTTTTTGTTTCTTGCCATAGCTTATAGTTTTGTGTTGCTGGGTGGAAGCTCATAAAATAAATGTATGCATTAATATTTGTTTTAATATATTTTGAAATTTCTTTAGTTTATGGAGAGCTATGGAAGACAGGAATGTTTGAACGCATGTCTCTGCAGACAGATGAAGATGAACACAGTATTGAAATGCATTTGCCTTATACAGCTAAAGCCATGGAAAGGTATATGATTAATATAAGAATTCCTAGAGAAATCATAGAGCTTAATGTCTTTGGAATTATTTTAGCCTAGGATAATTTGTCAAAGCAAGGAAATTAAAAAATTTTTAATTAAAATGAAATAAAATTGGAGATTACAATGTCTTTATAATGACTAAAGTTGATTTTTAACTAGTTGTCCATTAAAGTTGAACATATGAATTGATCTGATTAGTTTTTTGAAAGTGGAAATTAAGACAACAACCCCTATGTGTGTTTGGGTTGATGTATTTTGGTTTTCTTGGTAGCCAAGTGACATTTCAGTATCTTATAATAATCATTATTTTTAGTACAGTGCTGTAGTTGTAAAACTTTAAATTAGAGATATCTTTGAAAGCCACTCTTCTCAGAATTTTGTAAAGGTACATGAGACTCTTACACTTAACTGAGGATGATGATGTGTTGTACCTGCTACAGGTCTTCCTGTGGTAAGGTGCCCCTGGATGATAAGTAATAGGAGGAAGGGCAGGATCTGTTTTGCTCTCCACCATATGCTTCAGTGCCCACTTTTCGCCCTACACATAGTAGTTGATTTGTTTGGTAAAGTGAAGCATAAACTGTCTCTAGAGTTTTCTGTTTTCAGTGCCACATTTGTTTTTAACTGTTTAGCTGGGTCGTTTGGGCTCCTTTACTTTTCCTTAAGAAATGGACTTTCAGGCCTGGCATGGCACAAGCCTGTAATCCTAGCATTTGTAAGGCTGAGGAGGAGGATCATTGTTTGAGTGAGGCCCGTGTGGGCAATAGAGTAAGAAGACCATGCTAGCCACAAAAATTGGGGGGAGCGGGGAGTTAAAAAGAATTCCAAACCAGAAGACTGGAAAAGAACAAAAACAGACAAAGGGGTGGTGGTGGTGATGGTGTCCTGTTTTGTGCCTGAGTTTCCATTTGGTTCACAGTGTATTAGTTTGAAAGCCTAGAGGCGTGACTCAGTGTTTGAGTTCAGACTGATCAAGTACTCTATAGGTTTTTTTGTATATCAAATAAGAGCTGTATTCTATTAAGAAAAAATGCTGCCTGAGATTCTCTTGAGACTGGCTTTTCTCTCCTTTGGACCCTAAGTTACGTTTGACAGGGAAGCTCTTTAGCCTGAAAGGCTGTGCAAGCATGTGTTCCTAAGTTCTGAAGAAGGGAGCTTAGAGATGCACTTCATTTGGTGGTCAGGAGCCCCACTCTGTCACTGCCAGTTCTTTGATTGTGTCTGTGTCCCCGTGCTGGCTTTTATCTTTATCATTTTCCCCCTCCCTCTTTCCCCTTCTTCCTCTTCTCCCAAGCTTTCCTTATTTTCTGTGCATATGTGGTGAGTGCATGTGAGTGTGCAAGTGTGTATGCCATGTGTGTGCACATGAGGAGGCCAGGGAGGACATTGCATGTATTCCTTTCTGCATCTCTTTATTAGTTCCTTGAGGCAGGTTCTCTCACTGAATTGAAAGCTCACCATTTTGGCTAGGGAGGCTTGCTTGTCCCCTGATGCTAGGGTTACAAGTACATGAAGCCTGACTTTTTACTTGGGTGCTGGGGATTCAAACTCAGGCTTGCCAAGTACTTTTGCCCCTGAACCACCTCTTCAGTCCCTATGATGTTTTCTGTGATAGTCTTCTGCCATCTGAAGAAGCTAGTGATGAACTCTTCCAGTCCAGAAATCCTTTATTATGAATTTTAACAGGTTATAAGCTCATGATTTCCCCATATACTTTTTGGTATGCGTGCATTAAAAAAAAAAAAAGCTACTAACACTTTGATTATTTTGGTGGGAAACCTGCCGATCCACAGATTCTTTCAGTGAATCGTTACTCTTCTAGGTTACTTCATGTGACAGTTACGGATCATTCTCCAGTGTGTAGTGTACGTTACACTTGTGGCTTCATGTGGCGGGTGTCACACTGCTCCTTCAGTTTCCACAGTCACTGTTTTCTTTCAACTTCTCTTTACTCTGTGTCCCAAAGGCCTGTGTGAGATGTTTCGGTGCTTTACACTAAACTCTGCCTCCAGCTAAGGGTTGTTTTCCTCCGTGTCTGTCATGCACAGTGAACCATGCTCTCATGGCTTCTTACTGTTCTTGAGTTAGTTTGGTCCGAGGCTGTGGCGATGACTTGTCTCCTTCATTTTCAGCTGAGGTAGCATGGTGTGGTGGAGGCTGCAGAATGCCCTCCCTCCCATCTTGGAGCTGTGGAGCTGAGGGCCTTCTTAGGTTTTGCAGCTGTCCCCTTGGTCTTCATCTCCTTCCACTTGCCATTACCCTGCAGGCTCTCTCTCCCTGGAGCCTCCTACTTCATGCTAGTCTGGAGGTTGGCAGTTGTGCAGAGCTGAGACCCCCAAGCCTTACTAAACTAGGTCTGGGACTGGCACTGCTTCACTTCCATCATGTTCTACCCTTCAACGCAGTTTCCAAGTCTAAATCAAGGGAGTGGGACTTAGTCTCCACATCTGATGGGGAAGGACTTTGAACCTGAGCTGGGACTCATTTTGAATGGTTATTTTTGCAGATGATAAAGCTAAATAACCCTTTGGATGATAAATCATTCTGTTTTTCTTTTATGATAGTTCTCTATCTAGTAAGTTTTCCGATGGAGCAACTAGTCTAATATATATCTATATCCTGTGCCCGGTATAAGCCCTGGTTCAAATAATTTCAGTTATTAGTTATTGAAAATAGATAGCTATTAATTGACTTAAAACTTTTAACTTAAATATAGAATCATGCTTTTTTAACTTAAATATAGAATCATGCTTTTTTAAAAATGATTTTCATATCATGAATTATATGCATGTTATTTTAAAAAAGCATGGTGTCTCTCTTGAATGCTCTTCATCTTACTGTTTGGGACAGGGTCTCTCTGAACTCAGAATTCACTTCATGACTAGATTGGCTGGCCGGTGGTCTCCAGGATCTCCTCCTCTTTGTCACATGTCCTCATGTGTCACATGTCTAGCTTTTTACTTGGGTGCTGGGTGTAAAACTCAGGTCTGTGCTTTGTATCAAGTACTTCACTGACCAGAATCTCTGCAGCCCTCCCTGGAACCCCTTAGAAACACTGGATGTCTGTGCTGCAGACTAATAGGAGAATGCCTGCCTAGTATGCTCAAGTCCCTGGGCTCCACCCTACACTGATTGGAAAAAAAGACCATAAAGAAAAACATGTAAAATGACTCATCCTATTGCCCAGCTTATTCCTCTGATACTTAAAAAATAAAAAGACAGGATTTGAGATCGAATCATGAAGGATAAAATGAACAGTGGAGCCAGGTGGCAGTGGCGCACACCTTTAATCCCAGCACTCGGGAGGCAGAGGCAGGCGAATCTTTGTGAGTTCCAGGCCAGCCTGGGCTACAGAGTGAGTTCTAGGAAAGGGGCAAAGCTACACAGAGAAACCCTGTCTCGAAAAACCAAAAAACCAGAAAACAAAAAACAAAAACAAAAAAAGAACAGTGGAAGTCTCTCTGGTCCCATTTAACCTATTTATCATGAGTAAAAATGGTTAAGAATACACTAACATGTGCATATAAGTTTGTATACAAAGAAATTTTTTGTTTTATTATTTGTGTTTTGAGACAGGGTTTCTCTCTGTAGCCATGATCTGCCTGTCTCTGTCTCCAAAGTGCTGGGATTAAAGACCTATGTGACCATTCTTGGCCCATCTTGTAGTTTAATGCTGCTTGGAGATACACACACACACACACACACACACACACACACACACACACACACACACACACACTCTTTATTTATTTATTTAGAGTTTATCAAGGCAGGGTTTCTCTGTGTAACCCTGGCTGTCCTGGGACTCAGAGATCGGCTTTCCTCTGCCTCCTGAATGCTAGGATTAAAGGTATATACCACCATCTCCCAGCCAGCAATTTTTAATGCTTATAAACTTACATGTTTTGTTCCATTTTCCCATTGTTTTATAGTGTAATTCATAATGAATTTTATTATCAAACACAACTAGTTGATTTTGAGGAGTTAGGTTATGTAAGAATTGTATCTTGTAAAATGAACTTGATTATTATGAAATCATAATTCCTGTGAGGGGAGTTGTTGTTCGTTTTGTTGTTTGTTTGGAGTTTATAGTTTGATCACCTTTTTTCTATATTTACTACTTTTTTTCTTTCTTTGGTTTTTATACCTTAAAGTTTTAAATTTAAAAAATGTGCGGAAGTAGTAAGAAAAATAGCATTGAAAGTGTTTGATTGAAAATGTATTTTGAGTCTGGAGGATTGGCTTACAGTCAAAAGCTCTTGTTGCTCTTCTGCTTTGATTGGCTCTTTCCAATCTTAAAAAGTTCATCATGCCTGGGATTGATAATTTTTTTAGAGATACTTATAAAACACCCTTATTTTTGCATGGTCGATTTAAATAATGAAGGCTTTTATTTATGGTTATTGTGTATAATGTTATAAACATTTCTTGTACAGGTCTGTGTGTCAACATATATTGTTTTGTAAGTAGGATTTTATTGGCAACCAGCCACACCCAGGTACTAGTACATCGCATTGTCTTTGCCCACTGTCCTTCTGTAATAATATTGGATATTTTTATTCTGGATATTGTATGGCCCAGAAAACCTAAGTGTTTTATGGTCCCTTTAAAAAGATGTTTGCAGTAGGGCAGTGGTGGCCCACGCCTTTATTTAGTACCAGCTTTCAAGAGGCAGAGGCAAGAAGAAAGAAGAAAAAAAGGATGTTCCCTGATCCCATGAACTAGATGAGTTACAGTTTTACCTCTTAAAATCCTTGGACACAGTTTGAATTAATTGTGACTGGTATGAGGCAAAAATTGTAAGTTTATATTGGTGGGGAGCCTCGTCTTTAGTTGGAGTAGGTAAGGATCAGATTTGTGTGGTTGATGTTTTCCATGAGATTTAGGACATTTTCAGCAACTATTCTTTTTTTTCTTTCCTCTGTTTGGGTCTGATGCTAGTTTGCATGCTTCATATTGTCTTAAATTCCCCAATTCTCTTCATATTTCCTCACTATTTTCTGTTGTTGGAATTGGCTAATGATTTAAATGAAGCTTTTTCTTTGCTTATCCCTTAGTTGAAGACAAGGTCTTCTCTGTTGTCTGGGCTGGTTGCTATCCTCGTCTCTTAGCCTCCTCAGCACGGCTGCACTGCCCTACCTGGCCTCTTGAGTCCGTTGCTAATTGCAAACATTCATCCTTATTAAAATGTTAATTCTGTTCTTTGATCCAATAGGTTAATGTTTTCATTTAGTTATTGTACTTTTCAGTGATCCATTTTTTAAAAAGTTTGGATTACTTTGTTATTTCTTGTTGACACACTACACACACACATACACACACACACACACACACACACACACGCACGCACGCACGCACGCACGCACACGCATGTACGCACACACTCACACATGCACATTTTTAAGGTGGTGTTTTAAATAGCTTCCTTTAATTCTCTGATTATATTTCTCATAACAATTTTGAAATTTACGAAATCTAAGCATTGAGCTGATCTTAATAACATTTATTGGCTATTATTTTTATGGAGTGTCATAGTTTGGTAGTTTTTTTTAAACATAGATTATATTTTTTTCTGGAGCTGTACATTTTACGTACTCTTGTAGTAATTCTGGTTTTATTCATTTTCTCCATGCCGGCTTTATTGTTTAGCATTTTGTATGCATTCCAGCTGCAGAATCTATTTTCCCGCTGTTATTTCAAGAAATTAATATTTTTATGTTTTCACTCGGCTTTCAAGGACTTTATCTGTGATAGTAGTTTAGTATTTAGCAAATGATTGCTTATAGGTTAAACATCATGAGCCCAGGATGCTTTCACTGTCTATTGAGGAGCATAGTCAAACAAGCTTAGTGTGTTTCTACTTCCCCTCCGACTTTCTCTTGAGTTGTCTTATGTCTTCTCGTGTGAGCACTGTTCAGCTGAGCCACTCCCCAGCATTGTAGGCATGGCATGTGTGATTAACTTCACCTCAAATGTCCTGGTACTTCTCTCTCATACTCAGAGGCTCTGGATTTTTAGTGACCTTGGGATCTTTTGGGTCAGCCAAAGGTATGTGGAGGATGAAAGTCCCATTCCTTAGGATTTTAGGACAATTTTATCAAGTGTGTGGCCCTCCCCTATCTAGGGTCTTCCTATTAAGTTTGTAGCTAATCTGTAGGCTTTGGTGTGCTCCCCTGACTTCAGGCTGAGGAACATGTGAGATTCTCTAGTTTGCACTTAGCAGCCTGCAGCTTTCTGCTGTGGTGGGTCTTCTCTAGCTGAGACACTGGGCAGGGATGGAGATGGCCTACTGATCTTAACAGGAAGTTGTTATGTGTCATGAAGGCTGTTTTCTTCCTTTTTAGTTGACTTAAGTGCACAAAAATTGTTGTTTAAAAGCTTTATCCAGTTTTATAATTTTTTCAGTGGGCATATTTATACTTTACTGGAAAATCCAACTTCAGAACTTGAATTTTAAGATCCTTTAAGATCCAAAAGTACTTATTTTTCTTTTTTTATAATAGATTTTTATTTTTATTTTTATTTATTTTTTGGTTTTTCAAGACATGGTTTCTTTGTGTAGCTTTGAGCCTTTCCTGGGACTCACTTGGTAGCCCAGGCAGACCTCGAACTCACAGAGATCCACCTGGCTCTGCCTCCTGAGTGCTAGGATTACAGGTGTGCGCCACCACCGCCTGGCTTGATTTTTATTTTATGTGTATTGGTGTTTTGCCTGCATGTAGGTCTGTGTGAGATTTTGGAGTTGTGAGCTGCCATGTGGGTGCTGGAAATTGAACCTGGGTCCCCTGGAAGAGCAGCCAGTGTTCTTAACTGCTGAGCCATCTCTCCAGTCCTAGTACTTATTCTTCAAAGTCAAGTGTTCTTTTTTTCTAATTCATGCTCATGGAGACAGAGAAACAGTACAATTTTAAAAATGGCAAGAAAGGCTGAAATGATGAGCCATGATTCACTCCCTTGGTTTCTGTGGAGGACTGGACTTTTTTCTTTGTAGAGATAGATTTATAAACTCATTGAGATTATTTGAAGGTTTGGTGGGTCTGTGAAGAGTAGATTTGTTGTTTCTGTAGAGCAAGCCTTCTGTAGTTGACACTTTCTGACTGTATGCTTCACGTGACAACTTTGATCAAATAGCTTTTCTAGGTGTGACCCTTCTAAAGATGAGGGCAGTCATCTGAAGTGCCACCAGAGTGGCCCTTCAACCCGCCTCTCTGGCTCTGCCTTGCTGCTTATGATCTGCACAACAACTGCTTCCCTGCCATTTCTTAATTGTTTGCAATCTCTTTGATCTTCGTGTAGTTATTTTTGGAGGTAATTTTTGAGGTTAGAATAATTCATGGCAGTTACCAAAAATTTTTATTAGAAGCCAAAATTCTTTCAATTAATAATTAACCTGATTAAAGAAAAAGACCTTGTTTGCTCTGTGTAGTTACTTAGCAAACTAGTAAGAATCAGAGAATGAGATGTCCCATGGCAGCTCCCTCTGCCAGCTTCTTCTTTTTTTCCTTACACCATAGATGCAGATTCTGCCCAAGAAGCCCCTGCATTGCAGAGGGACTGGAGGTCTGTATGATCTGTTTATTTCGCAGTTGACAAGGGTAAGGGGGCTGTTATGGGGGAGGTGTTTGGGTGCCCTGAAGTAGTGGTATATAGCTTAGCCAACATTTATTTTGTGATTACTTAAACTTAGTGTTAAAAACAAAACAAACCCTTTTATGAAGTCTGTTTGTCCGGTGTCAGGTTATTAACATTAAAAATAGTTATTAAGATGCTGAATTTAAAAGTCCTATTTAAAACAAGTTTAGACAAACATAATTCATGCTTCTAAAACTCTTAGGATCATTGATACATAAATACTGAATATATATATGTGTATATATATATATATATATACATACACTATTAAAATTACGTTATAGTGAACAATTTAAAATATTTTGTAAAATGCAGTAAATTATAGTTACTTATCATAGTCACTTAAATCATAGTTATTAATCTGTTTTGTTTCTTTCCATAAATTTGTCAGTCAAAAGGAACTGGATATACCATAAATGATGTGGGTGGGTGGGTGTGTCTTTTGGGGGGTGTACTAGAAATGAATATATCCTTTTGTTATCTTGACGTCAATGAAATTTGAGTTGTATTGAGGCTGGCATGTATTTGACTGTTAGGGTTAGCAATCGATGAATCTCATAGGAGCCAAGTTCAAGTTCTGTAGGTCATGCTTTGCAGGTTTATAGAATAGGTGCCAGAAATGGTGTATATTTACAGAATCAATTTGAAGTAGATGATTTGTTGCTCTGAAAATGGCAGGACTGAGTAAGTGATTCTAGCCTTCATGAATAGTTGGGGATGGCCTGATGGACTTACTCTTGAACATATTTTATACCTGGCAGTACAATAGCTTTGTTTACTTAAAGCAGTGCACATTTTGGTAACTTAAATAGATACTTTTAGTATTTTGTACTTGTTTTTAAATCAGCTTCCTTCAAAATTTCTTTTGTTGATTTTTAGAATTCAACAATCAAATATGTCTGTTATCATTATCACTGTTAATAAATGTTCCACTTTTTAATGCCAACACAATTGGAAAAATATTCAACTTTAAACAGCTTAAATGACTTTTATTTTTATTTTTATTTTTTCTGTTTTCTTTAAGCCATAAAGATGAGTTTACCATTATTCCTGTACTGGTTGGAGCTCTGAGTGAGTCAAAAGAACAGGAATTCGGAAAACTCTTCAGTAAATATCTAGCGGATCCTAGTAATCTCTTTGTGGTCTCCTCTGATTTCTGCCACTGGGGTAAGTCCTAGATTTTAACATATGCTAGATGCTGTGTATTTGTGCTTAAAGGGTTCTTTCCAGTCCAAGCTCTGATTCTCAATTCTTTATCACTTTTTGCAAAGTTGTATTTGTAGCAGCCATGTTTAAAAATGAATTAAACAGCCTTTTGGTCATTTAAAAAGGATGAGCAGAGGATATAGGCACATTTCCAAAGGCGACTGGTACAGTTGGATTCACACTGTGAGGGCATCCTTGCTTTTGAATACTTCTGTTAGTGGGAGTTAAAAACTGTTAGCCCCATATTTGTGTACATATGTATAGTGTAGGGTCTTGGAGGTCAGGTTTGGTGGCTGGAGCAAATTCTTCACAATGTAGAAGAGTACTGTGTGCTATACTGGTCCTTCTCAGATTTCCTTTTTGTAATTAGCCTTTCTCTTTCCTTTTGGTGAATATTTTTTGTCTGCAATTTCAGTAAGTTTTTTGAGTTGCCCTCTAATATTAGAACATACAGGCTATTAGCACTGTGATCTTCAAGTGGATTTTATGATATTGTAAACTAAGAGGAATGATACTTTACAGTGAAGACTAGATTATAAAGAAGTGATACATTGTGGCTATCTATCTTCTTCTAGGAAACTGATTTTGCATTCTTTGACTGCTGTTTGCTTTCACTTGTGTCTCAGAATATTTCTTTAGTTCCATTCATTTTAGGACATCTCTTTGGCTCATTTCTTCACTGTTTTAAGTCATACCTAATAGGTTCTTTCTCTTCTGCTTTTATTATAAGGAAACATAAAACCATACTTTTAAAGATTAAAATACCAGAATGCCAGAATACATCCTCCGTGAGTTGTGTAGGGAGCCCTTTGCTTTCTCTTGTGAGAATTGAGTCAGCATTTACCTGCCTTGCTTGGGTTCTCTTGGCATTCTTCTCTGAGTAGACCTCTGAGGTTGTACTTTCCACTTGACTGTCTTCCGTGGTAGAGATAGTAGAGTATGTAAATTATTACTAGCACTGTTGACACTAGTTCTCCATGAGTGTGATTTTCCTCCTAGGGGAAGTTGGAGAATAGCAGGAAATCTTTTTAGATGTCATTATCACATCTGGGAAGTGATTTGAAGGATGATGAAGCTTCTGCTATCAAATGAGTAGGTTCAGGGAAGTTTCTAAATATTTTAGTGTACACAGATGAATCCCCTGCCTCTGTCCAATGAAGGTCCAAAGTATCTATAGTGCTGAGGTTAGAAACCCACTGTTAGTGTGTATGGTAGCTGAGCTTCCTTCTAAAGACTTTTCCTGGGTTCTTCAGTAACTCATTCAGCTGTTTAGTTTGCATTATTCTTTCTAGCAGAAATAATTTTTTATTTATGTCACTATATTTCTTAGATTCTAGGACCCACATAGAGGCTTAGAAGGGAATTCCTGTCTCAGGAATGAGAAGTTAGTCATAGTCATCTTGATGTAAGGAGTACTGTTAGGAAGAAGAGCTCCCTTTCTCAGTGTGTGAGTTTCTCTCAGGAACAAGACATGCTCATGTTTTGGGAAAAACATTTTGAAGCAAATGTTTTTTCCTTTTTTGTTTTTGAAGGCTCTTATGAATCACTTGATACTGTTCTCTTGATGCTCTCCGGATTGCTCTTTCTAGTAGGCAACATAGGCAACCGCAACGTAAACCTGCACCAATTGGGGAGTTTTGAAGCTTTTTTTTTTTTTTTAATGTATTTATTATATATACAGTGTTTTGCCTGCATGCACTCCTGTGTGCCAGAAGAGGGCCCCAGATCTCATTACAGATGGTTGTGAGCCACCATGTGGTTGCTGGGAATTGAACTCAGGACCTTTGGAGGAGTAGCCAGTACTCTTAACTGCTGAGCTATCTCTCCAGCCCAAATGTGGGTTTTTTTGTTGGTTTTATGAGAAGCTTTCACTGTGTTATCCAGGCCAGCCTCAAACTCACAGTCTTCCTGCATCTTTCTCCTGGGTGCTGGGATTGCAGGATTGAGGCGTCATGCCTGGGAATAGGTGTAATATTCCTGTTTTACATGTGTGTGAATCATCATCCTTTTTACCTCACTAATAAAGGATTATTATTATTATTATTATTATTATTATTATTATTATTATTTACTTTTACAAGACAGGGTTTCTCTGTGTAGCCCCAGCTGTCCTGGAACTCCCTTTGTAGACCAGGCTGGCTTCAAACTCAGAATCTGCCTGCCTCTGTCTCTGAGTGCTGGGATTAAAGACGTGTGTGTGCCACCAAGGCCTGGCTGTTGATTTTGTTATTGTTGTTTTGAAACAGGGCCTTGCCTTGTACCCCTGAATGGCTTGGAATTCACTATGTGGACCAAGCTGGCCACAAACTCAGAGATCCACCTGCCTCTGCCTCCTGAGTGCTGGGATTAAAGGAGTGTGCTACCACTGCCTGGTTAATAAAGAACTCTTAATGCAAACATAACTTACTCTACAGTTGAGAGAGAAAAATAAATTTTTTACAGCTAACCTAGATTTTTAGAAAGTTACAGGCTGTTTTTCCTCAGTTTCTAAAAAAGTTAATATTTAAGTTGTAATAGGATTTCCAGGTGATAATTGAAAAAAGAAAAACCCTCAAAATTTTCTGGTAAATGGCTAGCAGTAAAGACCATCCAGGCCTGTGTGTTTACATTCAGTGGTTAAGCGATGGAGCCTTCCCAGCGTTCCATAGGTAGCTGCACAATCATTACTGAGTGTCATTAAGTGCTCACTTGACTTACATAAGGCACTAACTAATTCCTTCTGGGTAATTTGAGCAGTAGTATGGCAGACAGTGTCAGGTGTGACGTGGATAATATTTGAAAATTGGCATCACAGGAAATAGTAATTGTCACATTGTAAAGCATAACACTTTCTGTTTTGCATGCTTATTAAGGTGAATCATTAGCCAACTATAAGTTATGCCATTTAAGGAATCAAATTCATGTTTTTCAAATTTATATTCCATGTCAACAGTTCAGCTATTTATAAAGGTTGATATTTTGTTTCTTTTTCCTTCTCCTTTTTCCCCCTCTTGTAGAATCTTGCCATCCCAGGCTGACCTTGAATTTGCATCCTTCTGCTTCAGCCTCCCTAAGTGGGTCACAGGCATGTACCACTGCACCATGCTTTTTTTTTTTCTACTTGTAAAGGTATGGGACATGTTGTTTTTAAACCATATAAAAGCAGTCATAATGAGTGAATTGTCAATATTTTCCCAGGAATGATTGAGTTCTTCAGTACATAGGCCGTAAACATTTCATTGCTTTAGACTCTTTATAATTCTAAGTAGCTGAAGTAATTTGAACTAAAATTACTGGTTTATGGTATTACTTGGTTACAGATAGATATACATAGTGGGCCTTTGTTTTTATTGAATTAGGCTACTGGTAGTGACTACCTTGTTCTTCCTAGTATTTGTTCTCTTTGTTTTGCTGTCCAGCTTTTGTGGAAATGGTGAAAAGTATGATCCTAAGAGATGCTTGGGAAGCTGACTGACAAACTGGAAGTGTAGTCTCCTCGCTTTCAGCCAGTGTCCCTTCATAAAAATGAATTCTTTCTATAAAAATAGGCATTCATCTTTAGAGAGACACCAGAGGGAAAAAAGTGGAGAGAATAGAATGTTTGGGATTCTTTGGGAATGAGGTAAGGCCTGGGGTGGAGGACAGGAACTGTGCTCTGTCACCCAGCTCGCTCTTTGTGTCCCCTCAGGGGAGTTCCCTAAAACAGAACTGCATTTCAGTCCCTGCTTTGAATCTTGTCATCATCTTAGACATAAGACAAATGTAGCAGCCCCAGAGTATGGAATAATAATAATAATCCTCTTTCACCTTACCTATTAGCTTTTGATTTTTTTAAATCTTAAATGTTTACCAAGTTCTATTAATACTTAATATACTTACCAAGTTCTACATCCTGGAGGATGATTCAGTGTAGGAGAAACTTGTCTGGACTTCTTTCAATGATCTAATTAGTAAATTTTTATTTTGTTTCCTAAGTTTCAATTCTGATATTCTCCATATATACTGTTATTATTTATTTATGTCCTTATAGAAATTTGTGTTTCCAAGTTTAGATTGATAGCTTTCATTAGCATAAATTTTAGTAAACTATTAACAAGTTTTTAAACAAAATTAGACCTAACAAATTGGAAGTGAAGTAATTATTAATTTGCCTTTATGGGGGTTTTACAAATCAGTTCCAATACATTCACTAAGTCAATGTTTATGACATTATTTTGTTAAAATATGAATATAGACTAGTGCAGTCTCTTTAGCAATTTAAAATTTGCTTAGATTATATCACTTCTTTTCTTTTCTCGAAGCTTGAGCTCCTTATTCAAAGTAACCTTACCCCAAGCATTTATAAAGTTTATACTATGTTCAGATTTCTTCTGTGCTGTTCATTAAGTGATTCATATACACTCCTTTTCCTGTTAAGTTTCTTATTGCAAGGATATCCCCACTTTCTAAAGTCTGAAGTTGGTTTGAGTATGTTATTTGATTCCTAAAATGTATCTTATCCAAGCCTGCACATTTGTCTTCTCAGGTCTTTGTACTTCTTCATCCCAGGTTTAGGGTTTTGGCCTGTTGCAGTGTTGGGATAAGACTGATACTTTGTTTTGCATTGTAACAGAATTCAGGATGAACAGATGATAGATGGCATCTAGTTGTTAGAAAGAATGATCTTATCTGATAGAACACAGATAGTATTTTCTTTGTGAAATACATTTTTTCTTTGACTGTGACTTCAGTTACAGGTGTTCCAGGGTTAGGACCTCCTTGTAGAAAGGCCTGCTAATCTACTGGATTTGTGGAAGGGTTCAAACATTTGAAAAATGGCTCACCATTAACAAAGTGCAGAGTAAATGTACACAGAACAGATTCTATTGGTCATATATCTGAAGGGTTTTCTACTGACTGATAACGTTGGGGGTTTTGTAGAGTAACATTATTAGGTAATTGCTTATTTCAGCAGGCTAGTGTGTAGCTTACTGTTGAGGTGTTTTAATTTGTTTCTTTTTGTTTTGAGATCCTTCAAGCATAGTGTTGGTTCTTGTGCCATCCATCGTTGTCTGTCCTCATTGGTTGATTGTTGTGTGTTAAACAGACATCCTTGGAGCTTCCTCTCCACACTCTGTGAATCCACTCATTAATCAATCACCAGTCACCTTTGGAGATGGGAAAATTACTTACCTGTATTTCTTTTTCTCAGAAAGCGTGCTCTGGAATGGATTCACAAATGAGCTACCCTCCTTCCCTCAAAGAGTAAGGTTTCTGCTTTACAGGATTTTTTTCCTTGGGTTATTTTTCCTCTCATCTTTTGAATTTGAAAAGAACTGAGGGAAGGCACCTGAAGAAACCACTGACATACTCACTAGGGAGTTCCAGAGCTTGTCCCGCCCCTAGGGTGGTGTCCATGGCTCTTAAAGCTAGAAAGCTCATACTTGAAGTTGAAACAGGGGCTCAAAGAATCCATTTTCCCAGTGTACCTTCTGAAAGGATAAGTTTCAGGTAAGTAATTTTCTCTACTATGTGATATGCTTTATTCATACTTAGAAAAGAGTGTACAATTCCCGTCCTCCAGTTACGGAGACAGCTGTTTGTGCATAGTCAGCTTCATGATTGCCCTCAAAGTCAGAAATATAACAACTTACAGAATAAAATATTTTCTCATGAGAATCATGCAATCAGAATGTATTTTAAATGAACAATTCAAAACTAAAGGTACATTTTTGATCAGTATATTATGCTAGTACTATCATTTCCTTTATTAATGAATGGAATGTTGAGAAATAAATTTAAATAAGAAGCATCTTGACTCAGTTTCCAAGCAGCATTTGACTTTCATATTTGTGTATGTGTGCACATGCATGTGTGCATGCATACATACATACATATCCAGGCTACAGTAAGATGAAATCAACTATTTACTTCAGATTAGATGCAGTGTCTCTGTATTGACTAGAATGGGTTGTTTAAATAATTTGAAAATACTTGTACAACTTAAAAATTATCATGAAAACATAAGCTGTTAATGAGTAAAATATTCAGTACCTGCATGTACTGAAAATTTAATTTCTTTATTGCTATGAGCTATTCATCTTTATCTTTTAACTTTTATACTACTAAATGTGAGTTGGTCACAAAAAATAACAGGTAGCAAAATACTAAACATTTGTTCCAATTGATTTCCTATGTATATTCACATTTGCATTAAATTACATGATGATTCCAATATTTTAAAGTATTTCAAACATCTGTGCCTTTCTTCAGAAATACTTTAAAGTTAGCTGGAAGGTCATCTGTATGGTATAACACCACATAAACACACTGTTAGACCCTTTTCTTGCTCTCCTGGCAAGGTTGTTATTTGAAAACAACTCCTCACTTGGAAGTGAGCAAGGACTTTTGATTAGCAAATAACTGTCATGAAAACCCAGGAATAGCAGCCTTTTATAGGAATAAGGTTTACAGATAGTAGCTAAAAGGAGCAGCTGTTTCCAGAAGCAGGGAAAAGAGAATACAGTTGTATAAGCCTGAAATAGTCCAGTTTAAAAAGAATCGAGACAGAGTACTTGATTTCTTCTAGAATGTTATTTTTAGAATAGTGTCAAGGAAGCAGAATTTCCTTGTTTAAGGTGTTCATTTAATTGTTTTGCAGGAGATGGGCAGTTTATCAAAAGAACTTTGAAATAGACATGAATATAGTACCAGTGAGTTGTGTCAGTAGGCTAGGCTGATTGAGATGTAGATTTGCCTTTATATAATCTTCTTACAACTACCTGGCAAGTATGGACAGTGGGGTCAATTGTACAGTCCTTATGGTCGGACAGTCCTCAAAACTGTGTGTAATACACCTTTTCTGAAGAAAAACCAGGTTAGAAAGAAAAACATGCTGCATTATTTAATTCAAAGGTGTTGAGGGCTAGCAAGATGAGCTTCTGAGCAGAAGTGCTTGCCTGTAAGCCTGAACTCTGAAGGTGATCTTTGGGACCCACAAGATAGATGGAGAGAGCTGACATTGCAGGCTATCCTGATATAACGACAAAGATGACGGCATGTGGCCAGACATGCATGGTATGAGATCTACTACAGTCTCTGAACTGGAAGGATTCATAGAGACAACAGTGATCACCTATCACTCAATGCCGCATGTGTGTGCACTTGGACATGCATGTACATTGAAATATACCATGTCTGGCCGCGTGCTGTCACCTTTGTCGTTAAATTCAGAGAACAGACTCTAGTTCACAGCCTGCTCAACTCTAGGATACCAGCTATAAGAGAACTTTAGTAATAGCTCTGTGGGAAGTTAATAGTTATTATATTGAGTGTCATTAGGAGATAAAATAGTTAAATAAGAAAATTAAGAAATGTGGTGCATTTTAGGAAAGTAAACGTGAAAAAAGAGATTAGCACCAACAGGTGGAATACTGACATACATGGTATGTTTTTTAAGAAGGTATCAAAGAGAGTTTTATAATTTTGCACTGATCATTATATGTATGATAGTGTTTTCAATAAGATGAACAGGAAACTTAAAAATATAAAATTCCAATGGAATCTGCTTTCTCAGTTGTGAGGCTAGAAGTTGGACTTTGTAGACATGATGAGTATATCTGACACCATTAGAAACACATTTTGGCAAAGCTTTAAACATTAGGAAAATATGGACTGAGAAATGGCTCAGTAGTTAAGAGTACTGGCTACTCTTCCAGAGGACCCAGGTTCAGTTCCCAGCACCCAGTTGATGGCTTATACCCAACTGTAACTCCAGTCACACCCTCTTCTGGCCTCTACAAGCACCAGGCATGTATGTGGTAAACAGATACGCATGCAAACACCCACATACATAACAACAATTAAAATTTAAAAAGGAAACATAAAAGTAAAGAAGAAGAGCATTGCTGAAAGCTACATTGGAGGTATTCTCAAATCTACCATAGTCAATCTGTAATTAGTTTTGGATATTACCACATAAGGAAGCAATGTATTTCCTGAATCTTTGTTTTCTTTTTCTTTCTTTTTAAAATAATTTCTTTGTAATCTCTGCTATTTGAAGAGCAGCTGAACATTGACTATTTTGTGCTTGTCCTCTGAGCCGGGATTTCATGTCAGTGTAGGACGGTTGGTTCATTCTTTTTGTGAGTTCTGTTCACGTAGCATAAGGCATGTGTATCAGTCCTTTTCCTTAAAGAATAATGGCCGTAAAAATCGCCCAAGCTTCAAGTATGGCTGACACATACATTGGCTTCTGTCAGAGGGCTCAGCAGTGATAAACTCACTGAGATAGGTTCTTGAAGTTTTCTTGAGTTGTAGTCTTGGGGTTTACCGTCAATTATAGGCTGAGAGAATGTTTAACAATGCTTCTAACTTTAAGCTCTTAGTATCCTTATTCTTGTATTGCTGGTGATTTAAAAGTTTCTGCAGTATGAAATAGTTTTTAATATCTTAAAATTCTGGTGATGTGTCATTTCTTTATTACTTTCCCAAATATGCCTCTTACCTTTATGTTGAGGGCTCTTGGGAACTGACTCTTGCAGAGGCTTAAGCTGTGCTTTGCCTTTTGTGAGAACTGAAATTATTTGGTAAGCGCTTGCTTTCTTTTTAGCTTCTAATTTTTCCCTATTTTATTTTGTACATGATATTTGTTTCAAGGTCAAAGGTTCCGTTACAGTTACTATGATGAATCCCAGGGGGAGATTTATAGATCCATTGAACATCTAGATAAAATGGTAAGTCTTTCAGGTGTGGGGTTTTAATGCTCTAAAAATCTTTTAATTCTAGATTAGTGATTTGAGATTGACTATGTTAAAATATACAATGGGCTAACAGTTCTTTCCCTTTCTTGAATTAAAAGTACAAACTGCAGTGTGTCCTTGAGTGGATAATTCCTCTAAGAACTTTCCTTTATCATACCTCTTTTTAATTAGTGAGAATATTTAAGAGCACTTAGATAGAGATTTTAAGTATATTTTTGGAGAAGTATTTGGTTTAAGGGGCAGCGGCATGTTAATGCTATCACTTCTGTTAAGCTGCAGTGGTAGGAGATGGTGGGATACGTAGCTATAATTCCTTGATGGCCATCTGAAGTAACTTGTTTTGAGTCTTTCTGAACTATGTTACTATTCTTTGAAATTTATTAAATAACTTAGTGTTTAATTTTTAGATATGGTTTCTTAATAGGCCAGATTTATTCATGTGATGCTGAAGATTTTATGAACTACTTGATAAAGTATATAACCTAAAATCATAAATGTCTAATTGAAACACCAGTTTTTCAGTTATCACCTTTTACCTTCTGGAAGTAATGACATTATAGCTCTTCCATTTTATATTTTTGTTTTGCTGTGTATTAAATTCAGGGCTTTGTACATAGAGGACAAGTGTTCTCCTGCTAAGCTGTGTTCCGAGTCTGATGACACAAGTTTATGATGACAGGTTTTAGTAATTTAGCATACTTAAATCTTGTCTGCTGTACTGTAGGAATTTTTACAACTACATCGTTTTAATGTTTTTAAGTTTTTAAAGTTCCAGAAATATTTAGTTAGGAATTAATACCATATTCCAGATTTTTCAAAAACTTCCTAAAGTGAATTTAACTTTAGTTAAATTAATAACTTAAAAATGTTGTAATTTTGAGTTTTGGTGTTTTTCTATAAAACCTCCTTTAAGTCTTGTTATGTATTGAATTGTATTTTCAATTCTCATTTCTCATATTCAGTTTGAACTTGAAATGTCTGTGGTCTTTAGCTTGTGTTTACTAAGGTATGTTGTTGGATTTTCTTTTACTCTAGCCCCATGTTGGAACACCAAAATGTTGTTGTTGGTTTGTTTTTTTTATTCCTGCTCTTTGGGCTGTTTATTCCTTTGTGGGTCCACTACCCAGCTCCCAAATAAATCACACATGGAGGCGTAGTCTTAATTATAAATGCCTGGCCTTAGCTTGGCTTGTTTTAAGCCAGCTTTTCTTAACTTACCCATCAACCTTTTGCCTCTGGGCTTTTGCCTTCTCTTACTTCTGTATATCTTACTTTCACTCTTACTGCATGGCTGGCTGTGTGGCTGGGTGGCTGGCCCCTTGTTTCTTCCTCTCCTTGTTCTCTTGCTCTTTCTTCTTTTCCTCTCAGATTTCTCCTATTTATTCTCTCTGCCTGCCAGCCATGCCTGTCCTTTCTTCTGCCTCTGTATTGGCCGTTCAGCTCTTTATTAGACCATCAGGTGTTTAGACAGGCACAGTAACACAGCTTCACAGAGTTAAACAAATGCAGCATAAAAGAATGCAACACATCTTTACATCACTAAACACATGCTCCACAGCACAAACAAATACAACACATCTTAAAATAATATTCTACAACAAAGGTAACTACAGAAAGTACCTTAAGAAGACTGAATTACTTTTTATAAGTACAAATAATTTGCCTTTCTCTCCTTTTGTCTTTTGTTATTTTTTATAGATATTTAGATTACTTTTTTTTTTTTTTTTTTTTTTTTTTTTGGCTACTGGGCTTTCCAGTATTGAATTTTATCTTGTTTTTCTAAATGTGAAATTAAAAAAAAAAATACAATTCTTACTTTTCTTAAAATATTGATAGTTATACAGTTATTCTGGAAATATCTATGGGGTATAAATCTCCCTACTACCTAAGTGCTTAGACTTTCAGTTTCCTTTCCCTGTTAAATTGTTCAAAGTGTAACCTGGGACCAGGACCTGAAAGGGATTTAGGGATGACAGGGTATGTGGAATGCATAAGCCTAAGGTAATTAATTACATATATATAATTTTTAAAATTACATATATGGCCTACATTATATTTTAATTGTACATTTCTGGTTTAGAGCACAAAGGTATGTCTGGATGGTGGTAAACATTAACATTTTTTTCTTTGGGGCTGGAGAGATGACTCAGCGGGTCCTGAGTTCAATTCCCAGCAACCACATGGTGGCTCACAACCATCTGTAATGGGATCTGAATCACTCTTCTGATGTGCATGAAGACAGGTCACTCATATACATAAAATAAATAAATATTTAAAAACATTAGTTTTCTTTAAAAATTATTTGAGAGGTAGGTCTAACTCTGTAGCTTTGTCTGGCTGGAAACGTACCATGTAACCCAGATTCACCTTGAACTCAGAGAATTCCTCTTGTTTTCTGGGATTCTAGGTATGAGTTACTGTACTTGGCTGGAGGTAAACATTTAAAACTCATTGTTGTGTGGAGGGCAGGTAGAAAGGAAGGTGGTCAGTGCCATTGTCCGGGGAGAATGGAGGGGAGGAAGGGGGGTAATTAGGTCAGAGTGGTGAGGATAGCCATTAAGAGCTGTGCTTAGGGGAACTAAGAATGAGTGATGAGAGGCTTTTAACGAGCAGGGGACAAGAATACCAAGTTACGAACTTTGTAAGAGTAGTTTCAGAAGAATTATTTAAGTTAGAAGCTAAATTGAAACAGAGGCGTGTCAAAATTGGCAAGAATGTTTTCTGTCAGTTTGACTGACACAAAGGAACAGTGAGCGTTATCTGGCTCGGATGAGCTGGTCCACAGAGCATAGTCAGAGGAGGACTCTGCCTTTCCCCTTTTCTTCCTACTCCATATACTCTCCTTGGATAGTAGTCATCCTTTATATAACAGTGATAAAAAGTGTCTTGGGTTGGGGATTTAGCTCAGTGGTAGAGCACTTGCCTAGCAAGCACAAGGCCCTGGGTTTGATCCTCAGCTCAAAACAAAACAAAACAAAAAAGAAGTGTGTCTCTACTCTTACTTAGCTTTGCATTCTAAATCAAGATGGAAGTTGAGACCATAATCCCCAGTAGCATTAAATCACTAAATCTTAGAGTTTTTGACTCTCAAAATATTGTCACTCATGCGATTTTCATTCCACACTTCTTCATTTCTTCTATTTGTTTAGGAATGACTGTCTCGGGGTTCGGGTTTGGTAGCTCAGTAGTAGAGCAACATGTTTAGCGTGCACAGGCTCTAGTATGTGCCTTTGCCCCACAAATATCTATAAGGAAGAAATGACCGTGTCTGTGTGAAATAGGAACTATTAGTGGTGTGCACGTGAAGATTTTCTTTTCCTTAGCATTGTCTTCACTTGTTGATTGAACTACTCAAAAATTAATTTTATAGGCCATCCGGACCTCAGATTTGCAGACCTCCTTGCCTTAGCCTGATAGACAGACATATGCCAGAACACCTCAACATCAGGCTCAAAAAGTGCTTTAGCACCAAACTCTGTGTGTGTGTGTGTGTGTGTGTGTGTGTGTGTGTGTGTGCGCTGTGTGTATGTCTAACAATTTGTATTTAATTTTATGAAACAGTATTTTTAGTAACAAAACCAATAAAAATATCTTGATCCAGGACTGTCCTCTCATACTCCTTATATACCAGGTACTAGCTTAGTATTTTCACTGGAATGTCATATAAACAATTTCCAAGCTCAACATGGCAACAGTTAACTTCTAATTGTCTCTTGACAAGAGTCTGTTTTTACAGACTTTTAAAGTCATTTGATGGTGGCTTATACTTTCTCAGCTGCTGTCGCCATTTTCAATCTCAAATAGCTGAAAATAAAGCCCAAACAGACCCCTCCACCCCCCGGAGGTTTCTCTCTGTAGTCCTGGCTGTCCTGAAACTTGCTCTGTAGACCAGGCTGGCCTCAAACTCACAGAGATCCCCCTGCCTCTGCCTTCTGAGTGCTTGGATTAAAGACATGTTCCACCACTGCTGGGCCCTCAACAGATTTGTGAAAACTCAAATCATATTGTGGTATTCTTCTGGCCCAAATCTATAATATTGTCCTATTTCAGTAAAATCCTTGTGTTTACATTGAAAAACCTAAAGGGATCAATGTGCTTTGCAAGCCTTCTCCCACGTAGTTCCCTCTGCCGTGGACAGACTGTTGGTTGATAGTGCCCCACGTGCCCAGCGTCTGTCTTCTCCTTTTGTACTTGTGTTTCACTTACATACCTCAAACAGGGTCAACTGTATAGCCTTGATTAGCCTTGAACTCACAAAGATCCACCTGCTTCTGCTTCTGATTTTTATTTCCCCAGCACTGGGATTAAAGGCATGCCCACCATGCCTGGCTTCTTGTCTAGCTCCTAACCCTCCCAGCAGGGTCTGCTGGCCCCTGGTTCAGTTTCTCATTCTTCACTGACCCACCCTTTTGGCGTTTGGTCCCTGACGACCTTAGTCTGCTTCCCTTTTAACTTGTAGGAACCCTGTTTTCTGTCAGCCAAGCACTGTAATTTTTCTCTAATGTATTCAACGGGCCTAGAATAGTGATTAGATCCTAAAATCTCAAGTGTTTTTAAAATGAATGAATATAATAATCTTAAAAACATGAACACAGTTATATGACAGTGAGATAAAAGGAAAGTAATTTATAATAAAAAAAGTGTTCTGAAACAGCTATGTTAGAAGACACAATGAAGTAGTAAGATCCATGTATATATATACACAGTATCAGTAAAAGAGCAGTAAACACAGACTCCTACGTGGCCATTGCCTTTGCTACTTAAATTACTATGTGGCATTGCTGGGTGACTTGATCCCCCCCTCCCAAAGGTGAATAATTCTTAGTAAATAAATAAAACTTTTAAATAAACTATAATAGTCCCTCACTTTAGATGATGATTTCATCCATGGGAAATTCATTTTTTATTAAAACCATGGAAAACTGTTTTCCTCTTGTTATACAAGGTCAAAATGATACAGGTAATTAAAAGTTCTACCTGAATTACATATCAAAAGTCTTATGGGTGGAAAACAGTTATTTGGGTATGGAATTTTCCTATATCAGCATCTTTAGAGCCTACCAAATCTCAAAATATATTGGTGTTGGGGACAACCAAAAATGTGTGCATCCTACTTGCTTATAGTCTTCCTATGAACAGTTGTGTCAGCTTGCCTGGCTTATTTCTATTTTTATTACTTATCCTATGTGTACTTACCATTTCTTGATTTTGTTTGGTGACTATCTCATCCATCTATCCATCCATCCATCCATCCATCCATCCATCCATCCATCCATCCATTATAATCTGTATCTCTGTATTGTAATTGACAGTAAAGTTGATGTGAAGTACAGAGTGTACTGATATAATTTACATGGTTTTGAAGTTCACTCTGTTGGTTGTACAGAAAGCAGATTCTACAAGATCATGTGTAGCAAACAGCAGGCCATTTGGCAGTGTTTAGGGGGAAACATGATAATTTAGAGATGATGGCAGTGGAGTTGGGAAGAAATGGATCAAATTAAGATATTTATAAGCAAGAGGCAATATTATATATATTTATTATATTATAATAACTATTATAATATAATAAAACCTTTGCTAACAGGCTCTTCACTAGTTGCAGCTCAGGGAGGTGTGAGTTTGGGAAGTCTTGTCATACTGATGATGGTAAGGCTGCAGCCAAGAAGAGATTGCCTGTGGTAGGAGGAAAGTTAAACAACCCTGTCATTACACCGAAGTCACCCATGGGACCTGAGAATAGAGCTGTCCATGCCCTCCCCTGCTGTAGCCTCAGAGTTTCAGCATCTTTCTCACTGTGACTATTGGTGAGTTTGTGTAAACTCCCTGGTCTGCTGACACAGATCATGGGCAGGCTTCTTAGAACTTTTCCTGTTTAGTTCTGGAAGGAACATTTTGTTAATTACATGACTGGCTGTATGTAAAGAACCAGTAAGCCCAGGCTGATTTCTAAGACCTCCCCAGATTTCCTTCCATTAGATGGCAGATTACCAAAACCTTACTTGAAACTTTTATTTAAAAAAGCATGGAATAGAACTTCAAAATAAGTTGGGTATTTGTTATATGTTAGTGTGTCTGAACTTAGTATTTGCAGTAATGTTTGATTTTTGTGGTGCACTTGTTGAAGTATATTTCTATGTAGAGTTTCAAAAAGGCTCATAAATGTGTCTTATCTTTATTACCATATTTGATTTATAAGCTAATTCTTAGAGTATATGAATAAAAAATAATGGTTAGCTCTCAATAAACTCAAGTGGCTTTTTGCATATAAAAATGTTAGTAATTTTGAGTATACTAATACCACAAGTGAAAAGTGTACACCTGATCTCATGTGACAGGTTACAGTTAAAGGTACACTAAAAAGAATTATGTAAAGTCACCAAGGCAATGAAATGGATAAAGCATATGTGAAGTATTATTGAATTTCGTTTTTGGACTTTGGTCTCATCCCCAAAATATTTTATTCACATACAAATACTCAAAAATCTTCCAGAAACAAATCCAAGACATTTCTGTTGTCAAGTATTGATTAAAGAGCTATCCATTTTTAAAATCATTAGGCTAAAAAACCTGTAAGAGTTTGAGTTATATCTGTGCAAAATTGTTGAGTTAATCAAATTTGGGTTTGATTTTTAATTGGAAAAATCTTAATATTGCTGTTAAAATGTTAGGAAGTGAGCTATTTTTAAGTTGCAAAAGAACATACCTGTTCTTTTTGAAAAGTATTCACTTTTGTTGAATGTATGGGAAACTAATTATGAAAACATAGAAAGAGAAATGTTTATAGGAAAATTATGTCTTATTAGTGTTATAGTTGGGAAAATAACTATGGTATAGAATATGTAGAATTTGAAAGTCTTATGATTTTATTGGCTTTCTTTTTTTGGTAAATAGTATTTTGTAACTTCAGTGTTTATACTGACAAACTCAATGTATTTTAAGACACTGATCATGTAAATTTTTGATTTCTTGAAATATTAGCCATATTTATATGTATTTTCCATATGTAGTATGTAGTATTTTTAGTATGCTAATTTTTGGGAGTATACCCTTTTACTATGCTAATTTAGGATGTTTCGTTACTGACATCAGCAAATTATTTGGCAGGGAGAATCTGAAAATGTCATCGCAGCCATTCAGTTTATTACTTTATTAATAACTTTGTTTAATTTGAATATCAGCTACTTTATTTTCTTCCTACTGTTTTGAAAGGAGAAATTGTTAGGATTTACTAAGTCATGCTTCTTTCTCTTGAATATATATCATGTCTACTTTATTAGGTTTGATAGCATTCTCTGTAAGGTAGCCACTTATTAATGCATTGACTCTTAACACTGCTACCTTAGGGTAAGAGTTGTTTTGTTTTTGGCATAGAATTATTTATACTGTTAAAATTTTTATCTTGATTTCTCTTTAGGAAACTCAGACATTTCCTTTTTCCTAACGTGTATCTATCTTCAAATGAATGGATTACAGTTCTGATACTTGATGATGTGCTCATTAATTATGTGGTCATTATTAAAAAGGCTTGCTTCTTCTTATTTATAAACGTCTGTAAAATATATGTTAGTCTTTTTGTTTGCTATTTTAATAAGTTTTACTTCTGTGTTGTAACAATAGCTATTTTGTTTAATGCAGATTATTTATTTATTTATTATTTATTTTCATTCATTCATTCATTCATTCATTCATTCATGTATTCATTTATTTATTTATCTACCACAAGTGGGAAGGTAGTTATCCAAGTTCTGAATTTGCAGCTCTTTGGATATCACCCGTTCAGTTTCAGATTGACTCTTGGGACGTGACATCACAGGTTTTTCTCCATTGCTTAGAAAGTCATCAGAATGATAATTCAATACATGTTAAATATAGGAACTTGGCATGTATTCTGCAGAAATCTAGCTAAAACTGCTAAATTAGGAAGTATTTCCATACTCAAGGATAGATAGATAGATAGGCTTTGGTGTTTCCAGTATTTCTTTCTAACTTGAAGCTGAAATAAGTGTTGAATCATTTCATTGCATATGAGGTTTATGTAAATAATCAAGTTTTTAAGTTTACAGGGCCCTAGGGAGCTTTAGACTCACTAATCATGTCTTCTAGGGTTTTTGAGAATAGTTAAGTTACCTAGGCATATTTGGGAAGCATTTTGTTTTTCATCATCTTAGATTTTGGATCATAGCATTGAATTAGCATTTTTTGTCTCTTTTGAATTTTAGTACCAGTAATTTTACACTTATCATCAAGTATATGTGACATGTTTGTCATTATTATGTCAGTGGATGTCCCATTTTATAATCTTATCCTCATGCTTTTATTTATGTATTTCATAACTTTTCTGTGTTGGAGAGCTTCACTCTTGAGAAAAGCTCCTATTCCCTCTATCTTCTCTTTATAAAGACATGCCATTAAATCATCATATTTGTCAGAGGGTTTAATGGGATGGGAATTAGTTTCTATCTAGTAGGCACTTAATACACTTAAAGAATTAAAATTTTAACACACTTTATCTCTTGACTTCCACTTTTTCATGTTATGTTTTCCAGTTAATCTTTATGATTGAGCCAAGATTGAGTTTAATCTTTATTTTGAGCACCTTTTTAGTAGTGTCTTCTCTACATCTGTAGTATTTTATCTCTTCATTAAGGGATTCTTGGCCAGTTACTTAGAATTCAATGCTTTAAATGTAATTCATTTTCTTCTCTTAGAGTTCGTATCAGTATATAAGTATGATGCTTGTTCCAAATGTGCTTGGAGATTTTATTACTAAAGTGTATGTTGGAGCTTTTCATCCTGGAGTTTATTAAAGTAGATTCTGTTTATGGCTAGCTGTCCTAGCCTTTGTTCAGGAGCACTAAACTTCTCATGATGTGTACACCAGTTGTAGTTACATCAATGTTTGATGAATCATTAGTGTAATTCTTTTTATACTATGATAAAGCCAATGATTATTGAGACAGAGCCTAGGATTAGGTACTTTTTATGCCCATTCTCATGCATAGGAAAGTTATATCTTGACTATCCATATTTCTGGAAGAGAGTTATAATTCCATCTTAGTATTACTACTTACTGGTTTAGAATTACACTGTTTCTTTGCATCCTATTGTATATATTAAGTTTAGCTTTTAATATTTCTTTAAGCTTGTACCAAAAATTGTTGCTGCCCTGAAAAAGTCCCCTGCTTGTCAGGAGAAAACCAATATAGCATTAAAAATTAGTTACAGATTGGCTAATTAATATATAAGCAAAGTGATTCTGTACTTGTATTCTTAAGTCTTATTCTAGGTTGGATAATGATTATGGAAGATGTAGGTATTTTGAAACTTGTGTAGTTGAGGTTTTGAAGTTTCCACTGCAAAGCTTTATGTCATGTATTAACAGCTGCCATTTTCCAGATGACTTCATTTAGAGTCGTTTGCCCTGTGCTTTTAAACCATTAAGACATGAATAGACTTTGGCAATCACATAGAATTTGTCAGTTAAGACCACTTACATTTCTCTCAGACATTAATCTAGTGTATTAAAAGCAAATATATACACACAAATATATAAATGGAGTTGATATGAATAAAATAATATATTGTTGACTGTGCAAATTAGTTAGATTTGGTGATTTACTTGCCTGCTTCAGTGAACAGAGCTGCTCTGTTTTAGTGGATTAAACACGTTCTATGACTGGTGAAATGAGTCAGCAGGTAGAGGTGCTCGCCCCAGCCCGCCCCCGACGTTCAGTCCCCAGAGCCTTACGCTGGAAGGGGAGAACTGACTCCCACGACTTGTCCCCGATTTCTACCTCATGCCGTGGCAAGTGAATGGCTGCAGTGTCTTATCTGTGCATGTGTGCACACACACAAATAAATATCAAACAATTAAAATATATTAATGCTTTTGGGGACTGCAAAATTTAGAATAAGCAAGTGTTCAGTTCGTGGTGGTTTGTTTAGCAGTACTCTAAAATTACTTAATTATGATCTTCAAAGACACTGGTTTAAAATAGTGGAAAGCTTTCCTTTTTAGAACTGGCTTATAACAACCTGTCTGTCATTCAACTCATCGTCAGCCTTAGGAACGGTGAAATAAACTATGTTAAGTATTTTCTTAGATGGTATTTTATCAGATACCTACATAACCTCTGACTGTTGAAAATGTTACATAGCTATAAATCAAGCTTAGAGCTTTAAACAGCTTTAAATCAAATTTAGTTCCAATTTTTTTTGTGTGTGTAAAAATTTCACAGATTTGCTTTTGTAACTATCCTTTATGTAGGGAAAATATAATATTGTGAAATGTGTTGTGAGGTAAATGTCAACTGGTAAAGGTGATTTGCAAGTATCCAAACTTAGAAAAAAACCTGGAATTTCTTTTGCCAGTGGTTAACTATTATGACATTACATTTTATGAATGAGTTTGATATTTTCCAAGGATCGTTTAATGTATTTTGTCTGTTTTTAATTGAGAAATTTATAAGTAAATTTAAAATGTAATTAAATAATAAATTTTGTCTTTTTTCTTTTCTTTTTTTTTTTTAGGGTATGAGTATTATAGAACAATTAGATCCTGTATCTTTTAGCAATTATTTGAAGAAATATCATAATACTATATGTGGAAGACATCCCATTGGGGTGTTATTAAATGTGAGTATCCTTAGGAAGCCTTGACCTTTAACATTTGTTGCTGTCTTATTTCAGAATATCTCACAGGTTACATTTCAGTACACTGATAACATCATTGGCTTTGTGTACATAGCATCAGTTTCTTCCTGGTAACTTTGAACATAATTATCGGTTTATATATTATTTTGTTTATTTGAATAAATTTATCACTGGGATACAGGTCAATAATTTCTGTTAACATGGAGTTATTTAGAAGATTGCCATATTTTCTCTTGACTCAGTCAGCGCTGATAGGCTTTTCTTTCTCAGAAGACTGATTTTTGGGTTTGTGTGTCTGTGCAGACATGTGGGTGCAAGCAAAGATAGATTGTGTGTCTTTTTCTCTTAAACAATAATGATAAAACCGAACTTTATTTAAAAAGTGCAAGAGAAGCCAGGCACTGGGGAGGCAGGGGCAGGTGGATGGATCTTTGAGTTTGAGGCCAGCCTGGTCTATGTAGTGAGTTCTAGGACAGCCAGAGCTACATAGTTGATACCTGGTTTCAAAACAAACAAGCAAACAAAAAAAGAATTTCAAGAAAGAAGTTTTGGTTTAGTTGGATTTTAGAACGCTAAATTACATTTGTTTACCTCCTAAAAATTAAAAACGAATTTTCTTAAGAAAATGTGACACTCTTTAAGGAGAAGGAGAAACTCTTCTGAGGAGTCTGCAGTGGGCTCATTGGATTGGTTGGCAAGGCATAGAAAAGGACGAGCCATCGGGTGAAACAGGGAGCTTGATGGCCTGTGATGGGACAGTTGCAGGCGATGGATTTTAGGAGCCTTTTCATCTCGTTAAAGGAGCTCAGATTGGTGAAGGGAAAGGCAGTCAAGGACCTAAATTAATTTCTGGAACGTAGATTGGGGTATGCTGCATTCATTTTCTGAAGTCTGAATTAAATCTAATATAATTGTTTTGTTTTGGGGTTGGGGATTTAGCTCAGTGGTAGAGCGCTTGCCTAGCAAGCACAAGGCCCTGGGTTCGGTTCTCAGCTCCGTGGGGGTGGGGGTGGAGGGAAGAAAAAAAAAGAATTGTTTTGTTTTTTTTGTATGAAAGACATTATAAACCAGTACACAGTTAAAGTAAAAATTATAGCATACTTCTGTATCTGTGAGTTAAATAGACATTTCAGATGAATAAAAGCCTTTAGTACATTAAGACAGAGGAGGCCGAGATCTAGAGAACGAAAAAAATAGACACCAGTTATTAAGAGGCTAGGTTAGGACATACTCTTTGTGAAAATGACACAGTGAGGCAGCAGACATTGAAAGATAGAGTAATACAAGTTGATTTCTCAAATGTGCAAAGTTATACTCCCAACATTTACAGTGTTTGTATTTTTATGTGATGTCTGTCATAATCAACTTTTTCTTTTTCTTAGGCTATCACAGAGCTCCAGAAGAATGGAATGAATATGAGCTTTTCCTTTTTGAATTATGCCCAGTCGAGCCAGTGTAGAAGCTGGCAAGATAGTTCAGTGAGTTATGCAGCTGGAGCACTCACGGTCCACTGAAGCTCCGACCCTCAGGGACGCCACCTGCACAGACTCATACTCTGTCCGGGGTCCAGCCTAGCCTTTACCACGGTGTTGGTTCTGGTGTGGGGGGATTCTGCAACCTCAGACTAACAGAACTCTCTTCTCTTCTTTTCTAGTAGGTGTAGTCCTCCTTAATTTCAACTCATTTAAAAAATGCTTTATAGTTTGGGGCTGTGGAAGGAAGGCTGGAATCAAAATATTTTGATTAAAAAAAGATGTCATTGTAAAGGCCCAGTTGGCACACAGTTTTTGCAAATGACTTGTAAAGCATTTAGCATATCCGAAATTTGCACTCTTTACAGACTCATGCACACAGATTCCGCTTTCAGAATAGTTTTGCAGATTGTACACAGACAAAAAAGGGTGGAAGCTTTTTAATAAAGGAACTTGCATTTATAATGATCTGTATTAGAATATAAGAAATCTCCAGTTATAGACAATTACTACCCATGTTGTACAACAGATACCTTCTATTTTAGTTGCTAATAAAGGGCTACACAACTCAAAATAGTCTGATTTAAACTTATTGCTTTGTGGTATAAATGGAAATTTGATTTTTATTAATTCCATCTCAGAATTTTTGTTGAAATGGCTAGCCTCAGCTCCTATGTAAGAATGTTGGAATATATTTTATTTTTACATTCATGTGATTTTTCTTAAATCACAAAAATCATAGTCATATAATTTTAAAGTTAACTTTCAAAATTAGTCATTTGCTTTTTTGTGTGTGACATACCCTCATGTCATTATTATATTGTAGTAGAATATAAATTCAAGGATGCTTTTAAAAACAAATAGATTTAGTTCTTTCCTTCAAATACTGTGTTTGATAGTCTGCAAATGAAGAAACATTGAAGAGTGTTATTAGTATGTTTCAAGTCATTGCAGACCACACACCACTATGTGTTTTTTTACTGCTTAAAGCAATTTGACTCTTTTACTTGAATTTTTAGCAAGAAATCATTGACAATAACAGTAACAAGGCCTACTGGACTTGTGATAGTCCTGCAAATTTGGTTTTTTTTTGGGGGGGCATGATTTTTGGTGCGGCTCTTCCAACTAAAATAATGGTATGGTGTTGTATTAATTTATCATAGATTTATTCTAGTCATTTTGACAAAAAAACGTGTAATTCATTAAGCCATCATGCATGTTCTTCATTATACCTATTTTAATATAACACTGGGTGTCTATATCACATTGGAGAGTATTTATATCTTCAGTGTTATACCCAAGTAGCACAATTTTTAGATGCCTTGCACCAATTTTCTTTGGAAATTTGCATTTCTTATTTATTAAATATCAATTTTATATACTCAAGAATAAGAAAAATAATACTACCTTTTAGATTCAAAATTATCTACTTATACATGTAGGGATTATACTCTTATACATCAGTGATTTATTTTCCATTATTTAGATATGCTTTTGAGTACTAATAAATATTTATCCTTTGTTTAATACAGATTATAAAATTTTCTGAATTGACAATAGTGAATTTTTAAAATGTTTTCTGAGTATAAAATTTGAAAATACTGAAAATTCAGAAGAAAAAAGATTATCTACTGTCTCACTACCCAGAGATACACTGTTAATGTTTTTCTGTATTTACTTTTAGTCTTGTGTTGTTTATGAGTGTGTATGTGTTTGTGTGTGCACAATAACAGAATGAGATTCTAGTGCTTACGCGGTTGCATTACGCCCTGTTATTCTAAGTACTTACTGCCTGTGTCTTTGAAAACTCAATTTTAAAAAATGGCTAACTAATATGTTAACACTGTATGGAAATAATCAGTTCTCTCTTTGAATGGTAGGCTGTTTCTAATCTTCCACAATTTTATAATGGAATGGGCATTCTATATAAAGTCTGAATTCTATATTAGACCTATTCTCCAGGGTATAATCATGAACATGAAATAAGTGGTTTACATGATAAGAATTTCTTAGGCCCTTTAGAATATGCCAAATTACATTTCTATTGTACCAAAATAACAGTGTCCCCTCATCAGCATCCTTTCTTCTAACTTTTGACAAATTGTTAAACAAGTAATTGGTTATTTCTTTTTTAAGTTGAATTTCTTTCAAATTAATCATTTATTATCTTTCTATGAATTTAGAATGGTTTTTGAGAAACAAAGATGTCTAGTCCTAAGAGCGCGTTTATACTGCACATTTTTGTTTGTCCATTTATTTGCTTGGAGACATGGTTTGCCTCTGTATACCATGCTCACCTGGATAGCCCAGGATGGCCTCAAAACTCATGTCTGAGCCTTCTTCCTCAGCCTCCCAAGTGCTGGGATTGCAGACATGCAGTACTGTGCCTAGCTTGTACCTCACTTTGAAAACTAGAATCTTCCAACACTAGTTTGTCCTTTCTTAGAATGAACAGGGTTTTTTTTTTTTTTTTTTTTTTTTTTTTTTAAATTACCTGTTTTTAGAGTAGACACATTTCTGAACTGATACTGTGTTCAATTCTAGTTCTGTCTCTGCCACCAGTTAGTCCTCTGAAGTGGTGTTTCCGTGTCGTGCTGAAGCTTCCTCGTCTGTGAGGGTGCAGGTGACCTCTTAAGCACCTTCTTGTTTCAGAGTGCCAGGTTTTATGACTTTATTTTTTAATAGATTTTTGGCGTGACATGTTAGATAGGTTGATTTAGATATTTTTATTTCAGTTCTACATGTGAAAATGAAAGTAAAACCCTTGTTATTTCAGAGAAAGCAGGAGTTAATTCACTTTACATCTAAATTATTGGACTTCGCCTTCCTATTTTAAGTGCCTTTAAAGTTTTGTATTTCAGATATAAAATGTGAAATTATCATGTAGTTCTGTAATACAGTAGTTCCTTTGTTAAAAACGTATGAATTATTTTCAGCAACCTTTTATTTACCTTAGGTCACACAGAAAGTAGTATTTGTGGAGTCCCTCTTCCCCACTAGTTAGTCCTTAAGAAATGGTACTCTAGAGATAAGCTAATTGAGCAGGTAAGTAAGTACTCTGCCCTGGAAGTAAGAAGTCCATATAAAGAAGAGTAAAGAACCAGTGAGAGTCCAATGCCTCTATTTGTATATTCCAGTATGGATGTTATTTCCTGAGCTGTAGCTAATGGTTATGATTATAGTAATCTTAGTTTGCTTTGGAAGCATGTAGTTCATCCCCCTCGATTAGGGGCTGGGAAATGTTTTCTGTGAGGGACTAGATTATTATTTTGGACTTAATATGCCACAATGGTCTCTGATCTGCCATTGTAATACAAAAGCAGCCATAGACAGCATGTAACCAAACATATGCATATGTTTAATAAAAATGTAATATATACTAAGATGGAATGCTGGAATTGGCCTGCAGACCATAATTTAACATTCTTATCCTAGGTGGTATAATTTCTTTGTAGTTCAAAGTTGGCTAATGGTCTAGCGATAGTATGCAACACAACAGGTGGTTGTATGTTTCTGCCATGTGAGCCTTCTTTTAATTGGATGCCGTGTCAGTGGCTGAATTTCGTACTGAATGCTCACAAAGGTAAGTGGGAAGTAGGGAAAAGTAGGAATTCCTGCAGATAACCTGGCAAAGCACCTTGAAATCCTTGTATTTGCTGATGTACATTGAGTTTATTTTGCTGCTGTAAACTAATCAGGAGTGAAAGTGATGAATTGTTGGCCTTGCTGTGCAGCCAGGGCTGTCCTCTAGCTCCCTGGTGTTGGGACTTCCCTAGGCCTGTCACAGTGAACTGTCTCACATGAGTATCTCAGGTCACTAGGAAAGACTTGAAAAAGTACCCTTTTCTATCACTCTTAATTATTGAGATAATGATTTCTAATAAACTCAGAATAAAAGAAGTTTAATTCAAATAACTTTAGTTGTACTACTATTTCATCATTGAGGATCACAGAACATCTCATCACGTGGTGCTGTCAGCCCTACAAAGATGCCAGAATAACTAATCATTAGAAACTGTACACAGGAGACTTAATAAACCACATACATGCTATTGTTTAGACTGGAAATTGTACATCACTGGATTAAATCTGAATATCTACACAGTAAGAGAAACAGGCCTCTGTGGAACATGATGTAGTTGAAGGAATAGGTGGCATTTGTTTTTTAAGAGGATAAGTTTAAGGAGAAGAGGTCTTCAAATATTTGTATGACTGCCACTCAAAAGGAATAGAATTGTGTTATTGTTGTAAATTAAACCTTTTTTTTTTTTTTTTTTTTGGTCTTTAATCCCAGCACAAGGGGCTAGAGGCAACTGGATCTCTGTAAACTTAGAAGCCAGTTTGGTGTGTGTAGCAAGTTCCAAGCTAGCCAGGACAATGTAGTGAAATCCCATCTCCAAAAAAAGAGGAATTAAGAAGTGTAAGTTTCTGGTCCACATTAAATGTGGTATGTAAACATTTCTGATGATGAAAATTGGCTCTTTTCTCATCAAATCACTGGAAATATTTAAATAAAAGCTAGATCAATGAGTCTCAAAGTAGCAGTGATACCAACTGAAACTTTTATGAATAATTTGTGTGTGTGTGTGTGTGTGTGTGTGTACATTTGGAGGGACAAAAGACAATGGAATTAGTATAATTTAATGAAAGTATGAAGTGTTATTTTCCAATCAAAATAGATTTTAAACTGTATTAACTTCTAACAGATTATGAATTGTTAAAATGATACTTAGAACCTTAGGCTAATTCTTTAATATAAAGATGTCAATACAAAGCAAGTTGAATTGCTTTAATACAAATTGAAGTTGTTATTTTTTATTTTGCTTTGTTTTGTTTTTTTAATGGCTGCTTTCTCAAACAGGCACGTCTTCAAACTGAAGAACAGCTTTATCAGTGTCAGGATGGTGTACTGAACTGAAGTACTAGGGGAACTAACATTAGAAAGGAAAATAAATTTTCCTGTCATTTTCCTGTTATAGCTAGCATATACCTGCAAATAGGATCACATTGCATGGCATATTATCACCAGAGACTGTCCTGTTTTATAAATGGCCCCTCCAGTAATGCTGGTACCCGAGACCTTGGCCTCTTTTAAATTGCTGTGGATGAATTCTGTTTGCCTAGCCTTATCTTCCTGAGTTCTTAGTACTGTGTTAAGAGGTTGAATGTTTCCAGTACCATTTATTCTAGAGTTCACTGGTGTTTTCAGACTGGGTTATATCTAGGGTCTGTTGTGTTTCTGTTTTCCTTTCCTTCCTGTGTGTTTTGGGGAGGGGGTTGCTGTTTTAAATTTCAATACAAGGTTTTGGCTATTACCCTATAAAATGATGGGAAAAAATTTAAAACCAGTTCTTCTAATTTCGAAAGCCATAATATAATGCAATTAGGTTTTTTGTTAATAAGTTACGTTCAAGTGTACATTTTTAATGCCAAGTCAAATTTGTGTCATATGATCATGTATATTATTCCTGTTATCCCAAATAATGAAACCAAAGAAAACATACATGCCATTATAAAAAAGCAGTTGAAGGCCAACAATATTCAACCATATAAGCAGGGCATGAGTTCTGATCTTTGAATCTGCCAATATAAAATTCTAGAAAATATTCAAAATTTGCTGGCTAATGTTTGGAATTCCTCACTCAGTATGATATTATATATTTAAGTAAAGAGAACGAAACCACAATTTAAATGAAGTAGAATATATTGACCAAATTTTGTGTTTTAAAATTACTTAAAAACTGTAAAATCAGTTTTAATAAAGGTATTTTAAACTTAACTTTTATAAATGTAATTCTTTTTGAGAACATTTATTTGGAATTAATTCATTTGAATATAGGACAAAATAGACATTCAACTGGTGGTGTTCAGTTCTGGTGATGTGAATTTTGAGAAGAAAAGAATACAATAAAGTGTTTTCTACAATACAAACCTTTCAATTGGAAGCTTTTTCCATTTTTCAGTTTTAACTGTGGAAATCAAGTTTCTAACTAAATCAAAGGAGGGCAGGGTTACTTTGTGACAGTGAAGTGTCTGGTGTCTTCAGAACTGTTGGTTCACGCGTGATTCCTGGCTTGCTTTGCTCTTATGCAGTGTCTCGTGGTGTGTATCCTAGTCTCCTGATATTGGCAGACTTTGAAAGCTCATTGCAATAGTTGTGGCTGCCTGACCAGGGCCACTAGGTTGTCTGTAGTAGGATACTGGGGTGCTAGAAGCCCCCGACTGGTCCATTTCAGCTTTGCAGGTGAATCCCTTTGGGCTCCTGGAACAAATCATTAGACGAGCACCTCTTCCTGGACATAGAATTGGGTTCTGGTTCTTTAGTTCTGTGTAATTTGAGTAGTATACCATATTCCATATTTTGGTTTTAGCACTGGCTATTTGTTGTAAGCTATTGAATTTAGCTTTATATGCAGATTTAGTGAAAATCATTTATGGAAACGTCTCTTAATTTATAGAAGTAATTTCTTTTGTGGGCTCATGTCCCTTAATTGCAGATATTTATGTTCTGTTATTGGGGGATTATTTTACAGTTTTGGAGTTAGTGCGTATGTGCCACATGCTGCTTTTACGTAACAGGACAATGACAGCAGTTGTGTAAGAGAGTCTTAGTGCTGGTGAGATGAAGACAGACACCCAGCTCTTCCATTCCGGTCCTTTGGAAAGTGTTCTGCAGGCACCTGCTACTCTGTCGGGTTTCTCAGCTGCCCACACAGCGCAGTAGAGTGCTGGGAAAATAGTGAGGAGAACGGGAATTAGTGGATGATGACTCCAGTCTCTTCATCTTTTTGGGTGGTCTGGAGGCTTGTTTCATAGAGTTCTCAGAAGAGGACTGGTCCTCATTGTTCACAATAAGAAACTGTTAAATACAGATTCTCACATGTTTTCCTCCTCTGACACTTCCATTCCTGCATAGGCATTTCCTGGGATTATCTCCCAAATAAGCCTCTTAGCTTTGAATCTATTTCTGAGTCTTATTTTTTGGGACTTACTTGAAATGTTCATATTATATATTGAATATGTTAAGAAAATTACTTTGGATAAAAATCTAAAACATCTTAATTAATCTGTCTTATCACATCCATGCTCAATTTAATTTCTTTAGTTTCATCTTTAATGAATTTAGAACTCTAAGATTTTTCTACTTGTGCTTTTAAAAAGGTATGGCGAGGTTATATAGATATGGACAAAGTGGATTATTTGGTAGAAACTGAAGCAGAACAAGGAACTTGGCATGGTCACGGTCAGACAGTATGTGCCATTTGGATTCAGTTTTCACACCTTTCACTGCTGTTTAGACTTAACCAAGGGCCAGGCCTCGCCTTCCGCAGTGTTGACCATGATGGTGAATTTACTCTGTGAGCTTGGTTAAACGGTGGCTTTCTGTAGGTTATTAAAGAAAAGGGATATGCATTTTAGAAGTTGAGTGAGCTCCATGTTTAATTTAAAGGCCATTTAGGGGTCAGGAGAGATGACTTAGAGGGAGGGTAAGATCACCGGCTGCTCAGTTTCTGGCACCCACGTGGCAGCTCACAGCTGTTTGTAATTCTAGCTCTAGGGGATCCAGTGCCCTCTTCTGGCCTCCATGGACACCAGACATTGATGTAGTGCACATATAGACGTGCCTGGTACACATTTATACACATAAAGTACAAATCTTTTTTTAAAAAATTTTTCTTTAAATAACATTTTTTTTTCCTTTTATTTATATACTGACCACAGTTTCCCCTCCTTCCTTTTCTCCCAGTCCTGTCCCCAACCCCCTGCTTCCCGGCTACTCCCATCCCCTTCCACTCCATCTCCATGCAGAAAGGGCCAGGCCTTCCATGGGCTTGAACAAAGCATGACACATCAAGTTGAGGCAGGACCGAGCTCCTCCCCTTGTGTCAAAGTTGGACAAGGTAATCCAGCATGGAGGACAGGTTCCCAAAAGCCAGCCAAGTGCCAGGGACAGGTCCTGATCTCACTGCTGGGAGCTTTACAAACAGACCAAGCTACACAACTGTCACACATGCAGAGGGCCTAGGTCAGTCCCATGGAGGCTTCCTCAGTGTTGGTCCAGAGTCCATGTGCTCCTACAAGCTCAGGTCAGCTGCCTCTGGGTTCACCCATCATGAAACCCATGACTAACACAATCCTTCCTCCCTTTCTTCAGCAAAACTCTCGGAACTCAGCTCAGTGCTTGACTATTGATCTCGGCATCTGCTTCCATCAGTTACTGGATAGAGTATCTCTGATGACAATTAGGGTGGTCACCAGTTTGACTATAGTAAATGGCCAGTTCAGGTACTCTCTTCCACTAAGAGTCTTAGCTGAGATTATCCTTGTGGATTCTTGGGGGTTTCCCTGGTGCCAGGTTTCTCGCTCTCAAATGCCCCTCTCTCCCATCAAGACTTCTCTTTCCTTACTCTCCCCCCCCCTCTGTCCTGCCTCCAACCCTCCTCCTGTACCCCACCTGCCTAACACACTCCCTCACATTCCCATCCCTTCCTTCAACTTTCCCCTGCCTTCTGTTTATCCAGGAGATCTGTTTACCCTTCCCAGGGAAATCCATGCATTCCTCTCTGGGCCCTCTTTGTTAGCTCTTCTCTTTGGGGCTGTAGATTGTAGGTTGGTTGTCCTATACATTACTCCTAATGTTCACTTATGAGTGAATACATATCATTTGTCTTTCTGGGACTTGGTTACCTCACTCAGAATGATTTTTTTTTCTAGTTCCATCCATTTGCCTGCAAATTTCATGATTTCATTGTTTTTTTTTTTTTTTTATAGCTGAGTAATACTCCATTGTGTAAATGTACCATATTTTCCTTAATTATCCCTTCAGTTGAGGGGCATCTAGATTGTTCCAGGATCTCGCTATTATGAATAATGCTGCTATGAATATAGTTCAGCAAGAGTCCTTGTGGTATGATGAAGCATCCTTTGGGCATATGCCCAAGATTGGTATAGCTGGGACTTGTGGATTGATTCCCAGTTTTTTGAAAAGCTGCTATATTGATTTCCAAAGTGGCTGTATAAGTTTGCACTCTCACCCCTTGCTCACATCCTCTCCAGCATAAGCTGTCATAAGTTTTTGATCTTAGCCATTCTGACAGGTGTAAGATGCTATCTCAGAGTAGTTTTGATTTGCATTTCCATGATGGCTAAGGATGTTGAGCAATTCCTTAAATGTCTTTCTTGGCCATTTGAGAGTCTTCTGTTGAGAATTCTCTGTTTAGATCTGTATCCCATTTTTAAATTGGATTATTTGGTATTTTGATGTCTAGTTTCTTGAGATCTTTATATATTTTGGATATTAGCCCTCTGTCAGATACAAGGTTGGTGAAGATCTTTTCCCATTCTGTAGGCTGCTGTTTTTGTCTTATTGACCGTGTCCTTTGCCTTACAGAAGCTTTTCATTTTCAGAAGTTCCCATTTATTAATTGTCAGCTTCAGTGTCTGTGCTGCTGGTGTTACATTCAGGAAATAGTGTCCTGTGCCAGTGTGTTTAAGGCTACTTCTCACTTTCTCTTCTGTCAGATTCAGTGTAACTCTATCTTTGTTGAGGTCTTTGATCCACTTGGACTTGGATTTTGTGCATGGTGATAGATACAGATCTATTTGCATTCTTCTACATGATGACATCCAGTTATGCCAGCACCATTTGTTGAAGATGCTTTCTTTTTTCCATTGTATAATTTTGGCTTCTTTGTCAAAAATCAGATGTTCATAGGTGTGTGGCTTTATGTCAGGGTCTTCAATTTGATTCCATTGATCCATGTGTCTGTTTTTATGCCAATACCAAGCTGATTTTATTACTATAGCTCTAGAGCAGAGCTTGAGGTCAGGGATGGTAATGCCTCCAGAAGTTCCTTTATTGTACAGTATTGTTTTAGCTATTCTAAGTTTTTTGTTTTTCCATATAATTGAGTATTGTTCTTTTGAGGTCTGTAAGTAATTGTGTTGGGATTGTGATGGGGATTGCATTGAATCTGTAGATTGCTTTTGGTAAGATCGCCATTTTTACTATGTTAACCGTACCTATCCATGAGCATGGGGATCTTTTCATTTTCTGAGATCTTCTTCAATTTCTTTCTAAAACGTCTTAAAGTTCTTGTCATACAAGTCTTTCACTTATTTGGTTAGAGTTACCCCAAGATATTTTATAATTGTGGCTATTGTAAAGGGTAATGTTTTCTTTCTGATTTCTTTCTCAGCCTGTTTACCATTTGTATATAGGAGGACTACTGATTTTTTTGAGTTAATCTTGTATCCCACCACGTTACTGGAAGTGTTTATGAGCTGTAGGAATTCCCTGGTAGAGTTTTTGGGACTACTTACGTATGATATCATGTATCTTTAGATTCAAAACGGAAGAGTCAGTTGTAAGTTCTTATGTACTATTCTTTCGATATTCTGGTACGGCCTTTGTCTGTTCCCTGCTTCATTTTCAGTTCTGTGATGGCTTCTTTTCAACATTAGAATGCTGATTTCAATAGCGATGAAGGAATATCAATGTAGAACGTTTGTACTTATGTTAGAGATGTAGTTAAGTCTTTTTACTGTAAAATTTATGATGTGTCTTAAAATGCACTATATTGATTTTGTTTAATGGTTTGAATATAGATGAAATTTAAGTAAATACTTTGTTCCGTTTATAGACCATCCTAAGATTAGTATGGACACAAATGTAGCCATCAGAGCACATTGAAAAATATATTTAAATTGATTTTTCTGGTATGTTAGACCTGTTGTTTATCCATCTGTCAATCTTTCATCAGAATACCAGAAAATATTGATTAGATGCTGTCAATGTGCCTTTTGACCCCTGAGACCCTGCCCTACACTTCTGAATCTATGACAGAATATTTCTTGACTTTGAGGTTGTATTTGACAGAAATAATCAAAGATGAGCTAGATAATACAATTTGGGAGAAAACAAATGAGTGTTTATTTTGTTTTGTCTTTTCCAGACCTGTTTTCTCTGCGTAGCCCTGGCTGTACTAGAACTCTGTAGAGCCGACTGGCCTTGAACTCACAGAGATCTGCTTGCCGAATGCTCTGGGATTAAAAGCATGCGCCACCACTGCCTGACAACAAATGAGTTTTAAAGGGAAAAAAAAAAATCTGCTTTTCTCCTGGGACATGTCACACTGCTTAAAAAAAACAAAAAACAAAAAACAAACAAAAAAAAAACAACCCACATTGGAATAAGCCTGTAATTTGGTAAAGGCATTGCTTCTTTGTACATATACTTGTGTTAGTAGAAAAAAATTAAGCTTGTTACTTTTCAGACTTTATCCCAACAACTACTTGATTTATTACAAAATTCTTAGATAAGGGTTTTTTTATTTCAAGTATTCCATTATGGGAAATCAAAGATCTAATACAAACCACACACGAATTTTAAAATCTATCTACACTTAGCCCATTTTCTGAACACTAAATTCTTTCTATAAGGGAATATTAAGATACATTCATTAAAAATAGGAAATGGCCTTTAAACAGTTTAGCTGTAAGCTAAGTTTTTAAGTGGTAATTATTAATGTTGAGTGTTAAATATGACATTCTGATGATAACTTCTGAAAAACAGTCCAGAATAGTCTTTCAGGAGTGTACCTCCTGTTCCTCAGGCAGTTGAGTCGACTTTTATGACATATATACATCTATTTAAAATCTATGAATGAAATGAGAGAGAATAGGGGTTTTTATCTTCTTGTGACTGACTTCATTCACTTAACATGATTATCCCTGGTGACTTCATTCTATATAGTTGAAAAAATTTCATTGTGTTTTATGCCACATTTCTTTTATCTATTCTCTTTATGGACATTTAGGCTGATCTCACAATTTAGCATGTGTAAACAGTGCTGCAATACACACTGACGTGAAAATGTCATTGTGATATGTACATTTAGAGTTTTTGTGGGTAAGTGCCTGGAAGTGCCATAGCTGGATTGTAGAGTAGATCTGTTTCTGTTTTTTTTAAAAGAACTTACTGATTTCCATTACCCCAGGCACCATGTGAAGTTCCCTTTTATACCCATTCTCCTTGCCAAGTTTTGTTGTTGATTTGCTTCTCTTTCTGGTGTTTGTTGTTTGTGCCTTTTTAGACAGCTTCCTGCTATCTAGTCCTAACTGACCTGGAAGTTGCTATGATGACCAGGCAGACCTTGACCCTTCAGTGGGTCCTCCAGTCTCTCCATCATTTAAATGTAGGCATGGATCCCACTTTAGGCTTACTTATTTTCCTCAAGGCTGCCATTCTGAACGGTGAGGTAGAATCTTATTTCTCTGAGGGCTAGTGAGGATGCAGATCTTTTCGTATGTTTATTGCCCATTTATGTGAGATTCATTTTTTTTTTTTTTTTTTTTTTTTGGATTCAGTAGCCCATCTCCCTTGTCTAGGACGGGCCTTAGACTCAAAGAGTGCTGGGATTAAAGATTTAAAGGCATGTGCCACTACACTGAGCTCAGTAACCCATTTCTTATGTGCATATATGTTCGTGCATGGCTGCAAATGTGTGTGTGTGTGTGTGTGTGTGTGTGTGTGTGCTGGTGCATATGTGTGGAAGCAGTGACCAACCTTGGTGTCATTGATCAGGTGGTGGTCACCTTCCTTTGTTTGCTTGTTTAAGACAGAGTCTCTCAGTGGCCTTGCAACTTGCCAGCTAAGCTAGGCTGTCCAGTGAGCTCTCGGGGTTTGTGTCTGCCTCCCTTCGCTTTTTATTTACTTATTTATTATTATTATTATTATTATTATTATTATTATTATTATTATTACTATTATTGGTTTTTCGAGACAGGATTTCTCTGTGTAGCTTTGCACCTTTCCTGGGACTCACTTGGTAGCCCAGGCTGGCCTCAAACTCAACAGAGATCCACCTGCCTCTGCCTCCTGAGTGCTGGGATTAAAGGCGTGCACCACCACCGCAAGGCTGCTTTTTATTTTTAAACTATGACTTGTGGATCGAGCTCAGGTCCTGTTTGCAAAGCAAGTTCTTCAACCAGTTGAGGTATCTCCCTCCTCCTTGTAACCATTTCTTGATTGGGGTGATGTTTCTATTGTTTGGGTTTTTGAGTTCTTTCCTATTCTGTCAGTCCTCAGTCAATGTGTAGTCGGCCAAGATCTTCTCCTGTTGTGTGAGACTGGCGTCTCTTTCATCAGTTCACTGTTTCCTTTGCTCCATTTGCTGCTTTTCATAATTTCCAGAGCAACTGTAATCCTCCTGTTGAGGACTTGCTTCCTTGTGCTTCCGTTTCCCAGGGTTTCCCTGTCCGCCTCAGTTTGCAGGCTTCTGTGGGGTCCGGGAGAGACAAGAGCCTCATTTCCCCTGTATTCGGATACTGTTGCTGAAGATGTTGTCTTTGTGAACGAGCCGGAGGCCCTGCCATTCTTCCACTTCACTGGCCCACACCCGGCTTTGTGCAGCTGCCCTGGTGATCTGGCTTGTAGCTTGCTTGCAGTACGCTTGAAGTGAAATGTAACACTTGCAGCAAGATTGTTTGCTCAGAATTACTCTCTGGGACCTTTTGTATTTCAGTGTGAGTGTGCGTGTGTGTCTGTTTCTGTGAATGGCATTGTAGTTTTGATGGAAATTGCACTGAATCTGTAAATTGTTTTTGGAAGTATAGTTATTTTCACAACATTACTTCTTCCAACCTGCCATCATAGTTGGCCTTTCCCTTATCTTCTACTGCATCCTTTGATTTCTTCCTTCAGTGGGTTAAGGTCTTTATTGGGGACTCTTTTGCTGCCTTAGGTTTATTCCAAAGTAGTTTTTTGTTTTGTTTTGAAGCAGTAGTGAGTGGTATTGCTTTGCAGATTTCTTACCATGTTTATTATTTGTGTATAAGAAGCTATTGATTAGAAAGAGTGAATTTTAACGAAGTGTTCATATTGCTGAAGATTGAAGTTTGAGCCGCTTGTTAAAACTAAAATAATTGAGGCTGAAATTTAAGTAAGGCATTTTATGTGGAGTTTGTACCTGCGTCTAAAGGCCAGCATTGCTCGACTGCAATGGATACACTAAGGTAATGAGGTATTTACCCAGTTTACAGGTAGGTTTCTTCCCTGCTTTTTTGAGACTATATTTCACTCTGTAAACCCAAGCTGGCCTGAAACTTGTGGTCCCCGCCTTAGCTTCCTGTTGCTAGAGTTACTGTGTAGTAATGGCCAGCTATACTTTTTTTAATTTTCAAAATTTATGCTATTTTAAAATGCATGTTTAATATTTTCAGTTATAGAAATACAGATAAATATATAGTATTTAAGCCATTACTAGTTTCTTACTTGAAAAGCACTTTGCTTGGTTCAGTATATAAAAGTAGCTTTTATACAGCAAAATTACATATTTTAAAAAAGTTTTTAACTGAAGAGTCAACTGTATATAACAGAATAAAGTGGTTTAGACAAATACATCTTCACAAATTTTAAGAGTATTTTTAGTACTTCATGATAACAAAAAGCTTTCTTTGTTTGAACTTGGTAACTCTTTCCCCTCCTCCCCGTCCCTCCTCTCTCCTCCCCTACCCCATTTCTCAAAGGCTGTCTACCAGTTCAGACTGTTGGGCTTTGGTAGTGAAGGGGTTTGTTTCTTTTTAACAGTGAGTTTTAATCTTTCTGCCCAAGATGAACACTGTTATCATGAGATCCTCTTAACCCCCCCACCCCCGACATTGACTGCTCCCAAAGGACCAGTGAGTCTCTACTAGTTGTCTGGAACACTCTTGAGGGGACAGAGTAGACACAGTGGAGGTTTGTAGCAGGCTCAGTTAAATCACACATCCCTTGGAAAGTACAGTGTAGTGATTTTATATTTAATGCAGTGAATATCAAAATATGTATCTTAGCACCCCTCTTTTAAGTTAATTGATGCAGACATTCGACAGTCGTAGCGTTGCTGGTTAAATGCTTTGAAAAATGCTATAGTACCTGCTTACATTAAAGAAGATTTCCTTTAGCATTCAGAACGCTATAAAGATAAAAACAGTGAGCTTGTGCTGTTCCCCTTCCTTTCTGTTGTGTTTTCCCTGGACATGAAGACAGTGGAGACAACAGCAGGTGTCTGCTTGAGGAACCCAAGTCTTCACTTGGAGAGCTAGCTCTAAGTCTGGTTTCTGAGAGGAGGTAACGTGTTCAGTGTTTGGTGTCCTTATCGACGTACTGAAGTGGGCACAGTAGCTAAGGAGATCAGATGCCTGGTGCATGGCTTTCCTGTGTGAGAGAGTTAACGGCACATTCTCTGTCTGTAATAGAGATTAGGATGCTTTGTGTTTCCTGTTCGGCCCAGATAAACACTTCCTCCTTCCCCCTTTTCCTTCTCACTCCTGTTTCTGTTTTTCCTTTTTCTTTCTTTGAGATACAGCAGAGAGAAAAACTCAGGTATGCAATTGAATTTCATACTCTTAATTAGCACTCATGACTTCAGCTCTTTCTCCTGAAAAGAACATCCCCATCATCCATCATTCCAGCGTAAAATCATCCACATATCACTGTTATTTAAATGGATCTAGCTGGCAGTGTGTTGTATTTAACAAATAAGGTAGAAGAAATAACGTGTTGTTAGTTTTTGTTTGGTTTGGTTTCTCTGTATAACCCTGGCTCTCACTCTTATAGTTCAGGCTGGCCTTGAACTCAGAGATCCACCTGTCTCTGCCTCCCAAGGAAATAACATTTTTTAACGTACTGCATTTCATTCTTTACAGCAAATCATGTTTTAATGTTTTGTCAAAAAATTTAAAGAATATTTTTTGTAGAAATGTTTATAAACATGTAACTATGTTGTATGGTTCTATAATTACTAATAAAATCATTTTCAAGTTATTTTTGAATGAGATTGCTTTGTGTGTGCTACAACAAATTTTGCGAGCCTAAAACAGTATTTCTCTGTGGATTTCTTTTATTCTGTATCAGAAGAGATACAACTGTGGTTGTCTTTTTTAAATGTTACTTTTGGATAGGTCATGTCCCTTGGCCAACACCTAGGTTATTTGTTAACACTCTGAACTGATGACTGGTCACTTGTCTCTGTCCATGATGTACTGCCACTCATGTACTTTTAAAGCAGTTGCCCAAAAGAGAAGCAACTCCTTTGCTGATTCCATCTACTCTGTGAGCTAATTATACTGCATGCTGTGCGTGTTGTGATAATGGTCATGCTGTCAGGGTTTTGTGGGGTGCTCATTCATCATGGTCAACAGTTTTGTGCTTGGTTGAGGATCCCACACATAGAAAGGCAATAAAGGTTTAGAAGTAAATGGCAGGAATGATTATTGGAAGTAATGAGACTCTGCCCTGGGCCAGCCAGAGTTGTACAGTATGCAACCTTTTCAGACTGGCTACTTCCCCATATTAATGTATAGTTATGATTGGTACTTAATTTCTTTTTTTTTTAGTGTTGAATAATCCCTTCTGTATTTTATTACTATTATCAAATGATCTACTCACCTATTGAGATGTACTTTAGTTGCTTTCAGATTTCAAATTTATGAGTAAAGCTACTATATAAATCCATATTTAGGACTTTTGTGTGTTTTAATTGGTAAAATGCTATGAAAGGACATTATTGTATTGTATGTGTGTTTAGTGTTTGTGTGCATCTGTGCAGGGTGTGTGTATTTGGATGTGGGCTGCTGCTTGTGTTTGTGTGCATCTGTGCAGGGTGTGTGTGTTTGGATGTGGGCTGCTGCTTGTGTTTGTGTGCATCTGTGCAGGGTGTGTGTATTTGGATGTGGGCTGCTGCTCGTGGATACCAGAGATCTCCCTTGGGAGACATTCATCAGGAGCCGCCCACTTCATATTTTGAAATAGGGTCTCTGGGATCTGGAGCTTGCCATTGAGGCTGGCCAGGCTGGCCAATGACTTCCAGGGACCTGCTTGTCTTCATTCCCCAGCTCTGATTACAAACAGGTGCAACCATGTCTGGCTTTTTCCATGAGTATTAGGGATTAAACTCAGGCTCCCATGCTTACACAGCAAACACTTTACCAGCTGATTGATCTCCCCAGCTCTTTTGTATTACAAGCGTATATTTAGTTTTGTGGGAAATGCTAAACTGTCCTTCAGAATACTACAAGGAGTGGGTCAAAGTTCTGGTTGCTCTTAGTGTAAGTGTTTTGTATTTTCTCCATTCTAATCATTTAGTTTTTAGTTTTTTGTTTGTTTTCAGGTAAAGTGTTGTTCTGTTGCCCAGGCTGGTTTTGAATTAGCCTGTCAAATCACTAGGGACTCTAGGTGCTCACTATACCTACATAAATCTTTGTAATGGTTTTACCTTGCAATTACCCAATGAGATACATACAATAATAAATACAGTCATTTATGTATTTACTGTTCGGGGAATATCTTTTACACATTTAAAAAGTAGTATTAACTTCACACACATTCAGAATACTTAAAATGCACCCCAGAGTTGGTTATCATGAGAGAATGTCATACCATACAGCACTAGCCTGGGAAAGGGGAGAAATTTGAATTATAATTTCTGTTGAGTGCATATTGTTTCCCATCACTATACAATTAAAAAAAGGTGGGGGGTGGAGAAATGGCTTAGCAGTTAAGAATATTTATTGTTCTTCCAGAGGACCTGCATTTGATTCCCAGCACCCACATGGCAGTTCACAACTGTTTGCAACTCTAGTTACAGGAGATCAAATGCCCTCTTCTGGCCTTCATGGGAACCAGACATGCAGGTAGTAAACAGATACATGCAGGGTCAACACCCATACACATAAATGTAAAAAATTGTACAACTACCTTAAATCTGCATTTATGTGTACGGAAAAAATAAAGGAGGAGAAAGAAATTTATACACCATTTTGGTCAAAGGAAACACTTGACGTTGGAAGACTCTTCTAGATAAATAGAAGCTGTGACAATCCATTGTTGGTAGATGAATAAAAAGGGAAGAAGGGGGTTGCCAAGATGCCTCCCCCAAACTACTAATTTTTTGCTTGGAAAGGAAGGTTTTCCAACAGTTAGTAATGCCAGAAGAAAGTTTAAACCCATAGGAAGAAGAAATAATGCTGGAATCATTAAAAAGGATTTGGTCATTAATAAAACACCTGAAAATATCACAAAGTGGGAATGAGACATTTGTAATGCCTTTATGTTGAGTGTGAAGTGTGTTTGAAGATCAGCTGTGTACTAGAAGTCCTAGTGATTTCTAGGGCTAAATAAAATTAATTAGGAAATACAGGAGATAAATTGGACTCATGAGAAAGAAAAGTAGATTAGTGACCCAAAAGAAATGAGGCAAAGAAAGAAAGAGGTCATAGGACAAGCAGCTATGAAGCCAAGATACAAGTTCAACTCTATCCGTACTTCCACTATGGAAAGGGACCTGGAAATAAAACGAGTGATTTTCCAACTGTTGACTGGAGCAGTATCCAATTACTTGCGTAGTTGAAATGTCTAGACAGATTTATGATCCTAAACATTTTAGAGCTCTTTACAGAATGGATTGAGACAAATACTGAAGAGCTGAACAGCAGTTTAACCCAATGTGTTTTTATGGACCTCCTCATCAAATAGAATACACAGTTGTTTCAAGTTCACATGGAACATTGAGCAAGCTAGATCATATGATGGGCCATTAAAACAAGTCTCAGTGAACCCTGGAAGGTTGAAATCTTATCCCCCCCCCAAATGTTTTCTCTGGGCATAGTCTTAATTAATGTGGACAACTATCTAGATAAATTTCAGCGGTTTGGAAATTAGTTGATGCACTGTCAAATTCCAACCAGCCCAAGGGAAAAAAATAGAAGCAGAGTGAAAACTGAACAAAATGGGGTTATGCTGAAGTATTCTTGAGAAAGAATGTTTTTCGGAAATAAACCTTTCAAATTAGCCTTACTTTCCACTTCTGAAATAGAAAAGAGAGATGGTCTGAAGTGGAAAGCAAATATAAATCCTCTGAGTGGATTCAGTACTGATTTGAGAAAGATGTCAGTGGTCAGTTCAACCTATTAATACCTAGTCAGTAGACCAGGTAAAAGTGACAAGCCCTCTGGAATGAAGGTATGTTACTACAGATACTGCAGTGACAGTAAAGTTAACGGAAATAGCGCAACTAGTTCATCCTGTGAGTTTGTCAAGGTAGATACAAAGGGCAAGTCTAAAAGACCACTGCTTACGTCACTCAGAAAGTCAGGTAACAGCTGGGGAGACCTGCTTACTGCAATTCCAGCAGTCATGAGGCTGGTGGAGGAAAATTGAGGTCAAGGCCAGCTTGGCCTGCATAGAAAGACTCTGTCTCTTTAAGATCCTATATGATACATTAATGTTTTTGATGATGCTGTAAGCACAGTGTTAGGTCATACAGATTAGGAAGGAAGAGGGAGAGATTATCTCTCTCTGTAAATGGCATCATCTGGAAAATCCAGAGAGATCTAGGGAAAAGCACAACCATGAACAGTTTAGCAAATGTTTAGGGCACAAAGTCAATACGTAGTATTCATTTTATGAAATGTGGGTAAAGTTAATGCTTGAAACCCTCTGTACTGAAAACATGGTTCTTAATTGGCAGAAATTCAGAGATGGGTGTATACATGAAAATACTGGATCAAATGACAGTATTACTAAGATGTCACTCCACCCAAGTTTACTTACCAGTCAGTGCATTCTCGGTATCCCCGCAGAGCGGATTAATTGGTTGACTGCTTTTATAGTCGTGAACCTCAAGCCTAGGGCCTTGTGATTGCTAGACAAGAGCTGTACACCCACAACCCTTCTGTCAAAAGTAGAAATTGATGAGGTGATTTCACAGCATTGAAATCAAAGGATAGGACAGTCAAAGCAATGTTTATTAAAGTAAGATTGCATTCTACCTTATTCCAGGCCAGCCACTGTATTGTAAAATTATAATGCAACAGAGTAGTGAGTCCAGAAATAGACTTACACTCTAGATTTTCAGCAAATGTGCCAAAAGTTCACTGGAGGGTTGGGGATTTAGCTCAGTGGTAGAGTGGTTGCAAGGCCCTTGGTTCGATCCTCAGCTTAAAAAAAAAAAAAAAAAAAAAAAAAAGTTCACTGGAGGCAGTGACTAACAGTTTCTGCATCAATTGAACTTAAATGTGAAGGAAAAAAAACTATCTCAGGTGCAACCTTCTATCATACTTACTAAAATTAAGTGTAGACCTAAACCTTAGACATCTGAAAATTTGAGAGAAAACTTAGTGTCCTTATTGTTAGGTAAGGACTACACCAACTGAGGTCCCACCTCCTTGTTGACATCTGTGCCCTATGTGCTGAGTTGAAGGAACGTGATCGGATCTCTCATGTCAGGGGTGTTTAAAGATAATGTTTTCTTGCAGAAAAGTGAATAGGTATGAAGGAGGTAGATAAAAGCATGACTAAATTTGTCATGCTTTAGAAGAATTTGTACAAAAGGCCTTTAGGTAAAAAATGCCAAAGCATATAATTAAGCCAACTTTGTGGGACATCTGAAAAGATGGATTTATTTTTTATCAGATGTTTAGGTAGTATGATGAGGCATTTGAAAATCAGTGCAGATGTGGCCTGACACATGTAGATGTGTAGTTCTGACCCAGGGGCTCTTTATTTCTGAAGAAAATATTTGAAGAGATAAATAGTGGGCTTTCTGAATAGGAGATTCATGTTATTTGAAGACTGCAAGATGGAAGTGAAAATGTTCAATTTGAGAGGATTTTATTTTTATGATGTGTTTATTGTATACAGTGTTTGGTTGATAAGACCAAGAAAGTGTAATACCTGTTCTGTAGATTGTTACTGAAGGTTTGTCGTAGGAAAGGTGAAACATCTACAACAGAGAAGTGGATAGATCATGCCACATTCATCAACGTGCACATGTATGAAGGTTGTATGTATTAAGGGGAGTACAGACAACATGCTAAGTAGGAACAGAATAGCATGTAACACATCGTTGTGTTTTATACACCAGTTGTACAAGTGGGTAGAGAGCAGGAAGGCTATACCAAGATGTTAACAAGACCGGTGGGATTAGGAACATTTCTAACATTTATTGTTTTACTTGTATTTTCTACATAAAAATTATTAAGACAAAATAAAATTCATTTAAAAGGCCCTGGATGGGCATGGTAGCGCATGCCTTTAATCCCAGCACTTGGAGGCAGAGGCAGGTGGATCTTTCTAACTTTGAGGCCAGCCTGGGCTACAGAGCGAGATCCAGGAAAGGCACAAAGCTACACAGAGAAACCCTGTCTTGAAAAAAAACAAAAAAAAAAAAACCCCCAAAAAAAGAAAAGAAAAATCTTTGTGTTTATGTTTGTACTAGTTTATAAAAGCATGTCAGAAAGATGCTTTTAAGGTTACCTTTTTAAGATTTTAACTGTTTTAAGGTTATAGGGGAAAGTGTTAATTTATGGGAAGCCCTGGAGTATAGGACAAAAGGGAGTTCCTGAAGTCTGAGTCTGAGGTTATCACACCAAAAAGAGTGGGTTAGAGCCTTGACAGGCGTTCGGGGTTCTTCTTGTTCTTACCTGAACACCAGTGAAGCCAGGAATAACTCCAAGGAGGCCCACATTTCCCACAGCTTTTCACATAGCTGCCTCCCTAGGTTTCCAGGCTTTGCTAGCTGAATGCTGTACCTGGGAACATGAACTCACACCTCTCCTTGGTACCTCCCTTGGGTAAGACTAATGATTAGGCAAGTTAGAGAAATGCTAGGTAAAAGAAAGGTCATCTAAAGGCAAGGATAGATAGAGCTCTTGGCAACCACATCGTGTTGTGTCACATAGCTGGTCCATACTTTACCAATTCTACTTCTCTGAGTTCAGTGTTCTTTGTTTGTTTTTTCTATTGTTACTTACATCTCCTGGCATTTGTCTACTTGAATTTATGAATTAGTTTCCCCAATATATCATGCAGGTTCATCTCAATCTGTGTTTTTTCCATATCCATCCTTCTTGTGGGGCATGTAATGAGAAAGGTTGTCTTGTCCCCAAAATGTCAGAATGTGAGTATACTCCTTATCCAGCAGAAATTAAGTACATCTTTTACTATGGGGTTTAAATAATAGGGCTTTGAAAATTAAGCTGTTTTTCCCCCTCTGTGTGCCTGAAATTTAGATGCCTTAGGATGTATGTCCATCTTTAGGCAATGCCCTTTCCCACTTTTTTTTTTCTATCCTAATCTCTTTAAAAGTTGTTATGGAATATCTTTGTCCTACGTTTTGCTCACATAAAACACATAAATAATTTGGCCATTATTTCTGCAAAATTATTGAGGACAAATCGAACTCTTGGCTGTATGTCTTGGCCTAAAAAGTAGGTAAGTCCTTTGTTTTGTTCTTTTGAGACAGCGTCTCTCTACATAGCCCCGAGAGTCCTGGAACTCACTCTGTAGACCAGGCTGACCTCAAACTCACAGAGATCCACCTGCTTCTGCCTCCCAAGTGCTGGGATTAAAGGCATGTGCCATCATGCCAGGCTATGTAGGCAAGTCTTTTAAATGACAGAATAAAGTGACCAAAACTTTCATTTTAAGGGTAATGATGTACTTAGTTTAAAAAAAAAAACAAACCCAAAAAAACCCCTTACATTTTCTTGGCCATATTTCTTAACTTACGGTTGAGAAATATTTCTCAAATGTTTACTTGAATTTTATTTATTCCAAAAATTTCAGAATGTGACTCAAGGACCACTTTCAGAATTCCATTTGGCACTTCTGTTTTTAAGCTCAGAAACTACAGGCATTGGGTTGGACTCTTCTGACATCCTAACTTTCAGCAAGAGTCCTCTGTGAAGTTGCACATTAAAGTTTGAGAACTATAGAAGTTGCAAAATGTGTCCAGTTGGGAGCAGGATGGAATGTCTAAGTGGGCAGTTACAGACTTACAAGTGCAGGATGTAAAATCAAATCTGATTTTCTGTAACATTTCTTCTTTAAAGACATGGTTTTAAAATTTTGTGTGCTCTGGTGTGTGTGTAGGGGGTGTCTTTGATGATGTGCACATCTGTACAGATGTGACCAGAGAGGGTATTGGATGCTCTGGACCTGGAATTACAGGCAGTTATGACTAAACTGGTGTGGGTACTAGGAATCGAACTCTGGTCTTCTGCAAGAGCAGTGTGTACTCTTAACTACTGAGCCATCCCTGTTTTTTACAGTCCTCTGTAACATATTTCTAAATATGGATTCATTCACCTTTTGCAGATACAATATAGTATTTAAAAATCAACTCTGAATGCCCTTTACTTTCCACAAAAGTCCCTATATTAAACAAACACATTTGTCATATTTTAATTTTAATTAACCTATTACACGTTTTCTGCAGAAGTCACAAGACACTCCATATTGAGGTTGGGGGAGACTTTTGTGTAGACAGTGGTTCTCCATCTTTCTAATGCTGGAATCTTTAATACAGTTCCTCATGTTGTGGTGACCCCCAGCCATACAATTATTTTTGTTGTTACTTCGTAGCTGAGATTTTTGCTACTGTTAAGAATCATAATGTAGATATTTTTGGAAGATAGAAGTTTGCCAAAGGGTTGCAACCCATGGGCTGAGAACCGCTGCACTGGGATGCTTTCCTACCCAAGTCTCCTTGAATAGTGAGATACTTAGTCTTCCTAAGCATGTGGTTATTAAGAGGACACTGCCAAACTGTAGTCCATTCCTGGTGGTCCCTTGGAAAAGAATTGCTTCTCCAAGCCAAGAAAAGTTGAACGCTTCTCTGGGAACTTTGGATTCATAGATGTAAAGAGTGTTCGTTGGTTTAGAGTCCGACGTTCATGTGAAACCTCACCTTGGATAAGCTTCTTTCTCTGAATCTTTCATAGTATGTTAGATTTATGCCTACTTTGTATTCTGAGAAGAGATAATGTATGTACTGTCTGTGTGGAATTTGCATATGCCAAATGTTTTTTGACTGTTGCCTTTTACCATTTCTCCAAGGTTACATCTCAGTCACTAAGAATCCATTGTATGCTACAAACTAGACATGGACAGGAAAAACTAGAGGAATTCCACAGGTTCCTAAGGTTTGAGAGCAAGAATCTAAGTACAGGGTCACCCAAGGAAGTTCCCAGTGGCCTTCAAAGGATCGCAGCCCCTCCATTACGTTAAGCACTAGTTGTGAGCTTGTCCCCTCCCCCTTTCCATCTTAACTAATGAGAGAAATAAGCGTCTCCTGAAGGAGCTCTTGGGTGGAGTTGGTAGTGTAGCAGGGAGACACTGGCAAGCCCTAGGGAAGAGCTTGCTTTCTCACAGAGAAGCTAATGAGCTCACTTGGGCATTGAGCCGCAGCCTTTTCTGCATTAGGTAGTAAGCAGCTGAACTTAAGTAGAGTACAAGGGCAATAATAAAAATACAGACTCTCAGCATAGCCCAGTGCACTTCATACATGGTAGAGAACCCACCATATACTAAGTATGTTGTCTTAAGTTCTCCTTCCCTGGAGCATTTACAAGAGCAAACAAGAAAACACTGGGAATGACCAGCCTCCCTTTCCAAGAACTGCCTTCTGACATATGTCCCCAGAACCTTCCCAGGAACACTGTTCAGCCTTCAGAGAGAGAAGTCTGGAGAATCTTAAGGCTCACATCCTGTCTAGAGAGGGAGGGGAGGATGGCAACAGCTCTATGCCTCAGGTCTTTGACATTTACCCAAAGCCATATCGGCAACCTTGTAAAAGTATAAACTAAGCTATCCAATAACGTGCCCGAACTCGATTCCTTTCAAGGTTAATGATTGAGATGCCCATTATCAAATCAAAATCAGGCTGATCCGGATTTAAGTTCTGGTTTCCTCCCAAATAAAGTTTCATTAAATGCTTCAAGGCATTAAATGCTTTATTCTTGATAAAGAATGATGTAATAAAAGTGGTGTTCATAGTTGAAAATAAGATGATGCATTTAAAGCGCTGTCACATACTTAGCCGGTGCATTCTCCACAAATGTTTACTATTATTAAACTGTGCCCCGAGGGAGGGGTGGGGAGAGCAAGGGAGGAGGAAAGAAGAGTGGGAGAGAGAAGACAGGAGGAGGGAAGGAAATCAGTCATTACACTAGGTGTCAGCGTTGTGCTTCAAGTAAAGTGCTCAGTGCCTACTCTAATTTTACTTAGAGGGTGTCCAAGCTGAAGTAGCCTGGAATAGAAGAGTACTTAAGCAGAGCTGGGAAGTCAGAAACCTAAAACAGCAAAAGGAGAACACAGCAAGGCACTGGTGTAGGCTACTAAGCACCAGTTACTTTTCCAAACTAGCTGTCTGTTGAAAATAAGCCTCCCACCCCCTTTGGTATCTGCTTGTCTTTAGAAACCTCCCAGACCAGAAGTTAAGACCAACCTTAGCTTCATCTAGGGCACCAGCATTTTTCTCATCTTTAGATTCTGAATCTTACACTCGTTTATTAGGAAGAATTGTTGGAATCATGTCTTGACTACTTACCGAATAGGTGGTAGTGCTCATTTAATCAGAAGGTCAGCTGGAGAATAAAATACACATTTGAAAAAGGCCTTACTGAAATAAATGTTAGTCTATATATTTGGCAAACATTTTTCTTGAGAGAAACAAAAGTAGGGGCTGGGGAGATGGCTCAGCAGTTAAAAAGTGCTTACTGCACAAACGAGATGACAGGTTTAGGCCTTCAGCACCCACGCAATGCCAGGTGGGTGTGGCATATCACCTCTAATTCCAGCCTTGGAAGGCTGAGACCCGGGGCCCCTTCCCTCTCAGCCCTGCAAATTCGCTATCTAGACAAGCTGTACCTGGGGCTTTGGATTTGATCTGGAGACTCTGCCTCAAAGAACAAGGTGGAGGAGCATTTTAGGAAGGCTCCTGATACCAGCCATGGGTTTCCATGTGCACGCACACATGCTCCCACGTGGATGCACACCATGTACACACACCTGAAAAAGTAAAGAAGGGCGATGTGACTTAGAATTTAGTTGCTCATCGAACTTGAGCTCACTACATAGTTCAGTGCCGGGATTACAGGCATGTACCACACCACATGCAGTCTGACGCTTCAACGTTTTTTGCGTATATACAGTATGCGTATATGTGTTTGTGGGTGTGCCTGTGGAGTCCGGTTGAGTGTCTCCCACGGTTACTTTTCCCCTTAGTCTTACTGAACCTGGAGCTCATCAATTAGCTAGACTTGTTGTCCAGTGCCTCCCAGAGATTCTGTTTCTGCCTCTCCAGTGCTACATGTACAGGTGACTGGCACATGGGTACTGGAGAGCCAGGCTCAGATCCTCCTGCTTTGGAAGTGCCTGGCAGGACCTGCCTCCTAGCCCCAAGCCTCAAATTTTAAAAATAAAATTTCCCTTGAATAAGACAAAGTGAATGGATTGAAATTATTTAAACACTGTTAAGAGTCCTATTGCACAAGAGGATTAATCTTCAGTTTAGTCTAAAGCATTTCACAATGCTTACACTGATTTATAGAATGATTATGGGAGAAAAAACACCTTTAAATTATTTTTAATGATTTATTCTTTATTGTTATGTGCATTGGTGTTTTGCCTGCATGTACGCATGTATGAGGGTGTCAAATCCCCTGGAGCTGGTAATAGACTCCAGCTGCCATGAGGATGTTGGGAATTGAACCCAGTCCTCTAGAAGAGCAGCCAGTGCTCATAACCCCTGAGCTATCTCTCCAGCCCCCACCTTTAAATTCTTCAACATAGACTGCCAATCAATAATTAAGTTAAATATTCAGCCTAGTTGCAGTGATATTTAGTATAGCATTCTTTTTATGTGGACTCATGGGTCTCAATTTGCATTTGAAGAAAGCCAACATGTATATCCCAGTTACTGAGGATCCATTATATACTAGACACTGGAAAAAGAGACTCAATTGGGCCAGGTGTGGTTGCACAGTCTCTTAGTCCCAGCACCCAAAAGTCAGAGGTAGGAAGATCTCGGAAATGGAGACCAGTCTGGTCTACATAGTGAGTTCCAGGTCTGCCAGGCATGCACAGTGAGACTTTGACAGGTTCTTTTATAGGCTGGTCTAAGAAGTCAAATTTTGCTCCCTGAGAATAGTAGTTGCTTTATAAGTGTGTGCTGAGAATAGCCCAATGTCAACTTCATGCTGTCTTTTGGGGTTGCTTTTGTGAAAACCTTGTGGGTAAGGACAAGGCCTTTATAACAAGACAAGGCTAACTCCTACTCACTTGCTCATTTAAATGCTTCCCTTGAAAGATGTCACTCGGCTGTCCTTAACCTTTCATACTGAGATCGGTTCTGGCAGCAAGAGGAACTGGGAAGGACTTCAAGGGCTTCGGTCTCATCAACTCTCTTCTCTCATCTGGAGATCTCAAAACTTCAGAGGAACTGAAGCCTCTCTTCCGAAAAGGCAGGAACTCCTTAGATCATCTAATTACTTGGCACGAGACCAGAATCAATAAATAGCTGAAATAAATCAAGAGCTCATGAGGTTTAAAGTTGTTACGTCTCCTCAGAGGGATTTATGCTGTTCACAACTTTCACCGCTTCTGCAAATGTCTTAAAGAGGAGTCATGGTAGAAAAGATTTGCCAGTACAAGAATTAGATTGACGTGGGATCTGGCTCTTCAATCAGGTGAATAACTTTGATCTTAATGAGAAATTAATGTTTTAAATTTTTTCTTTGAGAATTTCAATATATATATATATATATATGTATATATATAAAATTATGTATATGAATGTTTTGTCTGCATGTATGTCTGTGCACTCTATGCATGACTGGTGCCTGAGGAGGGTGTCAAATACCCTGGGACTGGAGTTATAGGCTGTTGTAAGCTGTCATGTGGGTGTTGGGAAATGAACAGGGTCATCTGGAAGAGCAGACTACAATGGGAAATCCAAGGGAGTCTGCTTAAGAGTTATATGGAATTTATTAGGAGATAAATGGGAAAAGACAACTCACAAAACAGAAGAGGTGAATCGTCACAGGATTCTGGAAGGCTGAGGTCCTGTCCCACTATCCAATCCCATGAGGGAGAGAAGAGAGGAGCCTGTGTGCGTCTCAGGTCTTAAAGGTATCCCTGAGGCCACACTCCAGGGGTTAGTACTTCAAGGTCATAGGTAGGTAGGACAGGTATCCACTACATCAGCTAGTGCTCTTCACCACTAACCCATCTCTCTAGCTCCTGCTACAATATATTTCAGTTAGATTCTTTTCTCTCCCCCAACTTCTCCCAGATCCTCCCCACCTAACTTTGTGTTCATGTTCTTAAAAAACAAAACAAAACAAACAAACCCTACAACCAGCCAATCAAACAAAATCCCAAACCTTGGGATCTGATTTGTGTTGGCCAACTACTGATCATGTCTGTCCTAGAGTGTGGTTGACATACCCAGTGCCACTGCCCTGAAGAAAATGGATTTTCCCTCTCCCAGCAGCTATCAGGGGGGAGCAGCTTCTTGTCTAGGGCTGGGACTTGGTGGGCACTTCCGGGTTCATCATGCTGGGTTGTCTGGCTTGAGCTTGTGTAGTCTTATGCCTCACTGTGAGTTTGTATGTGCCTCTGCCCTGTTGTGCACCAGGCTTTTTCTTTTGTGCCACCAACCAGCTCCCAAATAATGACACGGAGACTAATTATTAGTTTTGAATTGCTTGTTCAAGTTTAGACACCTTTCTGGCTAGCTCTTCTAACTTAAATTAACCTGTTTCTCTTCATCGTCATTTTGCCTTGGCTTTTTACCTTTTTTATTTTCTTGCTGTCTCTATGTCTGGCTGGCTTCTGGCTCTGGGTGTATCCTTCTTTCTCTCTTTCTTCTTCTCTCATCCTTCAAGCCTAGATGTCTCCTCCTATTTATTCTGTCTGCCCACCAGCCCCGTCTGTCCTTTCTCTGCCCCGCCATTGGCCATCCAGCTCTTTATTAGACCAATCAGGTGCCTTAGCAGGAAAAGTAAAACAGCTTTTCATAAACAAATGCACCACAAACAAAAGGAACACACCTTTACACAGTTCGAGTAATATTCTGCAGTGTAAACAAACGTAACACATCTTTGCCCAGTTAAAATAACACTCCACACACTATTGTGTCAGGAAAGCATTGTTTCCTTATGTCACCTCTGTCATAACAAGAGTCTGGTTCCTTATGTCACCTCTGTCATGACAAGAGTCTGGTTCCTTATGTCATCTCTATCATGGTAAGAGTATTTCCTTATGTCACCTCTGTCATGGTAAGAGTTTATTTCTTATGTCATCTCTGTCATGGTAAGTCTGGTTCCTTACATCATTTGTGTCGTGATAAGATTCTGTTTCTTTATGTCATCTCTGTTATGGTAAGAGTCTATTTCCTATGTCATCTCTGTAGCTGGAGCTTTTCTCTCCAGCTCCCGCCAAGCCCCTGCAGTCCCATAGTCCACTTATAAAATAATCACTCAGACGCTTATATTACTTATAAACTGTATGGCTGCAGCAGGCTTTTTGCTAACTGTCCTTATATCTTAAATTAGCCCATTTCTATTAGTCTATAAGTTGCCAGGTAGCTTGTGGCTTACCGGTATCTTACATTTCCCTTGTCATGGCGGCGCCTGGCAGTGTCTCTATCCTCAGCCTTCCACTTCCCAGAATTTTCCTCTCTCCTTGTCCCGCCTGTACTTCCTGCCTGGCTACTGACCAATGAGTGTTTTATTAACCAATCAGAGCAACACATTTGACATACAGAACATCCCTCAGCATATTTCTGTCATGGTAAGAGTCTCGTTCCTTATGTCATCTCTGTCATGGTAAAAGTCTGTTTCCTTACATCATCTCTGTCATGGTAAGAGTTCCAAACTCTTACCTTCCTTTTGCCCCCCCCCCCCTTTTTTTTTTTGGCTAGAGCTGAGGATCAAACCCAGGGCCTTGCACTTGCTAGGCAAGCACTCTACCACTGAACTAAATCCCCAACTCCGAGACTTTTTTTTTCCTAGACAGGGTTTCTCTGTGTAGCTTTGTGCCTTTCCTGGGACTCACTTGGTAGCCCAGGCTGGCCTCGAACTCACAGGGATCCACCTGGCTCTGCCTCCTGAGTGCTGGGATTAAAGGTGTGTGCCACCGCCGCCCCTTTTTGCCCCTCTTTTGGATAGGTCTCCAAGCCTTGAGGGGAGGGGTGTTAAAATTATGAATTAAAAAATTATTTTTTTTTGTGTGTGTGACTGCTCATGTGCACAAACCATGGCACAGATGTGGAGGTCGTAGGACAATTTGGTGAAGTCAGTTCCCTCTCTCCTCCATTCCATGAGTTCCTGGCACTCAGGTCACCAGGCTTGGGCAGCACGTGCCTTTACCCATTGGGCCGTCTTCAGCTTGAGAAATTATTAACTCAAGGCTGAGTTTTCTTGTGTATTTGTTTTCTAGTAGGAAAAAAATTGAAACATTAGTAGTCTGAAGACTTAAAAAAATTAGCTAATTCTTTTCTTCTTTCATTTTTTTAAAAAAATTTGTTTTTGAGACAGGGTTTGTCTGTGTAGTCCTGGAACTTGCTCTGTAGACTGGCCTGGCCTTGAACTCAGAGATCTGCCTGCTCTTGCCTCCTGAGTGCTGGGACTAAAGGCGTGGACCACCAGGCCTGGCTCTAGTTAATTCTTGATATGAGAAATTTGAAAGTTCTAAAGTATTTAGCTTTGTAGGGTATTGTGACTCATTTTTTTGTTTCTTTTTGTTTTGTTGAGATAAGTTCTCACTAGGAAGCCCAGGATGACCTCAAACTCAGGCTCCTTCTCCTTCAGTCTTCTGAGTGCTGGTATTATATGGGCTTCTCATGTCTTAGTCAGTGCTACTAGGCTATTGATAAAATATGAAAAATACAGGTATTTTTCTTGATCTTTTGAGTTGGCATTCTTTATTTGGCTTTGTGAAAACAATGTACCTTCACATAAATATTGCTTAAAAGTACAAAGAGTATTTATGTAGCACTCCACAAAAAGCTTTTGTATGGTTATTTGATTTTTGTAATCCTACAAACTAGACAGGAAGCTGTGTATGGGCCGGCCGTTCATTAATTCACTGTGTTTATTCAACAGACTTTTTTTTTTGAGACAGGGTTTCTCTGTCTAGCCTTGGTTATCCTATAAATTAGAACTGGCTCTGTAGAACAGGCTGGCCTCAAACTCATACATCAGCCTGCCTCAGCCAGGAGTGCCAAGGATTAAAGGCATTAAAGGCGTGTGCCACCATGCCCAGCTCAATTTTTGTAATGCCTTGTTCTAAGACAACACTGAGAATATAGGTCAAACAAATGAATGACACACACACACATACACACACACACACACACACACACACACACACACACCCTTGAAGTTCAGCAATAATAAGACAACCCAGTTGCTGGAGACACAATTTAGAGGTTCAGAGCACAGTTTGCTCTTCTAGAGAGCCCACGTTCAGTTGGATCACAACATGTATAACTTCAGGTCTGGGAATCTGACACCCTCTGGCTTTCTTGTACGAATGTTGTACACACACATACCTTCAGGTGAAATATGCATAAAATAAGTAAAGAAAGCAATCCAACGGAAAAACTTGTTTCAGCGCCTGTGTTATTTCATTAAGGCGGTGAAACACACGTGAAAAGATCTCCATTATCACCACTCGTCAGAGAAATGCACACTAAAGTCTGCTGTGACATACATCTGTATCTAATGCATACAGATGACCTGTAATGCATGTAGATGACCAAGAAAGACTCTAACATGCTGAGCAAAAGAAGTCAACTAAAAAGAGCATATACTATATGATTCAATTCACATGAAACTCTGGACAAGGCAAATTAGTCTATACCGACAAAAACGTAGATTAATTTGTCTAGAAAGGGCATTGGAGGGCATGGGTAGGGACAGAGCAGGGTGAAAGAGGTTAGGCTTGGTGATTCACATCTGGAATCCTAGTACTCATGAGGCTGAGGTAGAATCTCAAGCTCCAGGCCAGCCTGGGATAGATATCGAAACCCACATCTCAACAAACAAATAAACAAACCTCCAATAAATAGAAACCCTAAAAACCAAATGAAATATGAGAGGAGGTGCCACAAGGGTCCATCAGAGACTTGGCAGTGACCTACCAAGTTACTATTCTGTGATGATGATGATGTCATGAGTTTATATTACATCAGAGTAGCAAACTGCCCTTTTAAAACAGTACAGTTTATCATTACATTTCAAGAAAACTGTGAGGGTGGAGAGATGGCTCAGCGCTTAAGAGCATGGGTTGCTCTTCCAGAGAATCCAGGTTTAATTCCCAGCTCCCACATGGCAGTTCGCTACTGCTTGTAGCTCCAGTTCCAGGGATTCCACCAGATACCCATGGAGGCAAAACACCTACACACTTAAAACAAAAAATAAATAATTCAAGAAAACTGAAAAAAAAAAGATATAGTTGCAACATGTGTTTGAGTATTTTGGGTGTGGGTGGGTTTTCAGGGGGGCATATGCAGCTTGGGGCTGGAAATGGGTTCTGGAACTGGAGTGCAAAGCTGGGAAAAAGGTTTTAGGAGTAAATGGTCTCTATTATTATTATTATTATTATTATTATTATTATTAGTTTTTCAAGACAGGGTTTCTCTGTGTAGCCCTGGCTGTCCTGGATCTCACTCTGTAGACCAGGCTGGCCTCGAACTCACAGAGATCAGCCTGCCTCTGCCTCCCGAGTGCTAGGACTAAAGGTGTGCGCCACCATCACCCAGCTATTGTTGTATTTTAAAAATGGCACAGTGGCAGCCTTGGCAGGATAGAGCCAAGGAGCATGGCAGAAAGTCACTCACACTGTGCGATAGTGCTCACATGAAAATATTTATTATTAAAGGGGGGAGGGAGAAAGGAAGAAAGGAAGAAAGGGGAAGAGAGGAAAAGAGAGAGAGAGAGCACGGAGGTTCATGTGTTCTTGTGGCAAGAGAGAGGAAGAGAGAGAGAGAGAGAGAGAGAGACAGAGAGAGACAGAGAGAGACAGAGAGAGACAGAGAGAGAAGGGGGGGTTTGTCTTAAAGAGAACTTTACATAAGATGACATTGTCAGGATGCTGGATGGATCTCTAAAGGGCAGGTCTGAATGCTTACATTCCTCCCTTTTTGATTATTATAAAAAGGTGAGTTATGGCCAGGCGGTGGTGGCACACACCTTTAATCCCAGCACTGGGGAGGCAGAGCCAGGCGGATCTCTGTGACTTCAAGGCCAGCCTGGTCTCCAAAGTGAGTTCCAGGAAAGGCACAAAGCTACACAGAGAAACCCTGTCTCAAAAAACAACAAACAAACAAACAAACAAACAAAAAGTTGAGTGGGGGTGGGGTGGGGATGAGGGTGCTGAATTTGGGAGACTGCTTCCTGCTGATTTTGGAACAAAGTGGGAAGGGGGAAGTCAGGGTTACACACAGTGGGAGGGGTGAGTAAAGAAGCATTCAGTTAGCTGTCATCATGGAGACCTCAGGTATCTGTACCTTGAGGGAGCAGAGAAAGCAGGTGGATAGGAAAAAAAAATGGATTGTTATCATTGGCCTCACAAGTGGGGCTAGCACTGGGAAGAGTGATAACGACCACAAAGAATGGAATGGAGAAGTGCCCTGGTTGTACAGAACAGGCAAGGGTGAATGAGCGAGACATGAGAGCAGATATGCCCTTCATTGGGAAAACCAGGATCCAGGTGCTGGGTGGGTGCCCACTTGAGCCTGGAGAGGTGGTACCAACAGTGAAGTCCCAGGAGCTTGGGGAGATGGCATGCCAAATTGAAGGATGATGTGTTCCAAGGGTACTGGAGCCATCACATCTGCTGTTTCCCTGAAGGGGGGAAATGCCTCTATCTATCCTGTAAAAGTGTCAACAAATTAGGAGATATGGAGTTTTTATGAGTGGGCATGTGAGTGAAGCCAACCTGCCAGTATCTGCCCAGTTGATATCCACAGCTGGTGCAGTGGCTGCTGGTGTATCTGGAGGGCCCCGGAGGGTTTGACCTTGACATGAGTCTGGCAGGAACCTGCAAGTGTCTATAAAACAACTGGAACAGATTTACATCTTGGTGTCACAGCAAAAGCTATGGCTTTGGGTTAAAAGGTATGAACATTTTCTAGGGTCCTGTTTCAGCCCTATGAAACATATCTTATCTTGAAATCTACAACCAGGGGAAATTTATTGAATGGAAGTGGTTGAGTGAGTGAAGGAGGAGGAGGAGGCTTCCACAACCTCTCTAATGCTAACCTGTCTCTAAAAGCCGGGACCAGTAAAGTCCACAGAAATTTAAGGGCTCCCAAGACTGTCAATGCTCTGTCAGTTTATCAAAACTGCATTTATCAGTGTTAAAATTTTGAACCTCCAAAGTTACATCTGAAACCAGTTTATCCTGTACCATGGAGTCTGTGAATGAGGCACACCTGTCTGTACTTTTAACAGGAAATTTATTAATGTGCAACCAAGGTGCTTGTAGCCTTGAGGTTGGGGGCTAGCTATAAAACTGCCAAATACCCACAGATTTGAGAAGGATAAGTAAGTAAACAGAAGTGAGACAGTTTTCCAGCTATGTAGGCAGGCTGTCCCAGGTTTCTCTTAAATGGGACGGAGTGGGTCTCATCCACCCCCCCCCCCCCCCCCCCGTGACAGGAATAGGTGAGGGAATTGGTAAAACAGAGTAGGGTAGAGTCCAATAGAAAGTCAATGGACTTACCTGCTACCTGCACCATCACTCCAGGCTCAGAGAGCAGAATGGGAGTCACTCACTCTAGAGCCAGCTCTCCAATAATGAACAGCATAGAACAATTTGAACACTATATCCACACCATTTCTGTTTCAGCTCCATGCTTGCAACAAAACTTATGAACACACCAGAAGACGCAGACAAAACTATTCAACAAAATAAGCATACACAACTTTTTCGAGAAATAGACAAAATTTTTCAACAAGTCAAACAAAACTTCCCAACCGGAACCAGAACCAGATGGTGGATGAGCTGTTGTACCTCACTGTTCTGGCACATTTAAAGAGAGAACAGACAGACAGACAGACATAAGCAGGTCTTCGGAGGAAAGAAAAAGAAAGTGGAGAAATCTTTCTCGGTTCCCTGTCTGGCCCAAAGAAATACTGAGGCCAATCTCACATCCAGGGGATGACCAGAGGTGGGTAGCCCCGCCAGAGGCCTGAGTGCTGGTATCGAATGGAAGGCAAAGCCGCCAGTGAACAAGAAAGTAGATTTGTTACAGGCAGAAGAGAGCAGGTCTGCCGTGGGTGGAGCAGGTGAGTGAGGTCCTGGCATGAAGTGGATACCTTCAAAACAAACATGCCATGTGCAACAGAGTTAGTGCAAGAGGCTTGAGAGCAAAAGAGCGAGAGACTGTCAGAGCCAGGACTTGGAGAGGCAGGCCCCAACCTCATCAAAGATGGTGATGAAGCCAAACGACCTGTCTGTCTTTGACCTTAGTCAAGATGGCACCTGCCCACATGGTCACGTGTAAGACAGAGGGAACATGTACCTCTGAACACATACCAGAGAACACATACATTCAAGCATTCAAAAATCAGAAACAGTCATGTGGCCACCTCAGTCACACATTTTCATCTGCACATACGAAACAGGCCTTTTTTAAAACAGGAAGACAGGCAAAACTGTCCCGGGATCGCAGTAGGCAGGACACAGTAGTAGGAGTGCAGGACGGAGGAGGAATTGGGAAACAGAGTAGCAGCTGGCTCATCGGACTGGAAGCACGGTCAAGCCCAGGTCTTACACTTCCACTGGCCACAAGAGGGAGGGAGCAGACAGAGACAGATCCGAAGAACGAGACATTAGACATTTTGAGCGAAGGCAAGACAGAAGACTGATATGGTGGTGTCAGCAGCAGTGGGTGGGAGGGGGTATAGCCCAAGAATCCTGGGATCTACTGGATCTCTGGCAGAAGTTGCAAAGATAAGGAGTGTGGGACCAAGTCTGACTGTAAAGGCGGATGAGTTTATAAGCCTTTAATCCCAGCACTCGGGGGGCAGAGCCAGGCGGATCTCTGTGAGTTCGAGGCCAGCCTGGGCTACCAAGTGAGTTCCAGAGTTCCAGGAAAGGTGCAAAGCTACACAGAGAAACCCTGTCAAAAAAAAAAAAAAAAAAAAAAAAAAGAGTACTAACCTTTAATCCCAGCACTCAGGAGGCAGAGCCAGGTGGATCTCTGTGAGTTCGAGGCCAGCCTGGGCTACAGGAGCCAAAACTACACAGAGGAACCCTGTCTTGAAAAACCAAAAAAAAAAAAGGATGTTAAGCATAGAGGTTTGGTGGTAGGCTTATTTCTCAGGAGTGGCGGCGGGGGTGGGGGGGTGGGGGGTGGGATTCGAAAGACAGAGCAGAGGATGATGCTGAGGTCCAAGAGATGAGATGGCACAGGCTCCCTCAATGTTCTGTCAGAGAGTAGGGGCCAAAGGGCTCAGCCCAAGGGACAGAAAGTCCGAGAGACAAACAAGGCCTCACTTGTGGGGGCAGGGCTTACCAACTAAGCCCTGTTGGATGAAGTGAGTGTTGAAGAAGGTCCCAGGGATCCTAGCATGTCTCAGGCTGCCAGCAGGCAGGAGAAAGCACCAGGAGGGCCTCTGTGGAGCACCACATGTTGTCGCTGGGCATGTGGCTCACCGGGATCATATAGTGGTTAGTGCTCTGCATTGTGGCTTCGGCAGTCTTGGTTTGAATCCGAGTTATGGCATCAAACGTTGTAGTTTAAAAAGCGGTGCCATGGTGGCCTTGGCGGGTTGGAGCCAAGGGGCACTGCCGAAAGTCACCCACACCATGTGATAGCGCTCACATGACAAGTTTTATTGTTAAAGGGGGAAGGGAGACGGGAAGAGAGGGAGGGGAGGGGAGGGTTTGTCTTAAAGAGGACTTGACATAAGATGATGCTGTCAGGATGCTGACCCCAGGGATGGGTCTGAATGCTAACATCTACCTCCGCTGCTCTTCTCTCATGTCCTTTTTCAGTACAATCACTATGATGGCTATTATTCAGAGACAGTGCTATTGCTACAGAGCTGGGAGTGAAGGAACATGGACGACTCGAATTCTTGAACATAGAGAAAAGTTACTGAGGAAAGAAGTGCAGTAAATACTTCAAGAACGGTGAAGAGTTAAGAAATGAGTAATGACCAGAGCATGATCAACACAAGGGAAAGGAATGAGTAGAAAGGAATGGCGTGAACCCCGAGAAAAGAGTTTAAATAAGACTAGGTGTCTGTGGGTGTCTAATGTTTCATTCGACATCTTTAATCTCGCTAAGCATACAATCCAATTATTAAGAGCACTTCATTCCCGCCCACCATTCTAATTAACTGAAGTGTGTTCGTTTAGGCCTATTTAAGAAAGTAATTTTCTCTGCAAGTGGCTTGTTTATTTGCGGAGCTATCAAAGAGTGTGCATGGACACACACACACACACACACACACACACACACACACACACACACACACATACAACTTAGGGTTTAAAATGAACCTTGGCTGCTTTAAAGAACAGATAGCTACAGTGTTAGGTATTTTCAGAGGCAGCGAGTAAACCACAAGTTATTAGCAGAAACCTACGATTTAGGTCAGTATGCCTAGGTTAACTTGGCTTTCCTCAAATCAAATTCATCTTTTCGGCAAAACCTTTCTATTGGGCCCCAGATTGCCTCAGTCTGGTTTACGTTATCAGGTGGAGAGTCCGATAACATAATTTCTGCTCTAGCCGCATTCCCATTGAGTCACAGAGCTTTGAGTTTAGGGTTATTTATTTGTTTGACATGTGTGAAAGCTGCCTGCTCTTCCTTTTAGCTACAGACAGACATGCAGATATGTTTGGGAGTGTGTGGAAAAGTTGGACAACTCACTTTGACAAAGTTCTCAAGCTAGTCTTCAGGAAGCAGCTGGCTACCAGTTAAGATAATGTTCATTTTAGCCCCAGGAGTAGCAGGCAAAATGTGTAGTGGTTCTCAATCTTCCTAATGCTGTGACCCTTAAATATAGTTCCTCATGTTGTGGGGACCCCCAACAATACAATTATTTTCATTACTACTTTATAACTGCAATTTTGCTACTGTTATGAATCATAATGTAAACATCTGATATGCAGGATATCTGATATGCAATCCCTGTGGAAGGCTTGATCTATCCCCAAAGAGGTTGAGACCCACAGGTTGAGAAGCAATGATCTAGTCGTTGAATCATAAACTTTATAGAACCATCTGTTCCTATGAATGTGTTTTTAATATTTATTTGTGTGTGTGTGTGTGTGTGTGTATGTATGTGTATGCGTGCGTGCGTGCGTGCGTGCGTGCGTGCGTGCGTGCGTGTGTGTGCGTGCGTGCGTGTGTGTGTGTGTGTGTGAATCAGAGATAACTTGGGGGAGTCAGTTCTCTCCTTCCATGTTGGTTCCAGGAGTGGAACTCGGGTCATTAGCCTGGACAGCAAGCACCCTGTCCAACTGCCGTATCACCTTCGTGTCTTTCCAGGATTTCAGAACATCCCTGTGGGATAAAAATCACCACAGGGACTATGCTGATGCTGTATTGCTCCTAGCAAATCCACATATTTAAAGATCGTTAGGGTACTGATATAAGCCCCAGACAGATATCTTTGCTTTGAACCTGCATTTTTGTTTTCACAGTTTAGGTCATGTGAAATCTTGAAAACCTTAAAAGAGATGTGGCGGTCCATCTCCAGCTGCTTGGTGTCAATGAGTGAAAAATACCCACCTTCAAAAGGGTGTCCCCACTGCGCTCCTACAGAGCTCTGTGGCCTTTTCCTTACGTCCTGCCTGAAAAAGCCTAGGGACAACGGCTGGGTATATAGAGACTTTCAAAGGAGAAATCATTTCAGAGAAACACTAAATTTATCTATCTATCATCTATCTATCTATCTATCTATCTATCTATCTATCTATTCATCAGCTTGACACAAGCTAGAGTCATTTGAGAAAAGTGGACCTCAAATGAGAAATGCCTCTGCCAGACTGGCATGTAGGCATGTCTGTGAGGCATTTTCTTGATTCATGATTGGTGTGGGAGGGCCTAGGCCACTGGACTTGGGATCTCCCCTGGGCAGATGATCCTAGGTTGTATTAAAAGTAAGGTAAACAAGCCATGGGGAGCAAGCCAGCAAGCAGCATTCCTCCATGGCCTCTACTTTGTTTCCTGCCTCTAGGTTTCTTCCTTGAGTTCCCTGACTTTCCTGCATGATTGACTGTGATTGGGATAAGCCAAAATAAACCGTCTCCTCCCCAAGATGCTTTTGGTCATGGTGTTTATCACAGCACCAAAAAGCAAAAACTAAGACAGGAATTTCTACTTCCTTGAATTTCCTAAGTTTCATATAGCAATAAAGGATTATTGGAATCCACAAACTTTCTAGGAAAGATTTAATGTTAAGGATTACTAAAGTATTTTAAACCAAAGTCTCTTAAAGAAAGAAGTGAGCTGGGCTTTATTCCTCTGACTTATGTTAAAAGTGCTTATGGAGAATATGCACTGAACAGAAAACAAACTAAATAAAAACCTCAACTCACACAATAAAAACACACTATACCAAGCTACCGCATGCTATGCTTACTAATTTTTAAAATATAGGGGAAACATGCATTCCAATTTGTTTTGACTTTGATTAGCTCTGTGAGTCTGGACAGGTTGTTTGTTGGCCTCTCTGAGTCTTGACTCCTCTATGGAAGAGAAACAATAATAATTACTTTACCGTGAGACATGGCAAGTGTGAGAAATGACCCAGGGAAGAATGTTGACCCACAAGTGCTCACTCAGTTGTGTCTCTTTTCCACAGAGAATAACCAGAACAAAGAGTACAGACCTATGATAGCCATGATCAGATTGATTCCAATCTCCTCTTCTGGGGCATGAGAGAGGCTCTCCTTTTGATATGTGTTGGATATAAGCAGCCAGGACAGTAAATTGTCTGGCTTCTTTCCTGATGTCCTATACCTTTTACCGTGTTTGTTCAAAGTTGCAGCTTCAGTGCTGTGGCCAAACCAAACTCAACATGGAGTCACCATGGCTGAGTAAGGGGTGAGGTTACAGGTGAACTCAAAGCTGGTGTTTCTATTATTGTCTGAACTTTTCTAGAGAGGACTCCAGATTCTGTTCAGGTAAACTTCTTTTCCACAACAGACTACTTGAAATGCTGTACACACTCTTCAAGGGAGGAGTGAGCTATGGGTTCCATACTTACAGACAGGAGAAGTCTCATTCTGGAAGGGGGTCTGGGAGATGGGGAGGAAGAATGAGAGAATAATGGAGTATATATGTCCTGAAAGTTGAAGTGAGGACCGTTTCCAGGGAGGAAGGGGAGTAGTCAAGAGGAAAGGGGACGATGGGAGAGTACTGTACAGTGCAGGGAGTGTAAATTAGAACCAAGTATAATGATGTGTCAAAGTATAATTATGTGTCAAATGTCATAATGGGACCCACTTCTTTGTGTGCAAACCAGAAAATATTTAAAATGAAAATAGGTACATTTGAAGAGGAAGATGAGCAAAAACCAAAAGGAGTTGCTTGTAGGTGGAAGTTTCTATCCTGCCAGCAACTACCAAATACCCAGCATCTGCTTCCCAAATTACCACACAGAGGCTTATATTAATTATAAATGATCGGCCAGTAGCTTAGGCTTATTACTGACTAGCTCTTTCTTACACTTAAATTAACCTATAATTCTTATCTATGTTAGCCATGTGGTTTGGTGCCTTTTCTCAGTATGGCATTCTCATCTCATTTCCTCTGTGTCTGGCTGGCAACTCCTAACTCTACCCTTCCTCTTCCCAGCATTCTTAGCTTGGTTGTCCCGCCTATACTTCCTGCCTGGCCAATCAGCATTTTATTAAACCAATTCGAGTGAGAAATCTTCACAGTGCACAAGAGGATTATTCCACAGTAGTTGCTTCTGATTTAGTTTTCAGTTTTTATTAAAATTTAATCATTATTTGTTTTTTTGAGACAGGGTTTCTCTATGTAGCCCTGGTTGTTCTGGAACTTACACCGTAGACCAGGCTGGCCTTGAACTCAGAGATCCACCTGCCTCTGCCTCTCTAGTGCTGGGATTAAAGGCATGTGCCACCACCACCCTGCAGCTTTCACTTTCCAATTTATCATTAAACGTCTGCTTTCCTTTTCCAGAGGCATTTAAATAGGTCCATAGCACAAATAACCAGGGCTCCCAGCATGTTACAAAGCTTTGCTATATGCAACATGCTTTATTTCCATTAACTCACTCAATTCTCACCATGGCCATGTAAGACCCTGCTTTATAGGTGAGAGAGAATGGGAGTATTCGGTAGGAGGACATATGCAAAGTCACATCACGCAGCGACAGCAGTACATGACTAGAGTCCAGCTGGGTTTTACTTAAGGGCTGTTGCACATCAGTTCTCAATCAGATTTACCTGCCTTCCCTTTCACTTCTGCCGACCCCTAAATGCATTCTCGTCCAAGGCAAATACTGGAAGGTTTTACTTTCCATGTAAATTCTGGGACCTGATCTCTCCAGTGGTTTCAGCCCTGGGATGTCATGCCACAGACTCTGCCAGCTGGGAAAAGCTGTAGAAGACCCCAGCAGCACCAGTGAGTACAGTGAGTGCTCATAAAATGGAAACAGCTACGTTTACTGAGAGAACTAAATAACCAAAAACTGAGGCGAATTTTTGCAATTAAACTAATGGAGCTACATTAATTATCTATGAACCTTATTTCTAAGTGGTCCTCAGCTTTGAAACTCCAAAGAATGCAACAAGAGTACAGTATGCAATGTTCTCTGAGGCAGAAGATGAGGTATGTCTTCTCCAGTTAGAAGGTCTCATTGGGAGCGCTTATGAGACAGACTGAGTTATTTTATGGTTTTACTCTTTAAAAAGCTCTTTTAAGCTGACAGAGCAGAACAAGCTGGCCCATCTGAGAGCACCCTTGGCTTAGATCAAAAGCGTGTCACCTTTAAAGAAATTATTTTAAGCAAAATGAAAACAAACAAGCAACATTTCCTCTAAAATTGAAAACTAAAAGCAGATGATGGAGTAGTCTCAAATACAGGGCAAAAGGAAAGACAATCCAAAATTGAAATTCAGTGTGAGCAAAGATCCATGAGCATTGACTTACATTTGAATTCCTGGGGCTGGGTCTCAGAGTTGTATGGAAGATTTCCCTTCGTAATCGTCATTGATGATCGTTGTTGGAGTGAGATGCTTCCCTTTCCAACCTGGGTGGACGAGGAAGCAGGGATGGACTCACAGTGTGTGTACCAGTCAGAAATAAGCTTTGCTCTCACTGAACCAACTGTAAATCCTCTATCACAAACGATGTTGGATCTAAGGTGGCTTTTAAATTTCAAACAGTTTTCAACATAAAAGACTTTTATTGCCTTCAAATTTTTTTGTTGTTCCTAATGTTCACTGTGTTTATTCTGAGATACCAGAATCAGTTTTTGTGATGGTAATTGACTCTTGAACCAACGAGAAAACAGATCCACTTTATGAACCCACTTAGCTATGGGTGTGGGCTTAAACTACACTTGTCCTTTTTTTCTTTTCTTTTCTTTTTTTTTAATGGGGAAGCATTAGGGATCTAACTCAGGTCATCATGGGACAGTGAAAAGTAATGCACAACCCTAACTCAGTTGTCTTATTTCACTTCTTTTAAAAGCTTTATTATTTGTGTTTGTACGTGTGCATGCACATGTGCAGGTGCTGGTGGAGTCTAGAAGAGGGTGGTTGCCAGTCTGAAAGTTGGGAAGGCAATGCCTCCTCAGCGCAGGTTTCCAGAGCATCCCACAGTGTTGAGGAGTTCAGTGAGCTCCATGGTAGACACAAGGCAAGTGTTTGCGATTTACATCTATGACTGTGTGATAGGAGCACTGACCATCTTTAAAAACAACCCTCCCTAACCCAGCTAAACAACTATTCGGACCAAAACCTGTTTTAAGTACAGAAAGGCTGTGAACCGTCTGCCATGGGTGCTGGAACAAAACTCAGGCCCTATGGTTGAGCAGCAAAAGCTCTTAACTGCTGAGCCATCTCTCTAGTCCATCAGTCACTCCTTCACTTTGTTCACTGGGACAGGCTCTCTCAGTTGAACCCAGAGCTCGCTGATATGGCTAGTCTAGGGATTCTTTGTCTCTGTCTTCTGCACCCTGGAACTCCACATGGGCTCCTAGGTCGGCTTGTCTTTTTACATGGGTGTGGAAGATTCGACCCTCAGGCCACTTGCTTGTGTGTTTTCCCTTGCTTGCTCCATCTCCCCAGTGTTAATGTCCTAGGATTCTCCCTGACTCACTGGACAGACTCACTTTATTCGATTGATAACTTGGGAACAAGGCTTTCCTAAATTTTAAGTTATTGAATAGTTTGTACCTGACGTATTACTTACTGGAGTTTTATGTATGGTAGAGATTGGATAAATGTTCTCAAATTCACTTCTGCTTCTCCTGGTGCAGCCTGTGTGCTCCTTCAGACCTGGTGCTTCCTTGGTGATGAGGCAGCTGAGTAGCCTCGAGTGCTCACCTTGAGTGCAAACTCAAGGAAGGAGTGAAGACTGAGAACAATGGTCATATGAATTTGAAGGTGTCGGGAAGGATGGTTCTGGGGGCAGTTTAAGAACAAGAGACAGATGGCACTCTGAACTAATGAGAGCCATGGTGAAGGATGGGCTTTGCCAATGAGCAGATCAGATCTGGTTTGGTGGACAACCAATCAAGGGAGCAGACACAGCACAAAGTTGGAGGGTGAAGATACGATTGATTATGTTCTAGCAGCAGACAGGATGTGTCTACTACAAAGGGAACCTGATAGTTTACTCCAGAATTTTGTTACAGACCAAGAACACATTCTCAAATAGAAAGCTGAAATTTAGTTTCAGCATATACAGTGCAGTTTTCTCTATTTCATTACCTCTTCCCTATTCCTTTATGGGACATAAAGTAAATGGTATATGTGCACAAGGCTATTGCAACTTCTCTCTCTCTCTCTCTCTCTCTCTCTCTCTTTCTCCTTCCCTCCTCCCTCCGTCCATCCGTCCTTCCTTCCTTCCTTAATTCCTTTGTCATGGTGGTAGGGTTCAAGACAGGGTTTCTCTGTATAGCCCTGTCTGTCCTGGATCTCACTCTCTAGACCAGGCTGGCCTTTAACTCACAGAGATCCGCCTGGCTCTGCCTCCCGAGTGCTGGGATTAAAGGTGTGCATCACCACCACCTGGCGATGGTTTTGTTTTTTGAGACAAGGTTTCTCTGTAGAGCTCTGGTGGTCCTGGAAGTCTCTCTGTAGAGCAGGCTGGCCTTGAATCCAGAGATCTGACTGTCTCTGCCTCCTGAGTGCTGGGATTAAAGGCATGTGCCCCCGCTGCCCAGCTTAATCTGGGTCTTCTCATTGGTGTCTTGAGGATGGGTGGCTGAGCTGACATCTTGGGGGTATAGTTTAGTAACAAGAGGATGTGTTTTGCTGCAGATATGCCAGTGACTGCTCTCCAGAGTAGCCGGGCTACATGAAAGACAAAACTAATACTTAACCTGGAATATGGAAAAGGGATTTCTTTGATGGATCTTGCTGCCTACCACACTCTGAAGGAGTGAGACACAGAGGGAAGGGAATACGAGAATGATCAAGGACCAGAGAGCACACACTTGTGGCCAGATAGAGAAGAGAGATTCCATGGAATAGTCCCTGTAGGTGCTTGACTCTACTTGAAGAGTGAAGGCAGAGCTCTCCGTCCCCTCCCCGCTTTATGTGACGTCACACCGAGATCTGAAGTAAACACCTCACATTTGTCTTAGAGCTTCCCCATCTGTGATGTTCTGAAAGTCGCTGGTTTAATAATTCACATCGTTCAAAGCAAGGAATCATAAAAAAAAAAAGGAACAAGCATGCCACATGTGCTACACAGAAAAAAAAATGAGAGAAGAAAAGCAGATGAGTCTTATCCAAGAAAAATGTTACCATTTAAATGTTAACCAGATAAAAAATAGTGACTGAACTTAGCACCAAGACTTCAGAAAAGACCCACTCACAATACTGAGAGAAAGATACAAGCATGTAAAGAAGATTATATGAAATTATAAGATGACAGAATTGATGTCACAGAAAGGAGAGAAGCTAGCTGACATTATAAAGATAATGGTTCTCTAATTTTTTTATATATAATAATCATTTATTATTGTTAGTATTATTTCTGTTGTTATTATCATCTTATGTGCCCCAGACCTGAAACAGTTTGGTTCATCAAGCCCAGCACCAAGCAAGGATGAATGAAGGACTACCATCTGCTGTTCCAGTCTGATATAAGAACACTGCCATCAGGAAGGTGTCTCTTTGCCTGTTACCAGGGTGTTGATTCCCTATTTTTTTTTTTTTTTTTGTATGTGGAGCTGAGGATTGAACCCAGGGCCTTGTGCTTGCTAGGCGAGTGCTCTACCACTGAGCTAAATCCCCAACCCCTCCCAACTCTTTTATATCTAGATATCAGAAGATTTATTTAGGGGGCAGGAGATTTGGCTCAGTTGGTAAAGCATCTGCCTTACATTTGCAAGGCCCACAGTTCTATCTCCAGTATTATTAAAAAGAAAGAGATATATTTAAATCCAGATAAAGCAGTCTACATGAAGGTGTATATATTAGGAACTGCATTTAAGTAATATACCACTGCATTACTTAGAAACGTAAACAATCATTTATTGTTTATCTTGAATGAGTGAATTGATAGGGCCAGTCTGCAGATCTGGGTAACTTTCTCATATTCCTGTAGACATCTGGATAGTTGGTTGTAAGATGGATTATCTTGGCTGGGATTACTCAATTAAGCCTGCCTCAATCCTCCAGCAGGCTAGCCGGGTGCACTGGCTAATTTTATATCAACTTGACACAAGATAGAGTCATCTGAAAGGAGGGAACCTCAGTTGAGAAAATACTTCCATAAGACTGGGCTGTAGGCAGGCCTGTAGGGCATTTTCTTAATTAGTGATTGATGGAGGAGTGTCCAGCCCACTGTTCATGGTGCCATCCCTGGACTGGGTTATATAAGAAAGCAGGCTGAGCAAGCCATGGGAAGCAAGCCAGTAAGCAGCATGGCTCCATGGCCCCTGCATCAGCTCCTGCCTCCAGGTTGCTCCCCTGCTTGAGTTCCTGACTTCCTTTAAAGATGAACAGTGAGTGAAATAAATTTTCCTCCCCACGTTGCTTCATGGTGTTTCCTCACAGCAATTATAACCCTAACTAAGACATCTAGCATGTTTTGTTTGTTTGCTTGTTTTTATTTTGTTTTGTTTGTTTTGAGACAGGATCTTTCTATGTAGCCCTGGCTGTCCTGGAACTCACTCTGTAGACCTGGCTGGCCTCAGACTCACAGAGATCCTCCTGCCTCTACCTCTCTAGTGGTGGGATTAAAGGCATGTGCTACCACACCTGGCCTCTCCTTTTTAAAAAAAGTTATTTATTTTTATTTTATGTGCACTGGTATCTTGTATGCATATATGTCTGTGTGAGGGTGTCAGATCTTGGAGTTACAGGTATTTGGGAGCTGCCACGTGGGTGCTGGGAATTGAAACCAGGTCCTCTGAAAGAGCAGCCAGTGCTCTTAACCACTGAGCCATCTCTCCAGCCCCCTCTTTTTCTTCTTTAAAAATGATTTTTTATTATTTTATTTTATATTTTATGTGAGTGAATAATTGACCTGTATATATGTCTGTGCACCATGTGTAAGGTGCTGGTATCAGGGTAGGCCAGAAAAGCGTGTTGCCAGACAGTTGTGAGCTGCCATGTAGGTGCTGGGAATCAAACCCAGGTCCTCCTGGAAGAGCAGCCAGTGCTTTTAACTGCTGAGCAATTAAGGACCAGCCCCTTGGTCATGTCCTTGAAGCAAATGAAGTAATCGAGAGAGTAGAGAAGCACTCCAATACTGCAAAAATTTATTTATTTTCAATGAAAATTTTTTTTATTATTTTGTGTGTACGGGTGCTATGTCTACATGTATGTCTGTGCCCTTTATGTATGCAGTGTCCCTTGTTATGTGAAAGTCATTCAACAGTCCCAGGTACAGGGATGTGACAGGGGAAGACTTGATGTTATAAATTCAATCAATTTGTCACAATATAAAAGTAAATTCTAGACAACTATAGCCAACATGATACAATCGACTGAAATTTGGTGGTGGGAAGAAGTGAAGAGAAAGAAAGGAGAGGAAATAGAATTAGCAGAGAGATTAAATATGTTATTTATTCCCTGTGCAGGAACCAAAGAGGGCTCGTCTATTTAGAAAGCAGCAAACAAATAAATCTCTCCTAAACTTAATCAGATAAAGAAAATGTTCAAACGAAGCCCTTCCCTTCTTACTGTGAGAAGGGATTTTCCTCTGCTGAGAGCAAAAAAATAAAAAGATATCATGGAGACTCAAGGCTATCTGAGCATCCGTTTACTCAGTTTTGATCTTACAAGTAAACCTCCTGGCCCAGGAGGTGAGAACTGTTTCTTGGTGTTCGAACCCACAGCCACAGCAAGATTTGCAGCCACAGAGAATTCAGTTATGGGCTGGAGAGAAGAAGGCTCGGTGGTTAACAGCATTTCCTGCTCCTGCAAAGCGCAACTTCCTGTAACTCCATCTGCAGAAGATTCAAGCCCTCCTCTGGTCTCCAGGGGTTCCTCCATGCATGTGATGTGAGCTCATGCAGATACGTTTTAAAAAATCTTGAGAGTTCGATCATGTGTTCTATGTTCTATTTACTAAAGCAGAGAAGCATAGCGAACATTTTAGTATCGCAGGTTCGGCCTTTCTTGGTTGCATTTGTTTGCTAGTTTCATTTGAACTATCTCTAACCCACCCCTGCATCTAGCACCCGGGACAACGTAGAAAATGACAACCATATGCTTTTGGGTGATTTCAGAATGTAATATCAAGAAATGAAAAGAAACATTTCCTTAGTCACTGCCAAATCTCTAGCTGTCTCCTTCCAATCACCTTTCTCCCCCATCCTCTCTGTTCCTGGGTTCCCCCCTATTGCCTTCCCCTACTTTACTCTTTTTGCTATGGGGTGCCATAGCTTTAATTGTGGATCAGTGGAGACAAACTGCTCCTGGATTTTCCTGATTTACTTTATGTTTGACATTCAAGCGTCCCTTCTTAAGAGTGATGTGGAAGGCGATGATTGTGCCTACCATGTGGGTTGTTACGGCTGCCCAGGCATTGACCAAGACAGTTTACATACTTCAGTGCTTTTAACTCTAGAAAGCTATGATTTTGGAAATTATTAATGGGCCAAATTTGATAAATGAGGAGAGATCAAATTGCTAATCCAAAGCCTTATTGTCAATAGTGGTAAATCTGGGACACAATGCATGGTAAGGACCTAAATGCTTTGTCCTTTCCCAAGGCTAGGTATAATTCTGAGTGGAAAAAAAGAAGAAAAACCATATTTAATGATCAGGTTTGGGGGACTGGAAAGATAGCTCAGCTGGTAATATACATGAGGACATTCAGAATTCACATTTTAAAAAACTAGGTTGGGTTTCTGACTGGCCCATGAACAGCATGGCATGTACGCATGCACATACAGATGTAGTAATAAAAGGAAGTTAGGTGTTGTGATGTGTACTTTTAATCCTAAGTCTGGAAAGGGCGATTCCTGGGCCAGTGAGAGACCCTGGGCCCCTAAGCCCTGCCAAAGGAAGGGTGGATGGTGTCTAAGCAGTGTTTCCTAAGGTTGTCCTCTGACCTCAACAGATGTACCTGCATACACGTGTGCACCACACACATGCACACTAGGTTTACACAGGCATCTAAAAAACCAGATGTTAGAGTAGGATATTTGGTCTTCTGCTATTGTAGACATTGACCTTTTTGTTGAGGAGGTTTGGGGGTCCTAGAAGAGACTGGGTAATTTGTGTGGTACAAAAGGCCATTTGGAGCCTTTGAAGTTTCTCACTGGAGCTTCTCAATCTTCCTAATGCTGTGACCCTTTAATACAGTTCCTCATGTTGTAGTGATCCCCAACCGTAAAATTATTTTCGTTATTACTTCATGACTGTAATTTTGCTACTGCTGTGAATGATAAATATCTGTGTTTTCCAATGGTTTTAGACGATCCTTGTGAAAGGGTCATTTGACTTCCAAAGGGGCCATGACCCACAGGTTGAGAACTATATCAGTATTTGGTTCGCTATTACAGCTGTTGTGGAGAGAGACTTAATATACAAATATTCAATGGCCAGAACATTATCGAACATAGAACTGGGACCCTTGATCTCCAGCAGCCTACCTAGGACACCAGTCCATTATCCATTATAGGCAAAGTGGGAAGTCAAACAATAACCAGCAACATCTGGCTCTAAAGAGACCAGGACTCAAGTGACTACTCGCAGCATCCTTCATTTCTGTCCCCACTGAGGACCAACTGGTCAAGTTAAGCACACATTCCTAACAAGACCCACGGATGTCCTACGGCCAGCGAGCCTGCCTGCCGCTTCCCATCCCGAACAGCTTCTAACCACGCAGCTTGTGAGTCTCTGCAGGAAGGCTCGTGTTGGTGACGGACTCCCATGCTGAAACAAACCACAGACAATGGCTCTCCCTGTTCCGTTTCTTTGCTCTTCATTTGCTCCCGTAGCAATGTGGATGTCTGGATCCACTCCCAACTGGAAATGCGCTCTGAGTCATCATTCTCCGCATCAGTTTGTACCTTCTGTTGAGAGATAAGTAGTAAGGGTAAAAGGTGGGGGCATATCACAACAGTCATTATTTTATCAGATATTTTCAGCTGAAGGCTATGGGGGATGGGAAAACCCACTCTATTTTTGAAAAACAGATCTAAATATCCTCACCATATACTTTGCTTTAGATGAACAGGGAGAACTTTGGTCATGTGACCTTGAATGTCTCAGTTGGCTAGGAGGGTGTAGACCCTGAAGAATAATGTGACTATTCTGCTTGGCTTAAGTCAATTATAGGTTATACCTCTGGACCTGGAAGAAAAAGTCCAATTTCCCTGAAGCAGAAAATACAATAAACACTCAGAAATAAACTTCGCAAGACATGGAGAAGCCTCATAAAGGAAATGTTTTAAAGGCAAGTAAGGGTCATGAAAGAAGGCTTGGAGAAATGGGAAGGCATATTTTGTCCTTGGACATAAAGTCTCAATTTCACAAAGATATAAATTTTGTAAATTAATCTATAAATGTAATGTAACTTCGATGGAAATGCCAAAAGGGCTTTTTAAAACCAGACAAACTCATTCTAGTCTTTGGATGGGGCAGGAGGCTTGGAAGAACAGCCAGAAAAATTCTAAAATTTGAAAAGTGCCTTTTTCTATAAGACAGACAGAGGGCCATGCTGGGAGCCAACTCGGAATCCACCAGGTAGAGTTATAGATCATGAAAATCATTGCCTTTCCCCCCTCATTTTCTGTAGTTTAGAATGACATGGCTCACGGGCTCATGGGAATGTTGAAATAACCTGCTGGATGAGGCACACACCTCCTACAACAAAACCCCTTTTTCTCCACTTCTAAACTTGCATGATTTTTTTTCTCATGGTTTCTTCTCACCCCCAGGTAGTGATTATAATACTCAGGACGGCAAAGGCTGAAGACACATTTTGGTTACAAGTTAAGCTGATTAAATTTGTCTTGATTATTTATTAGTGAAGCAAGAGTGGTGATTTCTATAAATGTCTATTGGTGAAATTATTAAGGCCACTCCACATAGTTCAAAGGGAGGTTTATTTTGTGGGGTAACTTACAAATGAAGGGATAGGTTGCAGGGTCTGGGAAAGGTATGGCGCAGTCCGGCGGTGTTCTCTGGAGAACTCTGCTTGGTCTACCTCCAGCGTCCAGGGTCCTGGAACCAAGAGAGGCCTCTCCTTTTCATCCTGGGTCTTCTGCGTCCTCTCTCAGCCCCGCCTTGTAGGCGTGACCATTACCTAAGCCTCAATGGGGGTTGGAACTTCCAGGCCAAGGCTGGAATGGCTACCCACTACAAATGTCTCCTTAAATTTGCTTTGTGAAGTCAGAGGCCATATAATATTGGAGTTATAAAATTAATTTCTCGTTGTTTTTCTAATTATTTAAAAATTTTTCCTTTATTTTTATTTTATGTGTGTGAGTGTTTTGTCTGCATGCATGTTTGTGTACTAATTTCATGTGGTGCCTGTGGGGGCCAGAAGAGGGTGTCAGATCTTTTAGGACTGGAATTATAGATGTTGTGAGACACATGGGATGCTGGGAAGAGACTTGGGGTCCTTTGGAAGAGCAGCCAGCAATCTTGACTGCTGAACCATCTTTCCAGTCCCACTAGTTGCTTTTTAAAGGAGTCTCAATTAGATTTATATTTTATTTTAAAAAAATTTAGAAAAGAATAACAAAATAAAAAATAAGAAGAAAAGGAAATTTAAAAAATTAAAAATGGAAAAAAATAAAATTTTATTTATATTAGACATATTTTATAAGCTTTACTCATGTATATGTTTATTCAAACTTGTAAGAGAGTTTAATTGGAATTACCCTACATAGGGGATAATGCTCATCCCAGAAGCTATAGAATATTAAATATAAAACCCAGTGCCATGTATGTGATACCCCCTTCAAATTATTGGTCAGGGGTTGTTTGGAATTATTTTGAGGTGTGTTACATTTGTTTATGCTGTGGAATATTTGTTTTAATGATGCAAAGATGTGTTGAATTCTTTTATGTTGCATTTGTTAAACTCTGTGAAGCTGTGTTACTGTGCCTGTCTAAAATACCTGATTGGTCTAATAAAGAGCTGAACGTTCAATAATAAGTCAGGAGAAAGGATGGGCAGAGCTGGCAGGCAGAGAGAATAAATAGAAGAAGAAATCTGGGAAGAGATCTAGGAATGAGAAAAGAAGGAGTGAGAAAAGGAAGGGCCAGTCACACAGCCAGACAAGGAATAAAAAGGAAAGAAGAGGTATATAGAAACAGAGAAAGGTAAAAGCCCAGATGCAAAAGATAGAGGAGCTGAGTGGTGGGTCCCCAAAGAACCAAAGATACAAAAGACCAAAGACTAAAAAACAATGAACCATAAGGGGTGTCTTGGAGACCCCCACCCCCAAATAACACAGGCTATTGGCAATACCCTTGGTTGCTCACCAGAACTTGATGGTAAGAGCCTATTGACACACACTTTGGTCACAAGATATGGAGATATCAAGCTGGTACTGACTGGGAAGCTTCCTCTCCACTGGCTAGCTTTCGTAGTACCAGGAAGTGCTATTCAGGCTGCAAGGGGTGAAAAGTCATCAAGAGTCCTACCCATCTGTGAACCCTGTGAGCTCCAGTAATGACCAGCTTGGCAAGACACGTCCTTGTGTGCAGTGGCGGCATGAATTTTATGTGAGTGAGCAACCACTTTCTGATTGGATTTAAGGCCTGATCCACAGGAGGAAATGCATGCCCAGTACTGTAAATTCTGGCCAAGAACCCATTCCTGGGGAGCTCTTAGGCCCCAGGGGTGAATCTATTACTATTATTTTGCTAAATGCACGTGCTATCAAACCATTCTCTAAATTTGTATCTCTCTGTCCACAGATTAGTGCATCTCTCGGATTTCCTCAGGGACATTGATTTGTTCAGTGGACGGGGCTTAACACAGAAACTCACAACTGGTCAAAATGTGGAGAATAAATGCTGTGCTTAGCCACAAATGGAACTTTTATATCACACCCCTCCCCCCAGGCTCAGGACCCTTCCCAGAAGAAGGGGCAGAAAGATTATAAGAACCATATTATGGGGGGCGGGGCGTGCAGAACCTGGGACAAAACAGTATCCTGTAGACATGGTAAGACTTTTGCGCTCATGAACTCATGGCAGTTGTGGTTGCTTGCATAAGATCGACACAAGAACAAGCCAGTCAACCTTCTAGCATGGAAGGGAGCTGTGCTTAAACCTCTACCCCTAGCTGAGAAGCTATTGGTGATTCATGATGCATGGGAAAGGAGAGACTGTTTTCCTTAAGGCTGTGGCCTCTAGCAGGTAAACAGTGCTACAGTTGACCTCATATTCATGCATATATGGGCAACACAAATGGTACTTGGTAGGTTATTTTTAAAAAGTAGATATGAAGGTAGGGAGAGTGGATGTGGGAGGAGCTGGGTGCAATATGATCAAAATACATTGTATTCATGTATATAGTTCTCAAAGAATTAATAAAAATATTAATAGATTATACATTTATTTAGTGTGTGTGTGTGTGTGTGTGTGTGTGTGTGTGTGTGTGTGTCCTTGGATATTGAGTAAGTCTTCTCCAGAGTCGTGGGAACTAACTCAACAGACGGCCATGGGCATAGGTGTTGTTCTCTGAAAGGCAGGCAGTAAAGGAGCTATTGCTTCCATTATGATGCATCTCTTGACGAAGTAGGCCTGACTTACATAGGATGCATGGGTTGTAGGAGAAATTATATAAATGGTGATTTATTTGAATCCCCATTCTAGTTCTGTTTATAGTATTATTTTTATGAGTAAGTTCAGAACAAGTGCTCTCCATATACACAGGCACATGAAAAATTGACAGAAATTGGGAGTGGAGCATGTGAACTGGACAGATACAGTGCGCCAGCTGGTTTTGTGTGTCAACTTGACACAAGCTAGACTCATCAGAGAGGAAGGGGCCTCAGTTGAGGAAATGCATCCATGAGAGCCAGCTGTAAGGCATTTTCTCAATTAGTGATCAATTGGAGAGGGCCCAGCCCATGATGGTTGTCCTGGGTTCTATAAGAAAGCAGGCTGAGCAAGACAGAGGAAGTAAGCCAGTAAGCAGCTCCCCTCCATGGCTTCTGCATCAGCTCTTGCCTCCAGGATCCTGTCCTGATTTCCTTCAGTGGTGAACAGCAATGTAGAAGTGTAAGCTGAATAAACCCTTTCTTCCCCAACTTGCTTTATGGTCATAATGTTTCATTACAGCTATAGAAATCCTAAGATATATGGGATATAATAATATAAGTAAGAGTCAATATTTTTCTATGGTTAATGCATACCAGATATTGTGATAACTTGTTTGTACTATATTTCTACAATCTACTATCTACCTACCTACCTCTCTCTCTATCATCTGTCTAATCATTTATTTATGTATCTACCTGTTAACATTACTGTATGTTTATCTGTGTGTCTATATATCAATCGCCTATGTGTGTATGCATGTGTGTGTGTGTGTGTGTGTGTGTGTGTGTGTGTGACTGTCTATGCATCTATCATCCATGTCTCTGTGGATGTATGTATGCATATGTCTACTTACCTACCTATCTTCATTTCCAAAAATAACATTAAAAGCTGATATTATCATCTCAACTTTATAAATGAGAGAATTGAGTTGGAGAAACTTAGTGACTTGCCAAAGCCATCCAGAGCTAGGGAGCAAACTTAAATGTGTCTTGTCTGTCGTCTGTCTATCTATCTATCTATCTATCTATCTATCTATCTATCTTTCTATCTTTCTATCGTTTTTTGAGACAGGATCTCTCTACATAATCCTGCCTATCCTGGAACTCACTGTGTAAAACAGGCTAGGCTGCAACCCACAGATCTGCTTGCTTCTGGCCCCCAGGTGCTCAGACTGAAAGTGTGCACCACTACACCTGTCCTCCATTCTAAATCCCAACACAAAGGGCTGAGAGTTCAGTAGATAAAGATGGCAGTGTTATATGCACATGGACACAAGAAATTCTCAACCATGCTTCCACCTGCTCCATTGAGCCTCTGCTTGCCCATTGCTCAAACATGCCACTCCTCAACCAAAATCTATCAGGGGGAATATTCCCAGCAGTTGAGAGCTCTGGAAGGGCTAGTCCCATGTTTGGTAAGCTGTTGGTAGGATATTTGAGAATGAGTTCTGAAAGCTATTACTTTTCCCCTAAATGGGGTTTTTCCTGGAAGGCCATAAAAATAGAAGAGATTAAAATTTTTACTAGGTTGATCAGGTTACACACATCCTCTGGCCTGATATATCACAAACAAGAAAATCATAAAAAGCCTTTCTCCAGAGCCTCTTCGCCAGGAGGCTCCCCGGCACATCATAAAGCGTTGGGACATGACAAGGAAGAGATTGGAATCAGCTGTGCCTGTAAACTTGCTCTCCCTCACAGCTGGTGAATCAGAGGAAAACTTGAGCATGGAGGAGTTGAAGAACAGGTCCTGGGAACTGGGAAGCATGGCCTCAAGGACTCCCCTGGACTGTGCGTCTGTATCAGAGCTTCCTAGCAAGAGGACCTCTAGTCTTGTGTTTACTCTGACCAGCAGTTTCAGAATCCATCTGTAGCTTGATCCTGAGGGCATCTCAGAGGCTCAGGAATCGCATTACATCCAGAGCCTTTGAAATACAGTCATTGAGAAGAGGGAGAAGGGAGAATGACGTTATTAATAAAAATGATAAACTCCTTTGGAAGATTGAAAACATTGGTGAAGATATTTCAGATGGCATTTAAGGTCCTTGGCTCCTACTATGATCCCTCTCTGACTGAGCAGAGAGCTGGGACAGAGTGGCTTCCTGCATCTCCTCACCCCAACAGTGCATATATCATCATGATGTTTGCCTCTGGCTTGTTTTTACCGTCTAGACTGGAGTGTAAATTTGGTGATATATTGTGCTTCAATCAATGCTTACCTTTATGTATTAGGCCTGACTGGACTCATCAATTTCCCTCGGTTTAAAAATCATTCTTTCACGGACATAACTGCACCTCACATTGTGTGATCTCGACTTGATATAGTCATAGATTTCTCATCAAAATCCCAAAGTCAAATCCAAAAAAAAAAAAAAAAAAAAGCCACTGGAAGTCTATTCATGATCAACCAGTCTGGTACCTCATCAGCATGATTATGCTCTCTCCAAGGGGCATCCAATCTGCTCAGTTATCACAGTGGGAAACCTAGAGTTACCTTTTATTATCCCCTTTCTTCAACCCACACATTCAATTCAGCATGAAACCCATGTTCAAAACATGCTTCAGATTCTTCTGGGTTGCTCTGATGCTTTAGTTGGGCCCATCACCACCTGTCACGACCTGTGCACTGATCTCTTTTTAAATCTTTGTTCTGCACAGATCCAAGCTCTTTGTCTACACATAGTAGTATTTGTTTCTTGAATCCATATTCTCAGCCGCCTTCTTCTTCCTCTGTTAGTTTTAAGCAAACCCTCGACACTAAACCTCTCTATCTACAACTATACTACGTGTGTCTGTATGTAGATAGAGCACAGTATTATATAATAGGTAGTTATATAGAGGTACATATATACATCTGTGCACATGTTATAGGACTTATTCTCTGCCCTTTGACCAGTTGTGAGTTTCTGTGTATCTCTCTCATTGGCTGATAATAAAGTTGTTTTGGCCTATAGCCAGGCAGAATAAGGCTGAGTGGGAAAGCCAAATGGAGATACAGGGAGATGAAGAAGGGTGGAGTCAGAGAGATGCCAGTCAGCTGCCGAGGAAACAGGACACGTGAAAAAAAAATGAGGTAACAAGCCATGGACCACATGACAAAGCTTAGATAAGAAACATGGGTTAAGTTAAATGTAAGAGCTAGCTATTATTAAGCCTGAGCCATCAGCCAAGCATTTATAATAAATATAAGCCTCTGAGTGATTACTTGGACGCTGCTGTGGGTTGAAGCAGGACAGGACAGACAAAAGCCTCTCTTAACAACTGTCTACTGCACAGAGGAACTTCAATGATGAGGTTTGAGAGCTGGGCTAATCTATGGGTAGAATAATACAAATTTAGAGAGAAATTTGATGACATGTCCATTAGCAGAATAATAGAAGCAGATTCACTCCTGGGGCCTATATATGAGCTCCCCAACCCTGGGTTCTCAGCCATATCTACAGTATCAGGCGTGTGTTTCCATTTGAAAGTGGTTTATTATCTCCATAAGATTGGTACCACCATTGAACCCAGGGGCATTTCTTGCCAGGCTGATGGTTATTGCAGCTCTCAGGGTTCACAGCTGGGTAAGATTGTTGGTAGTTGTTTTTTTTTTTTTTTTTGGTTTTTTGAGACAGGGTTTCTCTGTGTAGCTTTGTGCCTTTCCTGGAACTCACTTTGGAGACCAGGCTGGCCTCGAACTCACAGAGATCCACCTGCCTCTGCCTCCCGAGTGCTGGGATTAAAGGTGCCACCACTGCCTGGCGGTAGCTTTTTTTTTTTTTTTTTTTTTAACCTAGACGCCTACATAGCACTTTCTGGTACTATGAAGCTAAACCATCAGTGAGATGCTTACCAGTCAATACCAGTTTGAATTCTCCATATCCCGTGACGAATGTGTGTGGTGTCTTCAGCAATAGGCATTGCTATCCTGTTCTGGTGCATAGTCAAGAGCAATGGTAATGGCCTGTGATGTTTTGAGGGTCTCTAGGACACCTCTGATCAACAGCTCGAGGACAGGTATCAGATCCCCTGGACAGGCAGTTGTAAGCCACCATGTGATTACTGGGAACAGAGCCCAGGGCACTATGGAAGGGCAGCAAGCACTCTGAACCACTGAGCCACCTCTCCTGCCCTGTAGAAGATTTATTATACAGGGTGATGATGTGAATTTTACTGTCTGTTTTTAATATAGAAAAAAAAAGATTTAGTAGAAGTTTGGAAGGAAGACAGGGTCAAACAGATATCTTACTGTGTCATTTTTTATGTGTGTGTGTTGTATGTGCATGTATGTGAGTACATGTGCACTTGTGTGAGAGAGTAGATTGGTGGTTGTTATGGGCTGGTGGGAGGGGCTGACAGAACTTCAGTCAAAGGCTTCAAAGTTTGAGTTATAATGGATGAAAAGTATAATAGAGATCATGTATATAGCACAGGACCTGCAGGAAACAATAACAATACTGTATTGTATGTTTTAAGGTTTCTAAGAGAATAACTTGTTTATATTACAGAAAGAAAATAAATAAATACAGCAGAAAGACTCCTTGTGAAGGGGAGATATGTTTATGGCATAGCTCATGATGTGAGTCTTCTTATCTCTGAATTCACCAAGTTGGATTCTTTAACTAAGTAAGTACATCTTTTTCTATATTAATTGCAACTCAGCCAAGCCACGAGAAAACGAAATGATTTACTCAGGTAAAGAAACGTGTCTTCTTTTGCAATATGCTAATCAGAATGCCTCAAAGTTCCTGAGACATGGTTTTTGAAACCTTGTTTTCACATGAAAAAGTGGTTAATGACCATGTCAAGCAGCGATCTTTTAGCATCTTATGTAGAGCATGCTGTGCTCTGCAAGTATCTGTTAGGTGTCTTATGTTTTATAGTACCCTCCTTGAAACTGACTCCCTTTCTGTTCTGATGTCAGCTGTCCTATTTTGGGTCCTCATCATTTCTTACCGTAATTAATGAGACAGTTCTCTGTTTGCAGCCCCATTTCTGATGATGTGTCTATGGTACAAACTGGGCTACCTCCTGCTTCTGCTTAAAGTCCTTAGCAATTCCCCATCATCCTTGAAATAAAGTTCCAGCTGGGTAGTGGTGGTACAGGCCTCTAATCCCAGCACTTGAGAGGCAGAGACTGGAGGATCTCTGTGAGTTCAAGGCCAGCCTCATCTACAGAGCGAGTTCCAGGACAGCCAGGGCTACACAGAGAAACCCTGTCTCAAAAAACTGAAAAGAAAGTAAGTTCCAGCCAATCATGAGGCTATAAGGCTACAGAGCCCTCCAAGGACGGGCTTGTCCCTGTCTCCCTCCCCATGTCCTCCCTCAGCTCACCTTATGCTCCCCTTGACTTTTCCACATTCTCGCAGCTCTTAGCACTTGCTGTCCGTGTTCCTATTTGTGGAGTCCTTTGCTCCATTAACTTTTGTCTGCACCCGTCCAGTTGGCCAACTCTTTTCCCCCCACTGTGACCTATCGCATCATTTCCGGCCCAGTCCCAGCTTCAGCTCCTCTAGGAGTCCCAGCTAAACTTGGCACCCTTCTTAGCATTCCTACTTACAGCATCTACCACTTTAAAATGCTGGCTTTATGCTTGCTTCCTCTAACAGTCTGTGAGGGCTTCTCGTGGTTGGAGATGATCATGTGGTATGGCTGTGTGATGTTGGTGGAAAAAATCCCATCTAGAGATCGGCTGTTTAGACTCCTTCAGGCAGCATTCTAGGAACCTTCCCGAGCTGTGAAAACCTTGAGCTAACACATGCGAACTGAACAAGTAGAAAGCCACTGGTCACTCACTCTGTCTAACCTGGAACAGCCTCTTGGTTCTCATGGGGGGGGGGGGTGCCTCTATTAGTGACTTTTCTATCGTTGTCCAAAAATACCATGACCAAGGCAACTCATGGAAGAAAGGGCTTGCTTGAGCTTACAGTTTCAGAGGGTTAGAGCCTGTGATATCAGAGGCAGCAGGCAACAGGCAGAAGCAGGAAGCTGAGGGCTCACATCTTGAACCACAGATGCAACGCAGAGATAGCTAGCTAGAAATGTCTTGAGTAGTTAAACTCTTAAACACTGTTCTCAGGGACATTCATCCTCCAGCAAGGCCACACTTCTTAAATCCATCCTAACAGTTCCACCAACAGCGGACCAAGTATTGAAATGCCAGATGATGGGGGGCATTTGTCATTCAAACTACCTTTCTCCATTTGGCAGTCACATGATTGCTGTCGTCACAGGCTGATGGATTAATTCTAGATCTTTTTCTTCAGCCCTGCCCTCTCTCCTAAGCTTTGTACCTTCTCCAACTACATGTGCTGTATTTTCACATATGACTTGAACCTTAGCCACTAACAGGTCTCTGAAATAATCCACCTTTCCCTCAATCGGAATCTTTTCCTCTGTGTGCCTGAGGGAAAAAAAAAATTAGAGATACGTTTTACAATTGCAAATTGCTGACTTTGCTTCTGTAAACTTGCTTGCGTTAGACACTGACCCATCCTCTCCCTGGAAATAAGTAAAAAGTTTCAGAGCTCAGCCGTCGGCCTTGGGACAAGGTCTGCAATTATAGATTAAAATAATAATAAGTCCCTATTTAAAAATTCCTCAAAAGGGACCCAAGATAAGGACCATCTGGCGAGTCCAGCAAACTAGGTCAAATGTCAGCCAATCACAAGCCTGTAACTATGCGAACTCCCCTCCAGAGTAACCGCTCCCCCTAGACCTCCCCTGAGCCAACCAGTTTATGACTAATGTTACAAAATTTCCCACGTAACAAAATGATTGCTGAAATATATGATGATTTTTAAATTGGGCCAAACCCGGGGCACCTGGTATCTTATGCTAATTTTGTAGTTTCTGCCTTTAAAAATGCTTGTAACCACTGCTCGGGGCTCTCTGACTGACCAGGACAGAGAGCCCACTTGCGCCAGTGCTGAATACATTCCTCATGCGTGTTGCATCTGCTGGTTTGGAATCTTGGTTTCTGGGGGGGCCCTGTCGCAGACGAAAGTATCCCAGGGGTCTGGGGTCTTTCAGTGCCCATGAATGACACTGTCTGCTCTCAACTTCAGCTCATTATCTTCCTTAATGCTGTGGCATTGTGGAGCTGGAAAGACAGGAGAGAGAGAGAGAGAGAGAGAGAGAGAGAGAGAGAGAGAGAGAGAGAGAGATATGAGAGACAGTGTACTATTGATAAAATTAATGAGGCAATTCCATGTAGTTTATCTGGTAATTAAAAGAGGTTTATTTTAGGGGTAACTTACAACCAATAAGGGATCAATTACAGGATCCAGGACAGATGAGGTACAGCCCAGCATAGTCCAGCATAGTTTTCTGGAGGAACTCTGATTTGGTCTGCAAATCCAGCCTCCAGGACCATGAGGAGTTAAGAGAGCGAGCACAGTATGCATGTCAGGTCTTTAGGGGTCTCCTCTTGGCCACACCCCAGGGGCAGGTCATAGGCAGGTGTGGCAGTTATTTGCTGCCACACTAGGGGCAGTGTTTCAAGGTCAAAGCTGGAATAGCTACCCACTACAGTATACAAAGGGAAGCAGAGAAGTGCTGGGCAGTGAGAGATGGGCTGAGCCAGGTGTCAGAGGACCAGGTAAGTCATGTTGGGGAACTTACCTTAGATTGACCATAATAGCAGTCCAATGTAGGCTGGTAGAGAGCTTTGAGAAGAGGGAGTACTTGATGAGACTCAGGCTTTGGAAATCTTAATCTCATTGCAGTGTGTAGAATGCATCGTAAGAGTTTAAATTCAGGTCAGAGTTTGGATCTGGATGCAGATCCTGAAATGATAGAATGACTCGGGAGCTGATTAGAAACAAAGGCAGGGTATGGGGCCAAGACTGTGTGGAACTCCAAGAATGCTTGGAGCATGGCTTCTTGAAGGGCTCATCCTTTCTCAGAAGGGAGTCACTGAAGGGTACCAAAAAGGCTCCGGGAGTGGGAGATTGCCGGAATTTAGCCCATGTAAGTGAATTTGATCTGGCTTCCTGACCCACTTCCCTTGTGGGCCACGGCTGCAGTTGACATTGCCTGCTATGACTGTCAGGCAAAGGATCAGAAGACATGGCATGGCAGTGATTTTTGCGTCAGCTGCAGGGGGATGAACTTAGGAATTGAAAGGCAAGGGAGGCTTATTCCCTTAGAAGTAGTTGCTGATTACAAGACCTTGTTAGCTCCCTTGAGCAAATGGACCCATTTCAGTTTCCATGTGTAGTTCAGTACCCCATTATGCTAATGAGTGCTTCTGAAGGAACCAGGAAAGCAGTTGGTTGTAAAGCATGACTCACTCCCCAAAGGGGCAGTGTTTTTCACTTCACAATGCTCTGCTCACAAATGGGAAAGGAGAGTGAAAAGTCAGGACAGAGGAATTCCCTCAGATCTGATTTTGCTAAGAGACTTGGGATTAGACCAATCAGGCAATGTGGACGGTTTTTGTTAGAAAGTAAGTAGAACAAAGGAAGGAAGGGAAGTCAGTTTCTTTCAAAATGTCGTCTTGGGACCCATAAGAAGAATGGTGGTGAGGTCACAGGTCCATTTTCATTAGACTCTTTTATGTGTGAGAAAATATTGCCATGCAGTGAAGTTAAGGATCCTGGGGGAAGGCCTAGAGAATCCATTTTTCCCACCTTGACAGCACAGTGGAAAATTTCCAATTATCACAGGTCCTTCCATGAAAAGTCATTGTAAAGGATGGTGTAGATTAGAGGTTTAAACTCAGCAATGTTTTGCCTCATTAGAGAGAATTTTGTAAGAGGCTGGAGCCGGGTGATAGTGGCACACACCTTTAATCCCAGCACCCTTCTGGCAGGGGGCAGGCAGATCTCTGTGAGTTTGAGGCCAGCCTGGTCTACAGAGAGAGTTCCAGGACAGCCAAGGCTACGTAGAGAAAACCTGTCTCAAAAAAAAAAAAAAAAACAAAAAAACAAACCAAAAAAACCAAAAAACAAAAAAATGAACAAACAAACAAAAACAGAAACAAAACAAAACAACAACAACAACAACAACAAAAAGCCAAAGGAGTCTGGAGAGATGGCTAAGCAGTTAATAGAACTTGCTGTGTAGTCATTAATACTGGAGTTTGATCCCAGCACCCCTGGAACAAGGCAGGCATTTCACAATACCAGATATCTCTAGCTCCAAGGAATCAGATACCTTCTTATTTCTATGCTCAAATAGCCACAAGCACCTCTACCCTATACACACACATACACACACACACACACACACACACACACACACACACACACACACACTAAAACATATGATTCTTGTTGGTAAACACCCATATACTTGCATAGTTTCATGAATTGACCTTAGAGACTCACCCAGACACTGGCTCTTTACTTACCCATCTGTTTTGCTGGTACAACACAAGAGTGCCTCCCACATCTTGGTTAGGTCATTTCAGCATCTGGAAACCTGCTGCCTAAACCCAACACACAGACATGTCTAAAGCTAGGGAATTCACTTTGTTTATGTGATGTTGTGACTGAGAACCAGTCTTCTTATTAAGTAACTAGCTTGCTGTTTATCCAAGTGCCCTCCACAAACACATTTAAGCATGCACACAAATGTTTCCCACAATCATTGCCAGATGGGGTTTAAAAGAACACAAAGATTCCTAAAAGGCACATGATTGTGGCTATAACAAAGTGCCAAGGAAAGGAAGAATATTATGGAAAACGCAACCTTGACATCTCAGTAAGGTACATACTAATGCTACAAGTATGGATGAATTGTCCCAAATACATCATCATGAAAAATGGCAAGGATCTAAATTGTAATGATTCTATATCCTAAATTCAGTTAAAAATCAATGACTTCTGATTTGGAAGGTTGGCTTTCCGATGTGTTTTCTTCTTAGTCCCTACATTCTGTTTCTGAGTAGTTTCAATGGTGTCTCATCCTGACATTGTAATTGCCTCTCATACATTTATTTTGCTCTAACTTCCAATTTATTACTCAGTGATGCAGTCACTGGCTGTATTTTTTCACTGACATATGATGAATACATATTTATGGAGCACAGCAAGATACATCTACATATGCATCATCTAGTTCAAGTCATATCAAGGCCATTGGCATTTACCATTCCTTAAATATTTCTTATTTCCTTCTGTTAGGAAGCTTCACTTTCATTCATCCTAGTTCTTTATAAAATATATAACATTCAGGTATAATAAACAATACATAATGTTCAGGTACAATAAATAATATATAATATTCATGTACAATAAATTAAGAATAAAATTAAATGTAAAATTTGAAAGAAAACTCACATATAACATTGTAACTACAGTCACTCCACTGCGTTTAATATTCTCTTATCTAACCGTGGTTAGGTGCATGTTGTCCATGTCCCCATCACAATCATCTGCTGCTGCTGTTCCTCTCTATTCTAACATTCCAAGATCAATGAGGTATAGTGATATTTTATTTGTGCTGAAATATGATTTTATTTGTATGTTAATAAATAAAGTTGTCTGGGGGGTCAGAGCTAAAAGCAAGCCATTTAGCAGAAGTCCAGCGGTGGTGGCACATGCCCTTAATCTGATCACATGGCAGGTAGAGTCTCTGTGTGGTCAAGGACACAGCCAATTGGTGATGTGAACCTTTAATCCCAGTACCAACCATAGAGACCTGGAGGTCTACATAGACAGGCAGTGACGAGAAAGTCATGTGGTTGGGTTTAGAGCCAATGGGAAGGCAGAACAGAAAGGCAATAAAAAAGATAGTCACATAGGAAGAAGGTCTCTCTCTGGGGAAGTGATGGCAACGAGTGGTAAGCTAACGGCTATTCACTAGTGCTCTGATCTCTTGGGCTTTTAACTCTGTATTTGGCTCTGTGTTTCTTATTTAATAAGACCGTTTAGAATTTCGTCTATAATGAGGAAAGCAAATCAACCAACCAACCAAACAAACAGAAACAGGGAAACAAAGAAATAAACTAAATAATCTACAGCTGGTAAGATGGCTCAGTAGAGAAATGGCCACCAAGCTTGGCAATCTGAGTCTGTTCCCTGGGACTGACATGGTCAAGAGAATTGACTTCTGTAAGTTGTCCTCTGACCACATGTGTGCCTCTCTACACACACAATAAATAGATACCAAACAACAACAACAACAAAACAGAACAAAAAAAACAACCAAAAAAACCGAAAAGGAAAACCAAGGAGATAATATTGAGTACTCATGTGTGCTAGATCTCAATTTGTCATTGAGAAACCAGGTATTATTTTCTTTGTGGGAACACCAGAAGGTTTATACATTCTAATTTCTAGTTCAAATTCATTTTTTTTTTTTCTGAAATGAGAGTGTGATAACTTTGGAGCCTGTCCTGGACTAGCTCTGTAGACCAGGCTGGCCTCGAACTCAGAGAGATCCACCTGCCTCTGCCTCCCAAGTGTTGGGATTACAGGTGTGCGCCACCACCGCCGGTGTGGTAACTTTTTGACTTAAGAAAACTGCATGTTGTTTGAATAAAAGAAATATTCTTTAACAGCTGTTTTTCACTAGTAGAGCCTGCTAGGAATCTAAGAAAGCCAGAAAAATATTAAGAATTTAGGATGACTTAATTTTAATTTATGGACTATTCCTGTAAAAATGAAAAACAAAATAAAACAAAGCAACCAACAACAAAAACAACAGCAAAACCCGGTGATGGTTCTGGAACAAAGGAAAAAGAAGTATTCTTCCGACTCTCGGGAACTGTGGTCCCTTCCACCAGTTGCAAGCGAGTGTCAAAGTTGGCAGCCATCATTCCAGAGGCTTTGAGTGTGGTCTCTCAGACTGTGTCGGTATGTCAAATGTGTGGAATTCTTCTGATCACTGTTTCTCAGTTACCATCATATCAAGGGAGGGAATCCGTGTTTGTTCTGTGACGTTCATGAATACCAGAACTCTGAAGTCACCTTCATTTGTACAGATCCAGCTGTTGGCAAGGCTTTGCTCTTTGTAGGCTCCTGGAATCTGTGACCTTGTCCCTCCAGCCTCTGAGTGGTACTCTTCACCTTCCTTGGCTAATGGTTTCTTCCTCCATTTTCAGAGTCCTCAGAGTAGCATCTTCAAATTTCTCTCCAGCTCTGTGAAACTGTCACATAATATTCTCTTTTGCAGTAAACTCATGTTTGCTCTTGGTGTGTGTGTGAGTTCCATACATCTGTGTGAACACGTGGAGGACAGAGGGGGATGTTGGGAATGCTTCTCCATCATTCTTCATCTTATTTCTTTAAGATAGGGTCTCTCCCTGAATCCAGAACTCCCATTTTTTCTGCTTTTGAATAAAAAAAATTAAATTTAAAAAATAAAAAAATTAAAAATTACAAGCCCCAGCAATCTTCCTGTCCCTACCCCTGATAGCTCCAGCTCTATGAGCATTAGTGAAACCATGCCCAGCTTGTTGTAGGGATGCTCAGACCTGAACTCAGGTCTTCATGATTACACATTATGTCTCTCAACCACTGACTCATCTTTCCAGGCTCTTGTGTAGTAGACTACTTAACTATCTTCTATGAAGATACATAATA